>NC_143043.1:40831196-41179946 GCF_057628025.1 Oncorhynchus mykiss
TATACCTTATGTTATTTTTAGGGCTACATTGATAATGCATTGTTGAGTTTGGAGCTTGCAAGAAAGACATTTCACTATAGTTTTGCACATGACTTCAAAATGTATCAACTTCATATTCATCATCTCCAGCACCACCCCAATCTCAACATATGTGAAAATGGTGCATTTCTATGTTTTGTAGTAAAAAAATAGAGGAAGACATGTGTTTCCAATGAAACCATCGGTGTGCATCGTGTGATTTTTACCAATTGTGAGTAGGCCCTGCCCACTAATTGTCAACTAGTTATATACTAATTTGTCTTGATCTTTTTACTCATAGAAACGTGTAATTTTCACATATGTTGATGTTGGGGTGGTGCTGGAGGTGATGAATATTAAGTTGATACATTTTGACATTTCCCTATACAACTTAAAAGCATAGCTTAGTGGGGCGTTAGTCAACATTTTCAAGCTGATACAACTAAAATCTGAACCCTTACATGGTCACAGTGACTATATCAGTTTCAGTAATTACTACAAAAACACTTCAAGTAACTGTACTCAGATATATTAAGTGCAACGTGCTTACTCAAATGTAATGACAGACCAGTGTGGTTTACAGTGTAGAACATGCTCCATGCACCTGAAAGTGGAACAATTTACCCTCTTACTTCCAATACTTACAGAGAACTATGCTCCTGGGGCACAACTTGAGAAAACCAAAAAACTATTTCAGAATGACAAGATAAGAGGGACAAAAAAAAAAAAATGGATTTTGTGTTAGCAGTTGTTATTGTTTTTGAAGAGGGCACTGTGGCGGCTGAGTTTTACCATAGCTGGCTGAGTATGGGCTGACACAGGTTTAAGAGCAACAAGCATCCAATCAATGTGCATTAGTTGGAGGCCTTCCTTTTTAATCACAGCAGACTACCACAAGTCATTCAAATAAATCCTCAAGTACAGGGGCGCAACTTTCACTGGGGACAGGGAGGACATGTCCCCTCCACATTCTGAAATAGCATTTGTGCCCCCCCTCCAGTTTCATCATTGGAATGTGATACAAAACGAGGCAACGGTGTGCTTTAGGACCATGCGGACGGCTCCGAGCGGTCGGGTAGGCTGTTAGGAGTGTTTATCTGACTAGATAAAATAAAACTGAAAATGTGTCCCCCCCACTTCTAAAACCGAAGTTGTTCCCCTACTCAAGCAACTAATGACATGAAGTGTTGTCGTCGACACAGGCATACAGTAACGACTGCATTTGTTTTTCTATTTAAAGTTTTAATAAGCTTCTAAAGGCAGCTCATATTCTCTGCCTGTTTCAGTTCATCTGCCAACAACACATCTCACTCCCTGTAATAGTTAACATGCAGTGCATGTCCCATGAGCTAGTTAGAATGCACAGCTTAACAGTAGTTTTACAATTCAAAATACACACACTGAATTGTACACTAATAGTCTTACACTACGAGGAATATTACTTGCTCATACCATTCTTCTTGATGTGTATAATTCTTAACACTATCTATTGGATTGTGAATAATAATAAGAAGATGGGAGAAGCATCATTGTGCTCTTTTAGCTTGACAGTTGCAAATTTGCTGCTACAATGACAGAGATTTATCAGTGAGACTGTTTTGACACCAATACTCAACATGACTTTAACAAATAGTGGAGTCCCAATTTACTATTCACTTTGATGAACGACATACAATCCACTCAAATAAGGTATTATTATGAATAAGGTATTATTATGAAAGCTCCTAAGATCCATCGTTCTTCGATATGTTCTTGTCTTGTTTAATAAGCTCTATCTGCATCTATGGGCCCAGTCCCCATACTAATAACCATATTCACAGGCTACTCAATATGAGGGCAAGGGCAGCCCGTGATTAACCGTCAATCACCCATAAACTACTGTAATCATTGTAAAAACAAAAATTGCAACCATCAGCATACTATATTTCTAGACATCTATGTTCAATCAACTTTCCTCCTATATAATAAGATTATACTGGCTACTTCTTTTAAACAACCAGGTTTGCTGTAACACAAGCAGGCTCTTCTGTTTGCTTCATAAAATGAATCCCTTAGCACCACCATAACGCTGATAACTGTGTAGTCACTAAAAAGCTACTTACTGTCTAGCTGTATGTGGATTAGCTGGCCTCTATCTATATAACATAAGCTTTAAATCCTACAATGGGAACAACAATTCAATGCAGCAAAGGGCAATGCCATTTTCATTTTCTCGTACTACGAATAAATATAAAACACGTCTGCACTCTGCTACAGCTTTGACTGCATCTTCTCTCCTGAGAAGGAAAGGCAAGAGAAAAAAGGAAAATAAGGAGGATGAGCTTCAGAGCTTTAATCCGTGGCTATGCTGTGTAGAAAGTCATTAGGTCACAGTAGAGTGGAGGATGGACGGTAAGGGGCCTCACTATAATGAAGCACCCCATGTGTCCTCTGGGAAACACTAGCTGCCGGGAAGCGACAAGGTGATTGCATTGAGGTGGATATAAAAATGAAGGAGGTTTGAGGTGCTATCTGGAGAAAGGTCCCCCAGGGCTGCCACATCTAGAGACCATCCATGGTGTTATAATCTGTTGACAGCCATTTTAATCTGTGACAGACTGTCACTCTAAAATAAGACTGACTGTCTCTCTCTGAAAATCATGAACAATGAAGACTTGATATGTCCGTTAGATTGACCGACCATCCACGAGAAACATCATTACTACAGATACTGAGAACAGCACATAGACAGACAAATTCAGAGAATGTAATTTTAATGCAATTTCATCCAATCCCTAAAATATTGTCGATTTCACTGACACAAGTTGATATCAGAATTGTATCTGCAAGCTATTGGCTATTCCAAATTACTAGAGATTGAATAGCCTAACTAGCAAGTGACGTGTCACTCCTACACATGGGCTGAGACATCAGTCATTGTTATAATGCTGACATAGCAAATACATGATAGAATCAAGACCAGGCATTCTAAAGGCACAGAACTCCTGGACATTTATAGAATTTGTGGATAGCTATAAAGGAATGAACAGAAGCTCAATACACCTGTTGCATCAAATGATGGACTATCCTAGTAAAATTGGACATAGAAAAGTACATATAATCTAAATAGGACAGAAAATCACTTTGAAGACCACAACAGTGAAATTATGGCTCCTCCTCTCTCTATCACCCAGTTCTGCATTTCTAGTTGGGAAACATTACAGTGAGATGAATTAGGCACATCAACATACTGTAATAGGGTGAGACAAATCCCCCTGAACTTTGAACGAAGCCCCAAATTCAAGCTCTTTCTGGAGATTTACGCTACGAGGCTAGATGCTTTACTGGTTTTAGAGGAGGAGCATATTGGAATTTTTTAACAGCTCTTTGTCTCTGATATTTCTCTTTGAATTCTTTGGCCAGTGGAGGCTGGTTCTAGGTTGACACTTTGATAGTCAGAAATATTCAAACTACATTAGTAGTTCCCTACACTCTTAGAAATAAGGGTACGGTATTGCTTCCTGGGGTATAAAATGTACCTTCAGAGGTACTCATATGATCTCACATGTTACTGTTCGCTACCTTTTAGGGTACATGTGCAGATAAAGAGTATAATGGTACATTTTGTACCCCATATTTTGAATATTAAGGTACAATCGTCACTCTCGTTCTCAAAAATGGGTACAATATGAAGGTACATTTCTGTTTCCCAGGGTACAAATGTATTTTGTGTACCGTCAATACCCTTAATTCACAGGTACAATTGCTACCTAAAAGGAACTAATGCAGGGGTTCCCAAACTTTTGTTATCTGAAAATTCTTGTCACCCAAACAAGTATATAATTAATTCACAGCCAATGTTTACTTTTTTATTTGGGGTTATAGCAGTCAATTGAATTATATTTTAACAGTAATTCTGATTGTCTTCTCCACTCACAATCACATGTGGGGCGATGACAGTCAATTCCAAATTAGTCTGACATAATGTATCTTACCACTAATGAGATGGGTGTGCTTGATGCATGTCACGTAGGAGCTTCTCAAAGTCTGGGGGTGTGGATCGATATTTGGTTTTAATGCTGACGAGAGCACTGATGGTGCTTTCGAGACAATTGGGAACTTAGAAAAATATGAGGTCAAATGAAGAAGTCAGTTATCTGTCTCTTTCTGCTGTAAAGCAGAGGGTCACCAAGCATTTGGTGCAGGTGACGGGGGACTTCACTTTGCAAAGAACACAGCAACGCCTCCATGCTGGGCCCTTTTGGCCCTGAGGCATATCCATGCTGCAGAAGTAAATTTGGGCAGATGAACACCACTTGTGGCAGGAGCTGGATGAACCAGCTTCAGTGGGGGATTCACACCTTGGCACTGGGGGCTCCCATTCGGAGTCAGTGTCACTGTGGAAGAAAATGTTCAGTTAGAATAGTTTCACATATGAGCCTTGTATCAACAGGTATAATAATTGTATATTATATTATGATTTATATTATGACAGACCATCTAGATCTACTGTCTATTTTATATTATGACATTTCAGCTAGATCTACTGTCTCTATTATATTATGACAGACCAGCTAGATCTACTGTCTTTATTATATTACAACAGACCAGCTGTATCTACTGTCTTCATTTCAAGTTGGCCATTGTTGTGGGCCTGCTCTCCCCTCAACAGCCTCAAATAGGCTATTTCATGTGGGGGTGGGGCAAATCACAAATAATATTTTATATTATTAATTTCAAACAACGGCATTAGCATGAGAAGAACTTACCAGTCCAAAACGATGTCCTCTCCGTTCAAAAAATATTCCTCCATTTGGGAATCGCTAAATGAATCGTCCTCCAACAATCTCTGTCTCACTTTCCCAATCAATTTCTTCTAAAATTGTAAAATCTGTATATCTAGACTTAGATTTAGCTTTCCCTGAATTAGTCGCCATACTGATTGATATATAAACAGCTGAAGACGAGCTTTACCAAAACAACGCTGTGCGTCACATGCGTTGCTCCTTTCGGTATGAAACTTCAATGGCGAATGACCCTCTTTACGCTGCAGTTTACTACATGGGTTGGTCTTCCAACACATAAACATTACATATTGCCGTTTACCTCAGCTCATTGGCTATCTACCCAGCTAGATTCCAAGACGATCAGTGGTTATTGGGTTAAAATACAGTCAATCAACGAAACAGCGGTCATGTCATTGGTGCACAATGATGTCATTACTTGTTGTCTTCAAATCGGTTTCTTTCAGTCAATACTTCCCACGAAATGACCCATCAGGTTTGGTTGTGTTACAAACAAACCAGTTGATTGCAATGAAACCAAACATGACTGGAAAAGTCACATTTAGTGTGTGTATTTACATCGAATGTGTCGTCGAAAATGGAATGAGACGGAATTCACGACACAAGGGGTTCACAAAATGTTTTGTGTTAGGCTATAAAAATGTATTTTATCAAACAAAAGACCATTCATTGTGTAACAATGAGCATTGGGATTGCAAACAGAGGAAGATCGTCAAAGGTAAACTATTTATTTTATTGCAGTTTGTGATTTTGTTACGCCTGTGCTGGTTGAAATAGTTGTTTTTTATGGGGCTCTATCCTCAGATAATCGCATCGTATTCTCGCATGCACACACGCACACACACACACACGCACACGCACACACACACACACACACACACACACACACACACACACACACACACACACACACACACACACACACACAAAGTAATGTATATACACTACTGTACCAAGAGGCAATAAACATGCCTTGTTTGTATTTTGTTTTTGGATTACATGGAAGAAGGGAATCTCTCAAAGCAGCAATGTAATTGTTGTGCTGCAGTGTTTGTATTCTCCGATAATTAGGTCTGTTCCATAGGTGACTGTCACTTTCTATCTCTCTTTCTCTCTCCCTCTCTCGCTCTGGCTCTCTCTCTCTCTCTGTTTCTGTCTCTTAACTCAAATGAAAGTTGAAATACTAATGAGAGCAGGTTGTTTATACAGTGATGTGAACTGAACAGACACCACGTCAGTGAAGTGACAAGCCATCACTTGATTACAAGAAACAAGTCAGTTTGCTTCAGGGGATAGCAGAACAATCAGGGTGCATAATAATTTGTCAAACATCAAAAACTGTTCAATAAAACTCTAATGGTGGTTCATGTTTGCATATTGTACATTAACATTAGAAATTCAAAAGCCTTTATGAGTACCAAATCAAAACAGAATAAAGGCCCATTTTCATAGCTACAGAACAGCAGTGACTGAGTCACCACCCAATAACATTATTAACGGAGAGATCTGTTGCTGTGAACAATGGTGTGTAATTGCCAATCAAGGTAAAATGTCAGCTCAGAGCAGAGTGATTGATTGTGAGGGTTTCCCTCAACTTGACAATAATGAATCATCAGCAGAGGAGGTGCTCGTCGTTCTCATCTCATGACAAAATAAACGAATAAACAGAGGATTTCATCCCCTCCATACTAAGAGCTTGTTCAGACTGCTATACAGTCAGCGGTGAAGGGGGTGTGTGGTTTTTCCCTCTCAGCTCCAGCTCCTGCCTCACACCTGTGATTGCATGATTTGCATCATGCCTTTGATTTTGTCCCCAGAAAGACATTAATTATCTTTGGAGGGGACAGAAGAGAAAAATAAGTGTGTGATCAGGGAGAGAAAGAGAGAGTGAGTGAGAGAGAGAGAAAGATAAAGAGAGAGACAGAGACAGAGGTGGAAGAGTCACCATACAGTATGATGTGAGCAACACTGGGAGAGACAGAACCGTCCAGGCGTTAACCTCTCCTATGTCCAGGCTCTCATTCACTCCATCCCATTCCAACCTCTGTTTACTGGCTATGCTACATAAAAAGAGTAAATAAAAAGTTTACACGGCTGATTTACAATGTGTCAATTGAGCCAACTGGAGCGAGAAATTACCGGAATCAACCAAAATCAACAGATCTTTCTCCTCCTCTTCACTACCAATCTATCAAACCACTGATAGATGAAAGCATGAATGTTTGAAAACAACCTCCTCGTCTCTTCTTCACAAACTTTCAACAATCAGTGTTGACTCAGAGTAGTTTATACATTGTTCAATGCCAAATTTTCCATTCAGATTAGTATTGTGTTTTTTG
Organism: Oncorhynchus mykiss; assembly: GCF_057628025.1. Classification (NCBI taxonomy): domain Eukaryota; kingdom Metazoa; phylum Chordata; class Actinopteri; order Salmoniformes; family Salmonidae; genus Oncorhynchus; species Oncorhynchus mykiss. The sequence goes on from NC_143043.1 coordinate 40,838,338, forward strand.
CCCATGATATAAGCTAATGATGACCATGATGAGAGCTAATTGCATGTTAATATCAATACCTTAAGCAAAGACCTGCTGTGACCTTAGCGTGAGGAATCATTACTATATATAACACCCTGCCCTTACAATGCACTACCATAAATTCTCACCTCAGTGGACGGTGGGCTAAGGCACAGTGTGGAGGGAAGGGGGTAACAACCACCACAACAGCCATTCCCCTCCTACCTCTCTGACCCTACACACCTTTTGTTAACTTTTGTCCAGTAAAGAGGTGAAGGTCAGATCTAATATGTTTTTCTGTCACATACACCGGGATAGGTGCAGTGAAATGTGTTGTTGTACAGAGTCAGCTATAGTAGTAGGGCACCCCTGGAGCAAATTAGAGTTAAGTGCATTGGTCAAGGGCACATCGACAGATTTTGCACCTTGACGGCTCAGCTACTTGAACCAGCAACCTTTCGGGTACTGGCCCAACGCAAGTAAAGATATTTCAAATAACTTAGCAGACATCAGCAGGAAGATACAACACCAAGTATGAAGGGTCTGGAACTATTTAGAAAACCATGAGGCAGTACATCCACTTGCAACACTTGGCTTGCAACACACAAGCCATCGCATCCATTCTGATTAAGTGTAATTCATCCTTATATATATATAACAGTATCAAAAATGGTCCAAGAAGAAATGCTTTGATTGTATTGTTTTATAGTTGTGACTGTGAGGGCTGTCTCAGACAAACATCCTTTATTAGTCGGTGAGCAGCAGATACCTGTGACTGTGACAGTCTGTCTGAGGCTGAGAGCTTAATCTCTGCTCCTTTTTACTGAGCACTGAGGCATAGCACAGCGAAGCAAGGCAAAAAGGGCTGATTGAACATTGCACATTTCAAACGAACAGCAGAGAATGAGTTTTAAACCAAGTTTCAAACTTGGGTGTCAAATGAAAGCAGAGGCTATATTTTAGGGAAATAAAGGCATGGATACATTTTTCAACCATTTTCCATCTTAAAAATCAGGCATAAGTAAAGGCTATGGTTTCTGGATAAACAGATGGAAAAGGGGTCTTAGTAAGCATCTATCAGAAAGAGTCTTAAAGGGTATCAGAAATAGATCAAAAGATAATATTGTTTAAGAAATATTGCCTTGTGCTTTGTTATTTCATTACCAAAAACCCACATGCAGTATATTTAAGACAGTTTAACATTTCTCTCCCACATGAGAAGGGAGGATTATAATGTTTGCAGAAGTAAAGAGTAATGCTAAACCTACCAATTAGTTGTAGTGATTTTACTGATATAAATTCAGTTTATCAATGATTGAGTGATCACAACTGGTAAGACAATAACCTAAAAATCAGTAATTTAATTACTGCTACTGAATTAGCTACAATGGGAAATCATAATAGTCACAAACCACAGTTGGTTTATTAGCTTCCTATGCCATACTGTTATGTTCAGCTCATAACTGTTTTCTTTATGAATCTGGTGGTCTGGACAACCTCTCTGTCGCTGTTCCTGTGTCTCTCTCTCTCCAATTAATGTCACCTCTCCCAGCTCTTACTGACACCTACCCATGAGCCTCCCTCTCTCTTTCCATTTACTGTCACCCACTAAGCACCGAACGACACTGCCTTGATGTTAACGCACACAGACGTACCGGACTGGACCTAATCTGAACCCATCATAGACTATGTTTCACAAGTTTGGATAGCACAGTAGAGTACAGTACAGTAGAGTACAGTACAATACAGTACAGTACTGAGTAGGATGTTGCGGAGACTGTATTATTGCCACAGTGGCAGTCATGAGTCATGACCGCAGTAAAATTCCATGTGACCATTGAGTCACGGTAATCTTCTTTTATGCACTCTGGAGATGCTTTGGTAGTACCTAACTTGCTAACGACCAGGGCTCTATTGTCCCTTTAAGCACTCTGACATCAACGCAAACGCAATCGAAAATCACAACAAACACTTATCATCAAAACAGTATCCCGTGTTTAAAACTCACCTCACTGTGATGATCAATTTGAAGAAAGAAGTTCAACAGCAGGTTGAAACTGTGTAAAACATGGTCGTTGTGGTTGTTATTTAAAAGCCTAACACTAACTAAATGGACAACGTTTTCTAAAGTGATGATTCATTCAAAACAACATAGGTTCATGAGCCCAAGCCAGAAGAAAAAACTGAAATAAGATTATGCCTTATACAATACTTTATTTATCTGTTATTTTACCAGGTAAATTGACTGAGAATACATTCTCATTTGCAGCAATGACCTGTGGAATAGTTACAGGGGAGAGGAGGGGGATGAATGAGCCAATTGTAAACTGGGGATTATTAGGTGACTGTGATGGTCAGATTGGGAATTTAGTCAGGATACCGGGGTTAACACCCCTACTCTTCCAATAAGTGCCATGGGATCTTTAATGACCTCAGAGAGTCAGGAGACCCGTTTAACATCCCATCCAAAAGACGGCACCCTACACAGGATAGAGGGATATTTCTTTTTTTGACCAGAGGAAAGAGTGCCTCCTACTGGCCCTCCAACACCCCTTCTAGCAGCATCTGGTCTCCCATCCAGGAACTGACCAGGACCAACCCTGCTTAGCTTCAGAAGCAAGCCAGCAGTGGTATGCAGTGTGGTATGCTGCTGGCACTAAACACATGTAAGGTTCTGTATTTATTTTCTTAGTCAACCTTGTGTTCTGTTTCGTTGTGTTCTTGTACGTAGACCTTTCATTTTTGTTCATTGATGTCACCTGTGTTAGGTACTCACCTGGTCTCATCTGCTCCTTATTTAGTTCAGTTCATTATGTTTGTGACTCTACCAAACCTTTTCCTAGCTCGTTTGTGAGAACCAGTTACAGCCTTCAGTGCTAGTTTCGATTCACCTGCCTGTTTGCCTACCTGTGTATGATCATTGCCTGCCTGTGACCACAATTCCTGTATTTATTTCACCTTTATTTAACCAGGTAGGCTAGTTGAGAACCAGTTCTCATTTACAACTGCAACCTGGCCAAGATAAAGCAAAGCAGTGTGACACAAACAACAACACAGAGTTACACATGGAATAAACAAGCGTACAGTCAATAACACAATACAAAAAAAGAATATCTATTTACAGTGTGTGCAAATGGTGTGAGGAGGTAAGGCAATTAATAGGCCATAGTAGCGAAATAATTACAATTTAGCAGATTAACACTGGAGTGATAAATGAGCAGATGATGATGTGCAAGTAGAGATACTGGTGTACAAATGAGCAGAAAAGTACATAAAAACAATATGGGGATGAGGTAGGTAGACTGGGTGGACTATTTACAGATGGACTATGTACAGCTGCAGCGATCGGTTAGCTGCTCAGATAGCTGATGTTTAAAGTTAGTGAGGGAAATATACAGTGCCTTGCGAAAGTATTCGGCCCCCTTGAACTTTGCGACCTTTTGCCACATTTCAGGCTTCAAACATAAAGATATAAAACTGTATTTTTTTGAAGAATCAACAACAAGTGGGACACAATCATGAAGTGGAACGACATTTATTGGATATTTCAAACTTTTTTAACAAATCAAAAACTGAAAAATTGGGCGTGCAAAATTATTCAGCCCCTTTACTTTCAGTGCAACAAACTCTCTCCAGAAGTTCAGTGAGGATCTCTGAATGATCCAATGTTGACCTAAATGACTAATGATGATAAATACAATCCACCTGTGTGTAATCAAGTCTCCGTATAAATGCACCTGCACTGTGATAGTCTCAGAGGTCCGTTAAAAGCGCAGAGAGCATCATGAAGAACAAGGAACACACCAGGCAGGTCCAAGATACTGTTGTGAAGAAGTTTAAAGCCGGATTTGGATACAAAAATATTTCCCAAGCTTTAAACATCCCAAGGAGCACTGTGCAAGCGATAATATTGAAATGGAAGAAGTATCAGACCACTGCAAATCTACCAAGCCCTGGCCGTCCCTCTAAACTTTCAGCTCATACAAGGAGAAGACTGATCAGAGATGCAGCCAAGAGGCCCATGATCACTCTGGATGAACTGCAGAGATCTACAGCTGAGGTGGGAGACTCTGTCCATAGGACAACAATCAGTCGTATATTGCACAAATCTGGCCTTTATGGTAGAGTGGCAAGAAGAAAGCCATTTCTTAAAGATATCCATAAAAAGTGTTGTTTAAAGTTTGCCACAAGCCACCTGGGAGACACACCAAACATGTGGAAGAAGGTGCTCTGGTCAGATGAAACCAAAATTGAACTTTTTGGCAACAATGCAAAACGTTATGTTTGGCGTAAAAGCAACACAGCTGAACACACCATCCCCACTGTCAAACATGGTGGTGGCAGCATCATGGTTTGGGCCTGCTTTTCTTCAGCAGGGACAGGGAAGATGGTTAAAATTGATGGGAAGATGGATGGAGCCAAATACAGGACCATTCTGGAAGAAAACCTGATGGAGTCTGCAAAAGACCTGAGACTGGGACGGAGATTTGTCTTCCAACAAGACAATGATCAAAAACATAAAGCAAAATCTACAATGGAATGGTTCAAAAATAAACATATCCAGGTGTTAGAATGGCCAAGTCAAAGTCCAGACCTGAATCCAATCGAGAATCTGTGGAAAGAACTGAAAACTGCTGTTCACAAATGCTCTCCATCCAACCTCACTGAGCTCGAGCTGTTTTGCAAGGAGGAATGGGAAAAAATGTCAGTCTCTCGATGTGCAAAACTGATAGAGACATACCCCAAGCGACTTACAGCTGTAATCGCAGCAAAAGGTGGCGCTACAAAGTATTAACTTAAGGGGGCTGAATAATTTTGCACGCCCAATTTTTCTGTTTTTGATTTGTTAAAAAAGTTTGAAATATCCAATAAATGTCGTTCCACTTCATGATTGTGTCCCACTTGTTGTTGATTCTTCACAAAAAAATACAGTTTTATATCTTTATGTTTGAAGCCTGAAAAGTGGCAAAAGGTCGCAAAGTTCAAGGGGGCCGAATACTTTCGCAAGGCACTGTAAGCTTCAGTGATTTTTACAATTCGTTCCAGTCACTGGCACCAGAGAACTGGAAGGAAATGAGGCCAAATAAGTGTTGGTTTCGGGGATGACCCGTGAGATATACCTGCTGGAGCGTGTGCTAAGGGTGGCTGTTGTTATCGTGACCAGTGAGCTGAGATAAGGCGGAGTTTTACCTAGCATATACTTATAGATGACCTGGAGCCAGTGGGTCTGGCGATGAATATGTAGCGAGGGCCAGCCGACTAGAGCATACAGGTCGCAGTGGTGGGTGGTATAAGTGGCTTTGGTAACAAAACGAATGGCACTGTGATAGACTGCATCCAGGTTGCTGAGTAGAGTATAGGAAGTTATTTTTTAGATGACATCGCCGAAGTCGAAGATCGGCAGGATAGTCAGTTTTACTAGGGTAAGTTTGGCGGTGTGAGTGAAGGAGGTTTGTCTGCGAAATAGAAAGCCAATTCTAGATTTGATATTGGATTGGAGATGTTTAATATGAGTCTGGAAGGAGAGGTTTCATTCTAGCCAGACACCTAGGTATTTGTAGTTGTCCACATATTCTAGGTCAGAACCATCCAGGGTAGTGATGCTAGTCGCGCGGGCAGGTGCGGGCAGCGAATGGTTGAAAAGCATGCATTTGGTTTTACTAGCGTTTAAGAGCAGTTGGAGGCCACGGAAGGAGTGTTGTACGGCATCGAAGCTCGTTTGGAGGTTAGTTAATTAACACAGTGTCCAAAGAAGGGCCAGATGTATACAGAATGGTGTTGTCTGCGTAGAGGTGGATCAGGGAATCACACGCAGAAAGAGGGACATCATTGATATACACAGAGAAAAGAGTCAGCCCGAGAATTGAACCCTGTGGAACCCTGTAGAGACTGCCAGAGGTCCGGGCAACAGGCTCTCAGATTTGACACTACTGTCTGAGAAGTAGTTGTTGAAACAGGTGAGGCAGTCAATTGAGAAACCATGGCCATTGAGTCTGCCGAAAAGAATGTGGTGATTGACAGAGTCGAAAGCCTTGGCCAGGTCGATGAACACAGCTGCACAGTATTGTCTCTTATCGATGGTGTTGATACACCAGAATGCATAGCAGAGAAGGTACGGTGGGATTCGAAATGGTTGGTGATCTGATTGTTAACTTGGCTTTCGAAGACCTTAGAAAGGCAGGGTAGGATAGATATAGGTCTGTAGCAGTTTGGGTCTAGTGTCTCCCCCTTGGAAGAGGGGGATGACTGTGGCAGCTTTCCCATCTTTTGGGATCTCAGAAGATATGAAAGAGAGGTTGAACAGGCTAGTAATAGGGGTTGCAACAATTGCGGCAGATAATTTTAGAAAGACAGGATCCATATGGCCTAGCCCGGCTTATTTGTAGGGGTTCAGATTTTGCAGCTCTTTCAGAACATCAGCTATCTGGATTTGGGTGAAGGAGAAATGGGGGAGGCTTGTGCAAGTTGCTGTGGGGGGATGCAGGGCTGTTGACCGGGGTAGGGGTAGCCAGGTGGAAAGCATGGCCAGCCGTAGAAAAATACTTGTTGAAATTCTCAATTATTGAGGATTTATCAGTGGTGACAGTGTTTCCTAGCCTCAGTGCAGTGGGCAGCTGGGAGGAGGTGCTCTTATTCTTCAAGGACTTTACAGTGTCCCAGAACATTTTGGAGTTTGTGCTGCAGGATGCAAATTTCTGTTAGTTAACTTTGTTGAAAAGTTGCATATCGCGGGGGCTATTCAATGCTAATGCAGTACACCACAGGATGTTTTTGTGCTGGTCAAGGACAGTCAGGGTCTGGAGTGAACCAAGGGCTTTATCTGTTCCTGGTTCTAAGGTCACCTAACATTACAAGCTCTGAAGATAGATGGGGGGCAATCAATTCACATATGGTGTCCAGGTCACAGCTGGGGGCAGAAGGTCTATAGCAAGCGGCAACGGTGAGAGACTTGTTCCTGGAAATTGTTTGGGCACAGACCTGGATAGTAAGACAACTCTGCAGGCTATCTCTGCAGTAGATTGCTACTCTGCCACCTTTGGCAGTTCTATCTTTGCGGAAAATGTTATAGTTAGGGATGGAAATTTCAGTTTTTTGGTGGCCTTCCAAAGCCAGGATTCAGACACGGCTGGGACATCCGGGGTTGTTAGAGTGTGCTAAAGCAGTGAATAAAACAAACTTAGGGAGGAGGCTTCTTCTGTTATCATGCATGAAACCAAGGCTTTTACGGTTACAGAAGTCAACAAATGATAGTGCCTGGGGAATGCGAGTGGAGCTAGGCACTGCAGGGCCTGGATTAACCTCTACATCACTAGAGGAACAGAGGAGGATAAGGGTATAGCTAAAAGCTATAAGAACTGGTCATCTAGTAGGTTCGGAAAAGAGAGTAAAAGGAGCAGGTTCCTGGGCGCGGTAGAATAGATTCAAGCCCTAATGTACAGACAAAGGTATGGTAGGATGTGAATACAGTGAAGGTAAACCTAGGCATTGAGTGATGATGAGAGCGGTATTGGCTCGAGACACCGTTTAAACCAGTTGATGTCACTGCATGTGTGGGAGGTGGAACAAAAGGTTTAGCTAAGTCATATTGAGCAGGGCTGGAGGCTCTACAGTGAAATAAGACAATCACTGACCAAAACAGCAATGGACAAGGCATATTGACATTAGGGAGAAAGAAGCATGCGTAGCCGAGTGATCATAGGGTCCAGTGAGTAGCTAGGCGGGCTGGAGACACAGTGATTCAGACAGCTAACGGGCTGGGGCAAGCAGAATGGCCTTAGGGGGAAGTTGTGACGGAGGAGTCTGTTGTAGCCCCCTCGTGTGGTATCTGTGCTTGAAATTCACTGGGACCGTACAGAAATGGGGTAGTCATTAAAAAATCTGTTAAACACCATTATTGCACACATAGTTAGTCCAGGCAATTATCTGACTTGTTAAGAAATGTTTTACTCATGACGTTATTTAGGCTTGCCCTAACAAAGGAGTTGAATACTTATTGACTCAAGACATTTCAGCCTTTCCATTTTAATTAATTTGTACACATTTCTAAAAACATAATTCCACTTTGACATTATGGGGTATTGTGTGTAGATCAATGAAACAACATTTAAATGTAATCCATTTTAAATTCAGGCTGTAAACCAACAAAATGTGGAAAAAGTAATCAAGGGGTGTGAAGACTTTCTGAAGGCACTGCATGTGTTGTCTTCTTTTAGTTGAACCCTGGGTTGAATTTAAACAAAAGCTATTGATGACACAGGAGGCTGGTGGCACCTTAATTGGGGAGAACAGGCTTGTGGTAATGGCTTGAGCGGTATAAGTGGAATGGTATCAAATATGGTTTCCATGTGTTTGATGTCATTCCATTTGCTCCGTTCCAGCCATTATTGTGAGCCGTCATCCCCTCAGCAGCCTCTACTGATTTGATTATATATGACAAAGTATTGTTTTATATGACAAAGTATTTATATATGACAAAGTATTCATTTGCTCTGTTAAACCTACCCTTTGGAATGACTTTGATAGCAACAGAACATATTATTTAGTTTTTAAGATTTCTCAAGATAGCACATTGGTAGTAGTGACAAATATCAATTAATAGCTGTAGATATACTCTCCAGTAGGAGATGCTGTCCAGCCTATAGTTTATTTTTCTTCTGATAGTGGATATAACATTGAAGGTTTGATGTTTCAAAAGGTACAAATTCAGTGTTGTCTATGTTGAAAATTGGATACAGTGATGACATAATTCTGGGGTTGAAAATTCACCCTCAAAACAACAGTTTACTTATAATTCATTTTTTTCAAATCCAATGTCTTTTCCATGTAGATTCCATGTTACAATATGTTGTAACAATGAATGCAAATCATTCTCTCTTCCATCTAGACTTCCAAAGCCCTGGACTGGGTAACAGTGTACACAGCCAAATCCTCTCTACATGTACTGCAGCTCAATGAACTACTTAAAAATGACAGCCTGTGCTTGTTTGTGTGTGTGTGTGTGTGTGTGTGTGTGTGTGTGTGTGTGTGTGTGTGTGTGTGTGTGTGTGTGTGTGTGTGTGTGTGTGTGTGTGTGTGTGTGTGTGTGTGTGTGTGTGTGTGTGTGTGTGTGTGTGCGTCAGAGGATGCTGGTGTGATGAGCTATAGCAGTACATTTGTATTGTCATGACTGGAATGGTATCAAACATCTGGAAACCCCATTTGACTCCATTCCATTGAATCCATTCCAGACATTACAATGAGCTCCTCCCACCAGCCTCCTCGTGTCTGTGTGTTATGCCCATACACAGTAGTGCCTATGCATTCCTTATACATAATGTATATTATGACAATGCCTTGCACCTCTCCAATTGATCTGTCTCCTATTAGTGACTCATACCACTAATAGTTTACCGATAATTTCTTATGAGTAAAAGCAAAATATATATCTGATACAGTGACTGCCCAGTTTACTATTGTTGCCTATGCATTCATACAGTATGATCACATTATGTAGAGCAGTGGTCACCAACCGGTCGATCACGATTGACTGGTTGATCTTCAATGTGTTCTTAGTCGATCACCAAATATTTCTGTAGAAAAGCCAACGAACAAAACTGTGACTAAATCGAGTGCACCTACTGCACTGCCCAATTGGATAGCTCAAATCAACATGGCTACAGAGCTTCCATGACCCTGGCCGGAGCTAAGTTTATTAGGCTACTATTAATAACTTTTAAAACCATGACCACAGAGACTGTTAACAAATACAGCAAAGAGCTGCTGTTTTTATGAGTGAGTATATGTTTCAGTTTATATTCAGCACTGTCACTGTTTTTATTCAACATTATTACCAAACGCGCTTCTCCGTACTTCCGCTCAGGCTGCAGCTGCAATGAATGAGTTGCCAAGTATCGATAGCCCTGCGTTGTATTATTATTAGCAGTTCGTTGTGTCGATTTTAATATTAATTATGCAATATTTAACTTTCTCTGGTCATAGGAACAACATGAATTTGTGCATGAGGCAGATGAGATGTGACTCTAGTTTCGCCATCAGGTGGAAGACGGTGTCCCCTCTCTCTGGTCAGTCTCACCAGAGGAAAGGAATGAGAGAGCAGGTGGAAGACACTGTCCCCTCTCTCTGGTCAGTCTCACCGGAGGAAAGGAATGAGAGAGCAGGGACCGTGAGAGGCGGTTGGGAAAAATAGTTGTGAACAGTCAACCAACTCGGAATTCCAATTCGGAAACTCGGGCATCTTTCTAGAGTTTCGACTTTTCGACCTGAAGATCACTGACGTCGTGATTTGACCTCGTTGACCATCAGATACAGGTACCATCAGTCCTCCAGTAAAATAAAATAAAAAGTGAATTATTTCAATTCATGCTCCACAGTGCCTCACAAGTGCTAAACCAACTGATCTATTTTGTTATCAAAGCTTGAGTTTTGCCAATCATATAGCTAATATGCTGTGATAATGTATTAGGCCAACTGCCTAAACCTCATTCCTACAAAATTGTTTGTGTGAGGATAATGTAAAAAAATAATAATAATAACAAATCTGAGCAGTAGCTCTCAGCTTGCTTTTTGACTGTGAAAGCGATCTTGACTCAAAAGGTTGGTGACCACTGATGTATTTACAACACCAATTTTCATATGTCTTAGCACCCTAATTTAACGAAGGACAGTGTAGCATGAAATTACTATTATTAATTATATTTATATATTGACATCACCATCTGGCTCTGGGTGTCTCTCTCTCTGTTGATCCTGAATAAGGCTGGTTGGGTGTTGGATGAAACCCTGGCCTGTTCTCATTTCTGGGCCACTGCTGCATCGGCCACTGAGCCCTCTGCTCTGCCTTTGGCCTGTGCCAGGTGGCAGCTGGGAAGGAGAGAGTCTCTTCAGCCAGGCTCAGCAGCCCTGGGCCCTGGGCCTTGCTCCACACTACAGCCTGGTCCCTGGGCCACAGCCACAACACAGCTACTGCTGCCATGGCACAGGGGCATGAAATGAGCATTACTGACACACAGAACTGGATCTATTTGTGTATGTAATTGGTCTACACAGACAAGTTCTGGCCTGGTTTAGGTCTTATTTGTCAGAAAGATATCAGTTTGTCTCTGTGAATGGTTTGTCCTCTGACAAATCAACTGTAAATTTCGGTGTTCCTCAAGGTTCCGTTTTAGGAACACTATTGTTTTCACTATATATTTTACCTCTTGGGGATGTCATTTGAAAACATGTTTACTTTCACTGCTATGCGGATGACACACAGCTGTACATTTCAATGAAACATGGTGAAGCCCCAAAATTGCCCTCGCTAGAAGCCTGTGTTTCAGACATAAGGAAGTGGATGGCTGCAAACTTTCTACTTTTAAACTCGGACAAAACAGAGATGCTTGTTCTAGGTCCCAAGAAACAAAGAGATCTTCTGTTTAATCTGACAATTAATCTTAATGGTTGTACAGTCGTCTCAAATAAAACTGTGAAGGACCTCTGCGTTACTCTGGATCCTGACCTCTCTTTTGACAAACATATCAAGACCGTTTCAAGGACATATTTTTTCCATCTATGTAACATTGCAAAAATCAGAAACTTTCTGTCCAAAAAATGATACAGAAAAATGTATCCATGCTTTTGTTACTTCTAGGTTAGACTACTGCAATGCTCTACTTTCTGGCTACCCGGATAAAGCACTAAATAAACTTCAGTTAGTGCTAAATAGGGCTGCTAGAATCCTGACTAGAACCGAAAAAATTGATCATTATTCCACTGCTAGCCTCCCTACACTTGCTTCCTGTTAAGGCAAGGGCTGATTTCAAGGTTTTACTGCTAACCTACAAAGCATTACATGGGCTTGCTCCTACCTATCTTTCCGATTTGGTCAGTGGGTCATATGATTGAGTGTAGTCTGGTGGTGTGGGGGCTGTGCTTTGGCAAAATGGGTGGGGTTATATCCTGCCTGTTTGGCCCTGTCCGGAGGTATCATCGGATGGGGCCACAGTGTCTCCTGACCCCTCCTGTCTCAGCCTCCAGTATTTATGCTGCAGTAGTTTGTGTCGGGGGGCTAGGGTTAGTCTGTTATATCTGGAGTATTTCTCCTGTCTTATCCGGTGTCCTGTGTGAATTTAAGTATACTCTCTCTAATTCTCTCTTTCTCTCTTTCTGTCTCTCTCTCGGAGGACCTGAGCCCTAGGACCATGCATCAGGACTACCAGGCATGATGACTCCTTGCTGTCCCCAGTCCACATGGCCGTGCTGCTGCTCCAGTTTCAACTGTTCTGCCTGCGGCTATGGAACCCTGACCTGTTCACCGGACGTGCTACCTGTCCCAGACCTGCTGTTTTCAACTCTCTAGAGACAGCAGGAGTGTTAGAGATACTCTTAATGATCGGCTATGAAAAGCCAACTGACATTTACTCCTGAGGTGCTGACATGCTGCACCCTCGACAACTACTGTGATTATTATTATTTGACCATGCTGGTCATTTTGATTTGATGTGTTTGGTTTTACAATCCTTGTTTTTCCCAAGGATAATTTAAAAAAAAAACATTTCCTCTCTCCCTCTATTGCTTTGTATATGGCTTGTACAGTACAGTGCAACAGGAGGCTATCTCCATGGTAACAACCCCCAGGGCAACAACAACAACCACTCTGCTGCCAAGTTGACCGTACCTGGCAGAGGAGGAGGGCTAAGGTCAACTACACAAACTAGTTCAAAGTTAGGCAAAAGGACAACCTGCAGTGGTATTTCCTGAAGGGAAACCTTCATGTCCAGTCTGGATAGAGTGGGAAACAAGATAACAGGGAGAACAGCATGTTACACAGCCTCAGCGAGACTTGCATTCAGAATGACTGTCAGGATTAGGAAAATTGTGTAGAGACTATCTACACCATTCAAACTAGAACAACCATTTCAGTAACGGGGTGCAAAAAAATCGAACTAACTTTTTGGATTAGTTTAGAAAAATGTATGTTATTTATCTTTGTGTAGCATAAGATTAATCAATGAATGAATCAATCAATGTACATGCAAAAACTAGTGATGGAAACCAAGCTTCCTGATGCATTGAGGTTTTCCATCCAATTGTGTCTTAAATAGGATCATTACACAAGGATTTGATCAACTAGTGTACACTAGTGGAACCTGCTGGTCAAAATAATTTAGACCAGTTAAATTATTATAGATGACATCCAACACTCTGTAGTGCATGCGCGGCATAGCCTTTTGTCTTCTATCAAACCAATCAGGTGGTTGCTCGACGGTGATCATGTGATCAAAAGAAAGCTTCGGACACCATTGACCAGGAGCTGCTGCTAAAGTGTTACAGGCATCAGCACACTGCTTCAAAGTACACTGCTTAGTGATTTTGATGCATGACTCGAAGATCTGTTATCAAAAGTAAAATCACGAGCAAAAACAAACATTTTGTGTAAGCAAAATGCTTTTTTGGCATAAATGCCCTCTAGAACATGTGAACTTTTCATGTGCCTTAATTACAAACCTGTATGCCATCTGTAAATAGAAATAAAATGGTTAAATTACGAGCCTAGTTGGTTTAGCCAAGGAAAAGACTGGAACCTTGCCGCTAGCCATGTTTGGCTGAGATGATGGATGGGCTGGAAATGTTGGGAGATGAGTTTGGCTTGATCCTCCATGTAGCATGCTTCTGTCTATAACATAAGCTACTCAGTATGTATAGATAATCCTTGCTACTGTGGCTTTTTTGAAAGTGATCATGGAGTACTGAAAAAGTGTTGCTACTGATCTCAACATTTCTGGCCTGAATTTAACAGGAGCTATCGACAAAGATCAATGGGAAAAGTTGTGATGGACTACTTTCTGTAGGACGATCGTGCCATACTAACAACCTGACTCTGAAAATGAATCAGACGATGAGGAAATCCCTGATTTAGTTATAATTTTTATCGGACCAGACATTGTAGAGTCTTCTAATGACAGTGATGAGGAAGAGACGACGATCAACAGGAAGAAGTTGACCGAGTTTTGAAATCAGTGGAATGCCCGGTGGAAGCAGAGTATGACTGCAAATGCGGATGGAGTCGAAAAGAGAACACAGAAGGCAGTTGTATAAAACACCTGTCTCTGGATTACATCTTCAAACTAAGGGAAACCATGGCATCCATGACAGAGAAGGAGAAGCGTTCATCCATGTATACGGGTCTATCGTCAAGCCACATTTTCAGATATTATACATTTCTAATTTTGTCAGATAGTTGTTTCATTGCAAGTTAAAGCGTACCGTTAGCTAGCTAGCTAACATTAGCTGTCTCGTTAGCTAACGTTACGTGTATGATCTGTTTAGTAATAGTATTTCAGAAATCCATTTTCATTGCTGGTTATAGCCTAGTGTTAGCTAGCTAGCTAACATTGAACCTATATAGTTGGTTAGCTTTAGATACCTACAGATTCATGCATGGTGGTTAGCTATGACAATCAGTTTGTATTGCTAGTAGTGTGGGTTGGATTATGGTTCATTGTTTAGCTAGCTACATGTCTAAAGACTACTATGCAAGGAACCATTTCACTGTACCGTTTACATCTTCTGTATCCTGAGCATGCGATTAATAAACATTTTATTTTATTTTATATAGTGTTTGTTTACCAGAGATGGTAATGTGAAGAACAATATGACCTGCACCAAAGTCAGATTAGGAAATAGGCCAAGGACTAGATAAAATGTATTTTTACTACTACTTTTTGCTATTACTTTCACCTTTGAAATCTTTGGTGGATTGGTGCTTGGCCTTACATGTGAATCCTTAAAGAGATAGGTAGGGCTAAGGTGGGGTGTCAACTATGCTGAACGGATGTAGACAAAGAAGAGCTCCCCAGTACTGTAGGTGTACCAAAACATTCAAAGGTGGCGTGACAAGTATATCAACTTTCAAAGTTGAATTACTTTCCCATTTATTCCTCAACTGCAGTGTATGATATACCATTTTCTAGCTCTGAGTCTACTTTTATCCAATGTAAAAAACACAATTTCAAATATTACTACATAAGACCGAATCAAGGTTGTGAGTCACATATGTGAATAACATATTTACTTAGGATCTAACTTGGTGAAGCCTATAGGAGTCAACATTGATCAATGCAATAAACATGTCATAATTCACTCGAAAGGTAAGGCACTCTGGAAAATATTCAAATTAAGTTTTACATTAAGCAGTGTGTTAATTCCAGTGTGCATATGTTCCCACTCTTTCGGTGTTGATTTAACACTGGATAATTTGCTGTGACCTTTGCAGCTTTTACAATGTGTTCTGCAATAAATATATACAATACCATCTCATCTACCATTATATAACATTATCTTGAACTAAACTAATTATGATCATATTAGGGTAATAATAGGATGATTACTTTATTTTTTTATCATATCAATAATTTATTGTGATTATTTTCCAAGGCAACAGCCATCTCAGTAGTACTAGCTGGCTTAGCCCAGTACTTTGAGAGACAAGTCAGCAGAGACAGGCCCCTTTTCATTAGGAAACAGTCATTGATTCATTAATCACAAACCAATTCTGTAACATTAAACCACTCGCTGATGAATAATTAAGTCGAATTAGCACGAACAGATCACGTGGGTCGAACAAACAGGCTCCTCCTCCTTCAATCCCGTCAAGTCAATTTACCAGCGGGTGACTGGAGATCTTCCACCATGCCACCCAATCTACAGCTGATTGAATTGCCATCCGTTAGGATTATGCAGTGTGACACTAAGTTAACACAATCAAAATCCAATTGTGCCACTTTCAATAAGTGTCCTATTGAGCTTCAGTAGCATACAGTAAACCCATCAAGACCACATCAAGCCCTCTAGAAGCACCTGACTGTCAATGCCTGCGTACATACCCTGGGGCAATGAGCTACTCTATCTAGCCTAATCCTGTGTAGAACTGAGGAGTCCACTGACAATAGCACATAACTGATAGAATAGGATAGAATGTCTTGTCTTGGTAGTTAACTTATTTTTATAACATACATGCACTGCAGCAGGCTTTGCCTGCAACATCACATTTGTTCCATTGCCATGTACAGGTAAAATTTAAAAAAGGACACACCAACATAGTGTGTCTTGATAGGGTGTTGGGCCACTACAAGCTGCCAGAACTGCTTCAATCCACTTTGGCACAGATTGTACAAGCGTCTGTAACTCTACTGGAGGGAGACCGTTCTTCCACAAGAAAATACCTTATTTACATAAGTATTCAGACCCTTTGCTATGAGATTCAAAATTGATCTCAAGTGCATCCTGTTTCCATTGATCATCCTTGAGATGTTTCTACAACTTGATTGGAGTCCACCTGTGGTAAATTCAATTGATTGGACATGATTTGGAAAGGCACACACCTGTCTACATATATAAGGTCCCACAGTTGACAGTGCATATCAGACCCAAAAACCAAGACATGAGGTTAAAGGAATTGTCCGAGAGCGCCGAGACAGGATTGTGTCGAGGCACAGATCTGGAGAAGGTTACCACAACATGTCTGCTGCATTGAAGGTCCTCAAGAACACAGTGCCCTCATCATTCTTAAATGTAAGAAGTCTATATATAAGCAATAATGCCAGAGGGGTGTGGTATATGGACAATATACCACGGCTAAGGGCTGTACTTATGCTCAACGCAACGCGGAGTGCCTGGATACAGTCCTTAGCTGTGGTATATTGGCCATATACCACAAACCCTGAAGTGTCTTATTGCTATTATAAACTGGTTACCAACTTAATTAGAGCAGTAGAAATAAATGTTTTGTCATACCCGTGGTATATGGTCTGATATACCACGGGTGTCAGCCAAAGCAAAAACAGTTTTTTTATACATTTATTACAAATACAAAACTGAAATTACATTTACATAAGTATTCAGACCCTTTACTCAGTACTTTGTTGAAGCACCTTTGGCAGCGACTACATCATCGAGTCTTGGGTATGACGCTACAAGCTTGGCACACCTGTATTTGGGGAGTTTCTCCCATTCTTCTCTGCACATTCTCTCAAGCTCTGTCAGGTTGGATGGGGAGCATTGCTTCACAGCTAGTTTCAGGTCTCTCCAGAGATGTTGGATCAGGTTCAAGTCTGGGCTCTGGCTGGGCCACTTGAGGACATTCAGAGACTTGTCCCGAAGCCACTCCTGGGTTGTCTTGGCAGTGTGCTTAGGGTCGTTGTCCTATTGGAAGGTGATACTTCTCCCCAGTCTGAGGGCCTGAGCAGGTTTTCATCAAGGATCTCGCTATACTTTGCTTCATTCATCTTTGCCTCTATCCTGACTAGTCTCCCAGTCGCTGCCGCTTAAAAACATCCCCACAGCATGATGCTGCCACCACCATGCTTCACCGTAGGGATACTGCCAGGTTTCTTCCAGATGTGACGCTTGACATTCAGGCCAAATAGTTCAATCTTGGTTTCATCAGACCAGAGAATCTTGTTTCTCATGGAGTCTTAAGCGGGCTGTCATGTGCCTTTAACTGAGGATTAGCTTCCATTTGAGCAATATACCATAAAGGTCTGATTTGTGGAGTGCAGCAGAGATGGTTGTCCATCTGGAAGTTTTTCCCCATCTCCACAGAGGAACTCTAGAGCTCTGTCAGAGTGACCATTAGGTTCTTGGTCACCTCCCTGACCATGACCCTTCTCTCCCGATTACTCAGTTTGACCAGGTGGCCAGCTCTATGAAGAGTTTTGGTGGTTGCAAACTTCACAGGCCACTGTGTTCTTGGACGTACTGACAAATTCTCTAAAACAACGTTGGAGACAAGTTATGGTTGAAAAATTAACACTCAATTCTCTGGCAACACCACTGGTGGACAGTCCTGCAGCACATTTTAGAGTGGCTTTTTATTGTCTCCAGCACAAGGTGTACCTCTGCAATGATCATGCTGTTTAATCAGCTTCTTGATAGGCAACACCTGTCAGGTGAATAGATTATCTAGTCAAAGGAGAAATTCTCACTAACAGGGATGTAAACACATTTGTGAGCAACAATTGAGAGAAATAAGCTTTTTGTATGCATGGAACATTTCTGGGATCTTTTATTTAAGCTCATGAAACCCTTTACACGTTGCGTTTATATTTTTGTTCAGTGTATATATATATTAAAATCCCTATGCGCATTTGAGACCCCTATTTCAAAGTACTGAGATGTCTTCTTCTAGTCAAGGTAGCCAAAATAATGAGCAACTGGGCATTTTTATACATGGCCCTAAGCAAAATGGGATGTTAATTCCTTAATTAACTCAGGAACTCCCCAACTTTCAATATACTTTGTATACCTCATGTCATGACATTGGCCTGGGGGTAGGGTTATGACAGTCATAAAAACCTCTTCCCCCCTTTTTCCTCTCTCTACCCTACTGATGTTACATTTGCAATTTGGTTGCAAATGGTATGAACTTTGAGCTCTTATTCACTACAGAAGTGATACCTCCTAGCCTTTGAGTTAGCAACAGCAGCTGCAAACGAGGGTTAGGAAGGAACAGACAGAGTATCCTGTCAATCACACAACGATGTTACTACAACGTATCCAATTGACCACCAGAGACATTCTTCAAAGGACAAAGGACTCGGTTTGACAACACGGTCTTCCATCTACCACCAACCTACTGAAGCGCAGCTCAGAGTAAATATTTATTGCATTTTCCTTTTCCAAATGGGCGTTAATTTAAAATGCATAAGATACTGTATTTACGATAGCACAGCTTCTTCCTTCCTTTGTACTCAGTCTTCCCGCTCTTTCACTCAAACCCAGCCCCTTTTCTTTTGTGTAACAAGCTGTCATATCTGTTCCGCCCGCTAGGGACGTCTTCCTTTATGACGTAATTTGTAATCAAGTTATGATTAATTATGTGTATGTGTAATTCTGTGTGATTAGTTGGGTATTTAGTAAATAAATAATTAAACCCAATTTTGTATTGCTGATTCAACTTGTTAGCCAGGGATAGAATAGCATGTCATAGCAATTAGTCCCGCATAGCCAAAGACACGACACTCATTTACTCAAGTGTTCCATTTATTTTGGCAGTTACCTGCATATGGTGTAATGTTTACTGATTACACAAATCAAAAACATTTATTACTTTCATGAAATATAAAATGTTCTTATTGCTGACACCTTGGGATTTTAACATAGAATGGGTTTCTCGCATTGTCAGATTAACTGAGTTAGTCCCAAAGCATTACACATACTAAAAGGCTATTTCATCTATCTCCATCCGTTTTACTGTAGTTCAACAAAATCTCAATCTGCAAAAAATACATCTCACCTTTGCACCTTTTCCTAACAGTCAAACTGTAAGTTAATAAAATTATCCCAAGTCTTCAACCCAAGTTAAGCTTGAGGGTAAAATTCTATAAATATGAGACATGGGGATAAATAATGCCAACTAAAATAACAGAGTCAACCATACAGGTGTTGTATGAATCACTTCTCAGTAGTGCAGCCCTCAACAAAATAGCCCTCTCCACTGCCTCATCTCTTCCTCTATAAATCAAACTAGCTTTCAGCATTCTCACTGCTCTGAGACAACACACTCTATTTCACCCTGGTTTCAAGAGGGGTCAAGTGTAAGGGAACTCTGCTGACCAATATCCATTGTGGTTTCTCCCATCTTTTGTACACACTTCACACTATAGTTCCAACTTTTGACCCGAACTGTGCTTTGCTGGCTTTGATATTTTATTTTCACGTTCACGTTTCAGCGTCCGTTTTAAGGGCTCCCGACCAATTCTGCAATGTTTTTATATGCAGATCTTACCTTTTTTTGTACATCATATCTCCCCCATAATTTATTATGACCAAAATTATTTGGATAAACGAGTTGGCAGCTCTAGACGTTCTGTTACTCTGGACCAGGCCCTAATCCCCTGGATTCAAAAGTGGATGCAGCGGCGAAAAAGAGCCAGGCGAGGGGACCTCCAAACAAATAGACCGCCATTGACCTCTGTTCTGTTGGCGAATGTGCAGTCACTGGACAACAAATAAACTGGATGAACTATGTTCGAAACTATCCTATCAATGGGACCTGATTAACTGTAATGCTGTGTTTCTCTGAGTCTTGGCTGAACAAGGATATGGATATACATCTCGCTGGTCTTTCTATGCATCATCAAGATCGGACAGCAGACTCGGGTAAGGAGGGGGGGGTATCTCTTTGTTAACAACAGCTCATGATAAACTGCATACCATCAGTAGCGGTGTGTGGGCAAAATCATCACCCCCTCCCAAAAAAGCCATATTACAACCAATCTGTTATGATAATTGCGTTGTTTGCGCTATATCCTGTTAATTCATATGCCTTACGACCGTAATAAATAAGCCTAAAGGCAGAGACAATAAAAAGACAGAATAAATCCTACCACACCTTTGTTTTATCAAAAAAAACGCACAGCAACAACGCATATTGCATGTAACAGACATGACCTACAGCATGGTCAAGCAAGTTAATGTTTCCAACATTTTCAGACCACTTAACAACTATTGATTTATAACCACAGAGTAACTGCAAGTTACAAAGAAAACATTTCATTTTCAACATTTCAACATCATCAAATCACCTCTGCTTAGTCTAATACAGTGACAAATAAAGAAACCAAAAACAATTTAGTCCAATCAATGTAAGCTAAATATGATGTGGCTGACCATGGTTCTGATTTCTGTGTGTGTGCGTTTTCGTGCAAGTAGAAAAACCATGTTGATTCACCCTACTTGTTGAATAAATTTTATCCTCCTCTCTTTCATGTTGATGAAACGGACTATCACTGTCATACAGTACACGCTTTTATTGTTGTTGTCTTAAGGCTACCTCGCTAAAATACATGCTTGCTTGCCTAACTTCCATTCATGGGCAACGTTAGCTAGTTAATATTGAATTCTATCCTCTCAGGCCAGGGGCACAAAAATATATGAATTAATGGTTGGATCAGAATCGCTGTGATAATCATTGACCAGTACAGAGAATTAAGTAAAACCACAAGTCCAAATCCTTTTCTCCATTCATGGATAATTTAGGAAAGGGAT
The DNA here is from genome assembly GCF_057628025.1 of Oncorhynchus mykiss. Classification (NCBI taxonomy): domain Eukaryota; kingdom Metazoa; phylum Chordata; class Actinopteri; order Salmoniformes; family Salmonidae; genus Oncorhynchus; species Oncorhynchus mykiss. The sequence goes on from NC_143043.1 coordinate 40,859,365, forward strand.
CATTTTAGCTAGCTAGCCACTGGAGGACAACAACACAACGCGATGCAACAATTAAAGTTTTTCTGTCAATGACGTATGCTCTCAATGGGATTTAATAGGAGTGATGCCAAAATCCAACCTGGCATCCCTTGACACTTTTTTTGAGTGCGCCAGGACCATTCACAGTTGCGCTCGCTCAATCTAGCTCAATGCTGATTGGCCCCAAAAAATATCAAGGGAGGCCAAATGCTCACTTGCTTCCCTTGCTGCTTCCCGGGCGGCAACAATGTCATACAATGCTGTTCATTGATTACAGCTCAGCATTTAACACCATAGTAACCTCCAAACTCTTCATTAAGCTTGAGACCCTGGGTCTCGACCCCGCCCTGTGCAACCTTGTCCTGGACTTCCTGACGGGCCGCCCCCAGGTGGTGAGGGTAGGTAAAATCTCCACCCCGCTGATACTCAACACTGGGGCCCCACAAGGGTGCGTTCTCAGCCCTCTCCTGTACTCCCTGTTCACCCATGACTGCATGGCCATGCAACGCCTCCAACTCAATCATCAAGTTTGCAGACCACACTACAGTGATAGGTTTGATTACAAACAACGACGAAATGGCCTACAGGGAGGAGCTGAGGGCTCTCGGAGTGTGGTGTCAGGAAAATAACCTCACACTCAATGTCAACAAAACAAAGGAGATGATCGTGGACTTTAGGAAACAGCAGAGGGAGCAGCCTCCTATCCACATTGACGGGACAGTTGTGGAGAGGGTGGAACATTTTAAGTTCCTCTGCGTACACATCACGGACGAACTGAAATGGTCCCCCCACACAGACAGCGTGGTGAAGAAGGTGCAGCAGCGCCTCTTCAACCTCAGGAGGCTGAAGAAATTCAGCTTGTCACCAAAAACACTCACAGACCTTTACAGATGCACAATCGAGAGCATCCTGTTGGGCTGTATCACCGCCTAGTACGGCAACTGCACCGCCCACAACCGTAAGAGGATAGTGAGGTCTGCACAACGCATCACCGGGGGAAAAGTACTTGCCATCCAGGACACCTACACCACCCGATGTCACAGGAAGGCCAAAAAGATCATCAAGGACAACAACTACCCGAGCCACTGCCTGTTCACCCCGCTATCATCCAGAAGGCGAGGTCAGTACAGGTGCATCAAAGTGGGGACCGAGAGACTGAAAAACAGCTTCTATCTCAAGGCCATCAGACTGTTAAACAGCCATCACTAACATTGAGTGGCTGCTGCCAACATACAGACTCAACTCTAGCCACTTTAATAATGGAAAAAGTGATGTAATAAATGTATCACTAGCCACTTTAAACCATGCCACTTCATATAATGTTTACAAACCCTACATTACTCATCTCATATGTATATACTGTACTCTATACCATCTACTGCATCTTCCCATCTTTATGTAATACATGTATCACTAGCCACTTTAAACAATGACACTTTATATAATGTTTACATACCATACATTACTCATCTCATATGTATATACTGTACTCTATACCATCTACTGCAACTTGCCTATGCCGTTCGGCCATCAAATTTTTTTAATGTACATATTGTTATTAATTCCTTTACACTTGTGTGTATAAGGTAGTTGTGAAGTTGTTAGGTTAGATTACTTGTTAGATATTACTGCATGGTTGGAACTAGAAGCACAAGCATTTCGCTACACTCTCATTAACATCTGCTAACCATGTGTATGTGACAAATAACATTTGATTTGATACTCGTTTGGACCAGACAGCATCAGATAGAAGGCCTAGAGAGACAGAGGGGCGCTGTTTTGCTCGCTAGGATTCTATCTCCTGTGAGATCAATACGCAATAGGCTGAATGAAGGAAAATTATGAAACACAGAAAGACGAAAGATACTATTTGTATTTGTTTTTTTTTGTAAATGCAAACATTTACAAAAAAAATAAAAATACAAATAGAATCTTTTGTCTCTCTGGAAGTCTGGCTTCCCTTGGCATCCATGTATACACGCCACTGTAGACCATACTATTTACCGTTTTCTATATTTTTCGGAAAAGCATCACTACAGAACTAACATCAAATCCTACTACGCCGGCTTTGAGACTTGTCGGATGTGGCAGGGCTTGCAAACTATGATGATTAGAAAGGGAAACTCAGCGACGCAAGCCTACCAGATGAGCCAAAATGCCTTTTATACTCGCTTCGAGGCAAGCAACACTGAACCATGCATGAGAGCACCAGCAGTTCTCGCTCTCCGTAGCTGATGTGAGTAAGACCTTAAAACAGGTTAGCATTCTCAAAGCCGTGGGTCAGATGGATTACCAAGTGTATTCAATGACATTTTCAACCTCTCCCTGACCATGTCTGTAATAGCTACATGTTTTAAGCAGACCACTATAGTCTTTGTGCCCAAGAACGCCAAATGACTATCGACCCACAGCACTTACATGTGTAGCCATGAAATGCTTTAAAAGGTTGGTCATGGCTCACATCCACATCATCATCCCGGACACCCTGGACCCACTCAATTTGCATAACACCCCAACAGATCCACAGATCTGTACTCCACACTGTCCTCTCCCACCTGAAAAAGAGGAAGACCTATCTGAGAATGTTGTTCATTGACTACAGCTCAACATTCAGCATAATAGCATCCACCAAGCTCATCTCAAAGCTCAGGACCCTGGCACTGAATACCTCCTTCTGCAACACATCCGCTATGCTGACCCTCAAAACAGTGGCCCCTCAGGGTTGTATGCATAGTCCCCTCCTGTACACCCTGGTTCCTCTTTAGGTTTCTTCCTAGGTTTTGGCCTTTCTAGGGAGTTTTTCCTAGCCACCGTGCTTCTACACCTGCATTGCTTGCTGTTTGGGGTTTTAGGCTGGGTTTCTGTACAGCACTTTGAGATATCAGCTGATGTACTAAGGGCTATATAAATACATTTGATTTTATTTGTTCACACATGACTGCGTGGCCTTGCACAACTCCAACACTATTACTACGTTTGCTGACAACACAATGGTGGTAAGCCGATGCCAATAAGACAGCCTATAGGGAGGAGGTCAATGACAGGTGCCAGGACAATAACCTTTCCCTCCACGTCAGCAAGACAAAGGTGGTGATCGTGGACTACAGGAAATGGAGGGCCGAGCCCGCCCCCATAACACATCGAGGGTGCTGTAGTGGAGCGGGTCAAGAGCTTCAAGTTTCTATTTGTCCACATCACTAAGGAATTAACATGGTCAACACACACTAACACAATCGCGAAGAAGGCATGACAACACCTCTTCCCCCTCAGGTGGCTGAAAAGATTTGGCATGGGCCATCAGATCTTCAAAGTTCTACAGCTGCACCATTGTGAGCATCTTGGCTGTTTGCATCACTACTTGGTATGGCAAATGCTTGGCATCTGACCACAAGGCCCTACAGAGGGTAGTGAGTACGGCCCATTACATCACACAGGGGCTGAGCTCTCTGCTATCCAGGACCTCTATACCAGGCAGTGTCGGAGGAATGCCTTAAAAATTGTCCAGCCATCAAAGTCAGAGACTGTTCTCTCTGCTACTGCATGGCAAGTGGTACCAATGCACCAAGTCTGGAGCCAACAGGAACCTGAACAGCTTCTACCTCCGAGCCATAATACTGCTATATAGATAACCAAATAGCTAACCGGACTATCTGCATTGACCCCCCTCCCCTTTGAACTAACTCTTTTGACTCATTACATATGATGCTGCTACTGCTTATTATCTATCCTGTTGTCTAGTCACTTTATCCCTACTATATGTACATATCTACATCAATTACTTCTTACCCCTGAAGATCAACTCAGTAATGGTACACTGTATAAATAGCAATTTAACCCTTCTCATTGTGTATTTATTCTTTGTGTTATCTTTCTATAATTTTTATATTTTGCATTGTTGGGTAAGCATTTCTCTGTTAGTCTTCACATGCTTCGTAAACAACAGGTGTAAAGTATAATTTGATTTGATGTGTAACCATACCAGCACTGTACTGCTCATCTTGGCTTGGTTTAGTTCGGCACAGTAGTGTGAAAAGTCCTCAGAGGCCTATGGGCTGGCTAAAATGACAGAAATCACCTGATGCAGAGGGCTGGAGGCCTCGACTTCCTCTGCCATGTGGGAACAGGATAGGGTTAGGTTGGTTCTCCTACACTCTCAAAAATGTTGGGTTAAAAACAACACAATTTGAGTAAATATTGGACAGAATACAACCCATTGTTTTGTTAAAATTGGGTTATTGATGCCAGGTTATTGAGCTATGATCCACTGGGTAAGATTAGAAAACTGGAGGTGTGGTAAAAAAAAGAAAGGATAATTGAAATTTGCAGGGTATGACATTAACATGAATGACATTGACTCTTACAGGTGGACAAAAAATTACAATCTGAAAGCCACTTCCACAATAGGCCACGGTTTTGGATTACTCAAACATTTGCATGACGTTGTAAGTAACAGCAAACTTTACAGGACATAGACTTGTCTTATATTCTTGTTAATCTAACTGCACTGTTCAATTTACAGTAACTATTAAAGTGAAAAACATACCTTGCTATTATTTTGAAAAGAGTGTACAACAACAAACTCTTATCACAGCAATTGGTTTGATACATTCACCTCTGAAGGTAAATAATGTACTTACATTCAGTAATCTTGCTCTGATTTATCATCCTGAGGGTCCCAGAGATAAAAATGTAGCATAGTTTTGCTTGATAAAATCCATTTTTATATTCAAATGTAGGAACTGGGTTCTGCAGTTTGAACCCCTGCTGTCTCTGGTTCCACACCCACCCCGTCCGGCCATCTAGATGTGTGAAAGTTAGTGTATACGCTAATGATCCATCATGTATGACATTCCTGGGAGTGTGTAAACTAAAATGTTGTATTAGCGTATAATTTTTTTATGTTCTCTATAGTTATATACTTGAAAATGTATCAATTGACCAATTCGGCACATTTGGTAGACTTAAAACAAAATATTGTCCAGTATTGCAACGCTTCACTGGATCAATCTGAAACACACACTGCTGTCATCTAGTGGCCAAAATCTAAATTGTGCCTAAACTGCAATATTATATTATGGCCTTTCTCTTGCATTTCAAAGATGATGAAAAAAAATATTTGAAAACGCATGTTTTTTTGTTTGTGTTATATTTTACCAGATCTAATGTGTTACATTCTCCTACATTCATTTCACATTTCCACAAACTTCAAAGTGTTTCCGTTCAAATGGTATCAAGAATATGCATATCCTCGCTTCAGGCCCTGAGCTACAGGCAGTTCGATTTGGGTATGTCATTTAGGCGAAAATTGTAAAAAGAGTCCGATCCTTAACAGTATTTCTGATTTCCATGATATATAGCTTTTTGATTGACTAAAATATCCCCCATAATATGTATTGGGGATAGAAATGCAAAAAAAATAGAGAATTCATTTTTCTCTCATGACTAACTAACGTGAAGTTTGAAAATTCATGCTGAGTGGGTGGTGAGTGTATATTCATGATCTTGCCTTGACTGAAGGCTCTTTGAAACGCCTATGTCAAGGAACTTGGATGCAGTGAGCAGTGTTGCAGTAAATTCATCTCAAGGAAATTTGGTTATACACAAAGCAACTCAAACAACATTGAAATTGCATCAATTATGTTTTGTTTTTGTTGTACATCTCCTGATTGGCATGTCTCTTGTAATGCTTCTTCTTGATAAATGCAATGGGCATTGCTTATCCACATTTCTGATCCCTAGCAACATTGCCATCCCCACAATTGAAACACCACTTTTTCTAACAAAACTACACACTCTTTTGTCCCATGCCCTTCTGCCCACTTCTCACACCTCGGAATCTGTCTCCTGCATACTGCTGCAACATGACCATAAACTTGGCATCTGAAACACTGTAGTGGCTTCAGAACAAAAGCTCTCACAGGACAATTTATATGCCCTAGAATTACTTATCCGGCAAACACAGACAGGGTCTCGTCAGTCTCGGTTTTGCCACCAGGTCTGCGTTGCACCAAATGGCGTGCATTACAAACACTGGGCATCCCTGACTTCAGCTTAACACTCAACCCCACCCCAGTTATCATTCTATTCAACGGCACTCCACTCTAGAAAGCAAAGCAGGAGACCACGTTCACTGGAGTCTCTGAAAGCGTAGCGCCCTCTCCCTCTGAGCAGCAGGCACACAAACATATCAACACAAGACCACCTCTGGATACTTTGACCGAATTGACAGAACCCAACTCCTTCATCACCCAGCCTGATACCACAAATGGATTGTCCAAAAGGCATGGATCCACTTTCTCCATGAATCATACTCACACTGGGCCAGAGTAATCTCAGGCATTTTCTTGATCATTGGGGTGAGGCTCGGAAGCCTTCCCGTCACCTGACACAGCTTCTTTCTCCTCACTCAAGTGCGTAACATGCATTTTTCTCTCCTGTACTTGACCCAAAGGAGAAAGTATTCTGCTTTATTTCACAGTCGGTTCGTGTTTACACCTCACTCCCTTCTTTCCGCTTCGCTTCATCTCACCATCCGCCCTCGTCCTTGCATGATGACTTCCATCTCCGAGTTGGACTTCAGGAAACTCTGTATCAAGCCACCCACTGCTGCCATTCTCACTTAAGAATTCATGCTCCTGCTCACGCACTTCCCCAGAAGGCTACATCTCCGACAAACATCAGTCACCTTTCCTTCTTGTAATGCGGTTCACAGCAGCACTGACGGATGTGTTGACATGACAACTGCTTCAGGGTTTTGAATGACCCTTTACCCCTTTTGTTCCATGCTGGCTGAATACCTTGCTAGCCAGTAACTAGCTAACACCAGACACAAATGAAAGGGGAGACATATAAATATCTTTGCCATAGATGTAAACTTTTAATTATAATTACTGACACCGTACAGTCACATTTTGTCACTAGTAGAGTAGCTGTCTAGCTATATAAACCACAGCCCTCCGCAAACACGTCTTCTCCAAAGTTGGTTACAAGGCACTACTTTTTAAATTAGGTAAGAGAATATCATGTTACCATTGTTGTATTAAAATGAGAGTTAGGGTGATGTCACCCTATCCCCTTAATAATCCTGCCTCCTGAAGTGTTTGACATGGGGTGGGGACCAATAACTTTATGATCAAACTTTATCAATGTAGAAGCAACAGTCGTTGGTCATACTTTGGTAATCATACTATGATCTGGTTTCTTCGAAATATCATCACATTTCATGAAAAACACGTTTTTTTATTAGCTTTTTAAAAATAATTTATAGACAATACAAATGACTACATCATACAACATCACACCTGCCCAGACCCACTAGCCCCCACCCCTATCTCCAGTGCCATTATCACTTTCTGCCACATGGTCTCAAACTGCATGATTTCTCTCCGTCAACCATGTTCTTTCAGTTTTTTGATAATCAAGCATTGACCTTTCCATTGGGTGAACAATTGGCTGATTTAAAAAATGTTGGTATACTTTGTTAAAGATAATTGATGAGAAGAGTATTGTCCAACACATCGGGTATCTCACTGCACCCTAATATATCATGTCTTCAAATATACAGACAGACAAATTAAAAGTACATTTACATTGCCTTACCTCAGACATTTAGACTTCCAACTTTCCCCATAACTTTGCATTTTTTTTACATTCCCAGAAGGCATGAATTTTTGAGTCTTTAGTATTTTTAAACTTCAGACTTGACTGCCATTGTGCTGTAGCATTTGTGAAATTAGTTTCTTGTATAATAAATTCTATACATTAATTCATAATGGATTAAGTGTACATTTTTGTTAACTTTAATCTCGTTAGTCATGTTCCAACATTCCCTCGATCTTGTGCCAATATCAGTTATTTTTAAAACTTGGTTATCATAGTATAGATTTTTTCTAAAAGATTATTGTTGTATAGGCTCTCTGCAAGGTTTTGTATAGTTTACCTATCATATGAATATCCTTTCTGACAAATAGGATTCCCTCAAGATTGCTCTATTGTCCAAAAGATTTCAAATCAACATTTTGTGATATGAAACTTTTAAGTTTGATGTATTTGAAAATATCTACACTGGTCAACCCAAAATTGCTTTAGAAAGCTGTCATGGAAATAAATGTATTTCATATTACCAAGTAATTTATGGTTTCCATGCCTTTAGTTTTCCATGTGAGCCAATGTATCGATGAATTCTGAAAAAGCTATGCAAGGATTGTTCCATAACATTCCATCAAAGTTATACCAAGATGGCATAGCAGTCAGACGTCCTTTGTCCTCGTCTTGTCGTGTCCCGTGTATATATATATTTACATCTTTCTTCGCATATCTTTTATATATTTATTTTCCAAAAACTCAACTTCAAAACACTCTCCTGCAACCCGCCTCACCAATTAAAAAATAATAATAATTTACCTCAATTCTGAAATCCACAATAGAAGCTAGCCAGAAGCTAGCTAGAAGCTAACCAGAAGCTAGCCAGAAGCTAACCAGAAGCTAGCAAAAAGCTAGCCAGAAGCTAGCCAGTTTACTGGCTAACGTTATTATTCAGCTAACAACTGTTTGTGGTCATCAGCTGTCCTTTAGCTCGAAAAGCTATCGCCAGTTTTGTACATTTCAATCGCAAGCTCTGGACATTTACACCTGGATCTCGCAGCTAGCTAGCTGCTATCCGTGTGACTATTGGCTTACGTCGATCCCGGAGCAAACATCAATTATTCCGGAGCTAGCCAGCTGAAGAGTTCCATCAGCCACTCCTGGGCTACAATCACCTATCCGGACCCGTTTTACTGCCGATGCGGAGCTCCACCGGGCCTTCACGACTGGACTACCGACATTATCTGAGTTATCCAACTGGCCCCTCCGTCGCGACGTCACCTGAACGCCCATCTGCGGCCCGCTAATCGTTAGCTGTCATATCGGCTGCTATCTGAATAGGTCTATTGGACAATTTATCTTGGGTCACTATAACTATATCTACTTTGCCAATTGGATTGATCCCCTCTACCACACGGAACCCCACTAATCTACCGACGGAAACGCACGAGGTGGCTAAAAACAGCCCTCCATCCTATGCTAGCTTGCTACCGATGGCCCGGCTAGCTGTCTGAATCGCCGTTACACCAACCAACTTCACTACTCACTGGACCCTTATGATCACTCGACTAAGCATGCCTCTCCTGAATGTCAATATGCCTTGTCCATTGCTGTTCTGGTTAGTGTTTATTGGCTTATTTCACTGTAGAGCTTCTAGCCCTGCTCATTATACCTTATCCAACCTTTCTGTTCCACCACCCACATATGCGATAACATCACCTGGTTTCAATTATGTTTCTAGAGACAATATCTCTCTCATCATCACTCAATACCTAGGTTTACCTCCACTGTATTCACATCCTACCATACCTTTGTCTGTACATTAAACCTTGAAGCTATTTGATCGCCCCCAGAAACCACCTTTTACTCTCTGATCCAGACGTACTAGACGACCAATTCTCATAGCTTTTAGCCGTACCCTTATCCAACTCCTCCTCTGTTCCTATGGTGATGTAGAGGTGAATCCAGGCCCTGCAGTGCATGGCTCCACTCCTATTCCCCAGGCGCTCTCTTTTGATGACTTCTGTAACCGTAATAGTCTTGGTTTCATGCATGTTAAGATTAGAAGCCTCCTCCCTAAGTTTGTTTTATTCACTGCTTTAGCACACTCTGCCAACCCGGATGTTCTAGCCGTGTCTGAATCCTGGCTTAGGTAGACCACCAAAAATTCTGAAATCTCCATCCCTAACTACAACATTTTCAGACAATATAGAACAGCCAAAGGGGGCGGTGTTGCAATCTACTGCAAAGATAGCCTGATAGTTCTGTTCTACTATCCAGGTCTGTACCCAAACAATTTGAACTTCTACTTTTAAATATCCACAGCTCTAAAAACAAGTCTCTCACCGTTGCCGCCTGCTATAGACCACCCTATAGCAGAGGGTGCTTGTTTTACTCCATGTGTAACTCTGTGTTGTATGTGTCGAACTGCTTTGCTTTATCTTGGCCAGGTCGCAATTGTAAATGAGAACTTGTTCTCAACTTGTGTACCTGGTTAAATAAAGGGGAAATAAAAAAATAAAAAATAACATTGTGGTTCTAGGGAAGGATATTGTTTCTTGTTAAATATATACATTTAATTTTCTTCCATATCGTTATAGTGTTCTTAACTATGAAGTTGTGTTTTAGCTTTATCCTTTGAAAATAGACATGTAAAAATATTATGGGGATGAGCATGCACATCTTCAATATGTACCAATTATTTCTATTTAGTGCATTTAACTATACCTGTACAGTGGATATCACAAGTAATAGCCTTGGGTAGCGAGTTGATGCAATTCCAAGTCTGGAAGGGTTAACCACCATAAACTTTCCTTTTTATTCTATGAATTGTATTTGCCCATGTAATGTCTGGTATGATCAAGTATACTTTTTTAAAGAACGTTATTGGTATTACCTAAAATAAAATTAAAAACTTTGCTAGCCATGTCATTCTAAAGAGGTTTATTCTAACTCTAAGATTTATGGGAAGATTATTCGATTGAATTAAATCTGCTTTCATATTGTTGAGTGATGAAATAAAGTCTAAAGTCTGTCTATATATATTTGTTATTTGTCACTTATCAACCATCCTAAGAATTGTATATTTTTTGTGGTCCACATAAAGATCATGAGTAGATCATGAGTTATTATTTAAAAAATGATTGCCATTTCTTTTCATCACATTCAATCAAATCAAACGTTATTTGTCACATGCGCCGAATACAACAGGTGTAGACCATACCGTGAAATACTTACTTACAAGCCCTTAACTCTTCTTGAACTGCACTGTTGGTTAAGAAAATATTTACCAAATAAACCAAAGTAAAAAATATAATAAATAAATAATAAAAAGTAACGCAATAACATAACAATAACGGGTCTAACTACAAGGGGTACAGAGTCAGTGTGCAGGGGTACAGGTTAGTTGAGGTCATTTGTGCATGTAAGTAGGGGTGAAGTGACTATGCATAGATAATAAACAGCAAGTAGCAGCAGTGTACAAAAGAAATGGAATGGGGGGTGGGGATCAAAGTAATAAGTCCGGTGGCCATTTGATTCATTGTTCAGCAGTCTGGATGGCAGGAAGCTTGGCTCCAGTGATGTACTGGGCCGTACGCACTACCCTCTTTAGCGCCTTACGGTCAGATGCTGAGCAATTGCCATACCAGGCGGTGATGCAACCGGTCAAGGTGCTCTCAATGGTACAGCTGTATAACTTTTTGAGGAGCTGGGGACCAAAGCCAAATTTTTTCAGTCTCCTGAGGGGGAATTTTCACGACTGTCTTTGTGTGTTTGGACCATGGTAGTTCAGGTCTCGGGGCTCCCGAGTGGCACAGCAGTCTAAGGCACTGCATCTCAGTGCCAGAGGCATCACTGTAGTCCCTGGTTCAAATCCAGGCTGCATCACATCAGGCTGTGATTGGGAGTCCCAAATGGCGGCGCACAATTGACCCAGGTTTGGCCGGGGTAGGCCGTCATTGTAAATAAGAATTTGTTCTTAAATCACTTGCCTAGTTAACAAAAAGTTACACATAGTTCGTTGGTGATGTGGATACCAACTCTCGACCGGCTCCACTGCAGCCCCATTGATGTTAATGGGGGCCTGTTTGGCCCGCCTTTTCCTGTAGACCACGATCCACTCCATTGTCTTCCTCACATTGAGGGAGAGTTTTTTGTCCTGTATCGTGTCTTTGGCATCATTAAAAGCGAAGACTGTTATTTTATCAAATCAATTCTCTGCAATTATTATTACGTGATTAAACTAATCACGATTATTCTTCTATTAATTAATTATTCTTTACTTCACGTCAGTCTCATTTCAAACGTCATAAATTGTTGGTTATCTGCACAAACCCAGCCTTTACTATAAATCATCCATACACCAATTGGCTAAATCATTTATTTACTAACTAAATAATCACAGAAATGCATAAACAAACAAACAGTAGATATATGTTACTAACAAAGGACAGAGAAAATTCCCTAGTGGGCTAAGCCGATATGACGGCTTGGTGGACAAAGGGAAGGGGGTGTGGACGGAGAGAGAGCGGGATAGACAAAAGAGATCACTACACACAGTTGATAATTATATTCACTGAAATGCTAATCCTTTCCACATGAACGCTCACTCATTCGGAAATAATTGCAATCAGTATACATTTATGCCCATGTCTCATTGTGATCTCTGTTGGAATCGTCAGTCCATCGCTGGAGAGTTCATCTGAGTCTCTCTCTATCTTTCTGTTTCCCTGAAGATCAAAGTATGTCGTGGTTAGAATGGATTTGTCAGAGAACCATTCAGAAAATGTTCTCATAGAATAGATGTTTCGGTGGTTGTCGGTATTCGCATCCCAGGTTACATCATTTCTAGCTGCAGACTAGAAATTAGTATCTGAGATTTGTTCTTATTCTGTAGGGATAGATAATCTCAGAGTTTAAACATTTCAAGCCATGTAGCCAATGCTCCACATGGCATGGTTTTCCAGTCTTGATACTCAAACCTGTTCCACCTCAGTTTACACCGAGGTATGCGTGGTCTAAACTATTCTCAATCACAGCTCACACTGTGGGTTTGCTCAGTCTGAAGAGGATTTTCTTAGGAGGGGCCTTTATTTGTAACAGTAGAAAAGGAGGTTCTATGATGCCTAATCATGATGCTCACTGGGGCGGGCCAATGACTTAGTTCAACTTTAAAGGGAATACAATTCTCTCACAAAGATATAACATCACATTACAGAATTTCACAAATAGTTTAATCTTTACTCGTTCATTTTATACAATAATTAGATGTAAACCGTATAACTGAGGCACCTGTTTAAACAGAGTTAGCGTAATGTGGCTGTATTGTCTTTCACAAACATGAAACAAAATGGACCGGGTCGTAGCTGGCTTCTCCACCGACCGTTTACACATTCTCCAAAGTATGGATGTTGTTCAGTTCTCAAATTCTGGAATGTAGTAGAATGCACTGTGCATTTGCAATATGTTTCAATGGGCATTTACTATCACAAATTTGTCATGCTCAAAAATACTGCAGAAATGCAAAATTGACTGGCCTGATGAACTCGGGATGGCCGGGCAGTGATAGTGGTTCCTCTCCATCGCTCGTTGTGTTGATTTCATCATGTCCATTTGGTGATGTTTTTTCACAGTTTAATCATATTGCAAATGCACTGTGCATTTGCAATATGTTTCAATGGGCATTTACCATCACGAATTTGTCATGCTCAAAAATACTGCAGGAATGCGAAATTGACTAAATTGACTGGCCTGATGAACTCGGGATTGCCGGGCAGTGATTCTGGTTCCTCTCCATCGCTCATTGGTGTTGATTTCAGAATGTCATTTTGGTGATGGTACCTCACTGTTTAAACATATTGCAAATGGACAAAAGTCAGCCAGCATGTCAACGTCCATCAGTCAATTAGATATCATTTTGACACCAAACTGATACAAACTGACACCACACCCACTTTTTCCAACTCATTTAGAAGCCAACTATCACATATTTCAGAGCTGGCCCAAAATTCATAGCGCCTTCTGTTCAAACCATATTAAAAACATAAAACACAAAGTTACATTCTAGCTGCGGGTCCAGTTCTGACATTATGTGTAGGTCTAGCTGAGGCGACCCCAAATCCCAAGTTTTGGCTCGATAGGTCATTTGGAGCCCGAGTAGTGACCTTAACCTGTCTAGGACACACGTTCCGCTAGCGAAATCCCTCCCCCCAACATTCCGCTGAAAAGGCAGCGTGAGATATTCAAAGATATTTTTTTGAAATATTTTACTTTCACACATTAACAAGTCCAATACAGCAAATGAAAGATAAACATCTTGTTAATCTACCCATCCATTCCGATTTTTAAAATGTTTTACAGCGAAAACACAACATATTACAACACATTACGTTAGATCAGCACCAAATCCAAAAAAAACACACAGCCATTTTTCCCAGCCAAAGATAGAGTCACAAAAGCAGAAATAGAGCTAAAATTAATCACTAACCTTTGATAATCTTCATCAGATGACACTCATAGGACATCATGTTACACAATACATTTATGTTGTGTATGATAATGTGCATATTTATATCAACAAATCACGGTTTACATTGGCGACATGTTCAGAAATGCCTCCAAAATATCCGGAGTAATTACAGAGAGCCACTTTATATAACAGAAATACTCATCATAAACTTTGATGAAAGATACATGTTTTCATATGATTAAAGATACACTTGTTCTTAATGCAACCGCTGTGTCAGATTTTTTTTTTACTTTACGGAAAAAGTATACCATGCAATAATCTGAGACGGCGCTCAGAGGTACACAACATTTCTCCCCCATGTTGGAATCAACAGAAATACAAAATTACATAATAAATATTCACTTACCTTTGATGATCTTTCATCAGAATGCAGTGCCAGGAATCTTTGTTCTGCAATAAATCGTTGTTTTGTTCGATAATGTCCATTACTAGTGTCCAATTAACTACTTTTGCTAGCACGTTTAGTTCACATGTCCAAACGTTGGCGCCAGCCCAGGCGAACTCGGACGAAAACTTCAAAAAGTTATATTCCAGATCTACTGTTTATTTTATATTATGACATTTCAAGTAGATCTACTGTCTCTATTATATTATGACAGACCAGCTGTATCTACTGTCTCCATTTCACTTTGGCCATTGTTGTAGGCCTGTCCTCCCCTCAACAACCTCAAATAGGCTATTTCATGTGGGGGTGGGATGGGGTGGAGCGGCAGACACACGCATCTCGGCCATGATCCCTCTAATCCACAATATGTTTATATACACACACAAACCTAGGTTATGGGTCATAAACATACATACGTGTACTTTACACATTTCATTACATTTGTATATATTGCTACTAAAAATTTTAAAAATCACAAATAATATTTTATATCATTAATTTCAAACAAAGGCATTAGCATGAGAGGAACTTACCAGTCCAAAACGATGTCCTCTCCGTTCAAAAAATATTCAAAAAATATTCCTCCATTTGGGAATCGCTAAATGAATCGTCCTCCAACAATCTGTCTCACTTTCCCGATCAATTTCTTCTAAAATTGTGTGTACATCAGTATATCTAGACTTAGATTTAGCTTTCCCTGACTTAGTCGCCATACTGCTTGATATATAAACAGCTGAAGACGCGCTTTACCAAAACAATGCTATGTGTAACATGCGTGGCTCCTTTCGGCATGAATCTTCAATGGCGAATGACCCGCTTTACGCCGGAGTTTACTACATGGGTTGGTCTTCCAAAACATAAACATTACATATTGCCGTTTACCTCAGCTCATTGGCTATCTACCCAGCTAGATTTCAAGACGATCAGTGGTCATTGGGTTAAAATACAGTCAATCAACGAAACCGCGGTAATATCATTGGTGCACAATGATGTCATTACTTGTTGTCTTCAAATCGGTTTCTTTCAGTCAATATGTCCTGCGAAATGACCCCTCAGGTTTGGTTGTGTTAAAAACAAACCAGTTGATTGCAATGAAACCAAACATGACTGGAAAAGTCACGTTTAGTGTGTGTATTTACATTGAATGTGTCGTCGAAAATGGAATGAGACGGAATTTACGGCACAAGCGGTTCACAAAATGTTTTGTGTTAGGTATAAAATGGATTTTAGCAAACGAAAGACCATTCATTCTGTAACAATGACCATTGGGATTGCAAACAGAGGAACATCGTCAAAGGTAAACAATTAATTTTATTGCAATTTGTGATGTTGTTACGCCTGTGCTGGTTGAAATAGTTTTTTTTATGGAGCTTTGTTCTCAGATAATTGCATCGTATTCTTTCGCAGTAAATCTTTTTTAAAATCTAACAACGCAGTTGGATTAGCAATATTCTAGGCTTTCGACCCATGTGAGACACTTGTATTTTCATGAATGTTTAATATGACTATTTATGTAGCGATCACCGTATGTTGTCGTATTTAATCCCGCTAACGGGTTTGGTGCGCAGAGGTTAAATCTTAATTGCAATGACAAACAAGGACTAATAAAGGTTTGATATACTTTCCTAATCTGTCCAGAACTCTTATTCATTTTACCAGGGGTTTACAAGTTATATTTTTTTAAAGCAAAATAATGATTCCTTTTCTCTCTCCCAAACCAAATCCATCCCTCTCCCCCACCACCAACTGTTCTTCCCCCTTTATCCCACCCAAGCCAAGCTTATCCCCACCTCCAATCTTTACTCCCCCTTGCCCCCCAAGCCAAGCTTATCCCCACCTCCCATATTTACCCAACCTTGCCCCCCCTAGCTAAGCTTATAACCACCTCCCCCCCTTCGCCCGCTCAGGCCCTGTTTATCCCAACCTCCGTCTTTTCCCCTTCCCCTCTTCTCATACACATCTACACCCCTCTACACATCCACCTACTCATCCATTCACACACAACATACACTCCACGCATCAGACACCCATCTTCTCCCGCCCAACCCACCCTCCCACACACATCCCCATTTCCCCTCCCTCACTCTCCATTCATATGCACAGACTCATAACCACACATACACTCACTCACAGCCCCTTGTCCACACACACACACATCCATAGAACAATCACTAAAAATGATTGACTTACATTCTATATTTGCTCTTTTATATTGTCCTTTCAGCGTCCATGTATCTCATTGGCATCGGCTAATTCTATAGTTACTTCCTAGAGAAGAACAGTTACTTGGTCTTAGGCAACACTATATGTAGCCTAGTGTGCTTCTCTGTTTTTTCCGCTTCTGCCTCTCCTCAGGGCACTGGGCTCTCTTTCAACTGGAAAGGTTTCCTGCAGCCTGTTCAGGGCTTCATCGGAGCTTGTGAACTCCATTCTCTGTGTTTGCTTCCATACCCACAGTACTGCCGGGAATCGGAGTTGGATTTGATTCCTTTTTACTCAAGTGACTGTCCGATCGGAGTGAATTGCTGCCATTTTTTCCACAGTCTGGCAGACAGGTCCTGGACAAATCGAATTAACTGGCCCTGGACCTTGATCCCCTTCCCCCCGTGCCCTCAGAATATTGTCTTGGTCAGACAGTTCCACAGGTTAACAATTACAGTGCAAAAGCATTTAGCATTCTTCTGCCTCACATCAATCCAATGTCATTGCGTCAGATTCTCCCGCACCATGTCTCTGTCACTAACAAACACAGTCATGGCTGGTAAACGCTACAATTCACTCAAAAGCTTTAGCACTCTGATATATTCAAATAAGGTTTTACACTAAGCAGTGTGTTAATTTAACCCTAGTTCCATTGTGCATATGGTCCCACTCTTTCAGTGTTGATTTAAAACGGGAAAATTTGCTGTGTAGCTCTGTATAGAGACTACTGATTTGTACCCTTCAACAGGAACGCCTTCGGTTCCATTGGACGATAGTCTAGCATAGCATAATGCTCACTCTGATAGATAGCATCTAATTTCATCTAATTAGACCCTGAAGGCAACCTTTCTGATCTCATTAGATTTAATTAGGGAAACATTACTGTTCCTGTTCTGTGCCGTGAAACATATAACCTTAGCCCAGCTTGGTAAAAGGGGCTATACATTTCTAACAACCTTGAGCTGGTTGTATGTAGTGATGGTTATCTAGTATGGCGGTCAGCACATGAGATCAAGGGTACTGTGATCAAATAAAAGCAGGTTGGTTTGGGCCATAGCTACCTCAACTCTCATCATATCAGTGTCTGCTCAGCGTTGTACTGCTACCCCCTGGCTGCTCTGCTCAATGCAGGATGGCATGGACTGATTTAAGAAAAAGTACAATATCATAAAAAGGTTGCTTAAATACTGTATTATACATTTCTCAAGCCGAATACTTGCAGGGAAGTCCTTGGTTTTATTCTGAGGGAAACCATTAGCCAACAGTAATTTAAAATCAAAACTTAACACCCAAATGACTTTACCAGTATCTGGTATTTTGCCCAGGCATGCTGAAGGTCTATAAAATCCAAAATGTCATGTTATCTTGACTTCTTTATGAACAGGTTCCTCCATCTCTCCCATGAATAATTAGTTTCTACAGAAGTATTCACAGGGGGATGGATACCAGACCAGTTCATAGTTTCTTTTTAAGAAGCGACCTGAATTTCACTCTAGCTATTCTAATGGCCGTATCCAAATATATCTGATATCAATATATGGTATTGCCACTGTAAGTTGCTCTGGATAAGAGCATCTGCTAAATGATGTGTGTGTATACATGTGCTCAGAGTGAATGTATTTTTTATTGAATTGTACAGAAATCCATGGCAAAATTCATTCGCACTTGAAACACCATGCGAACTTACAAAGCCTATAACACCAATTTCCTTACTTTGATTTGAGATGCCTGAGTCATAGCAGCAGCGCAATGCTGACAAAACACAAACTCAAGGCTCTCTTTGCATTTCAGGTGGTTTGTCTGAGCAGGAGGGCGTCCACCGGGAGTTGGAGCTTCTATTTAATCGTTTCATTTCAAAGCCTAAGTAAACATTGTTTCTCTCACCTTCTGTTATTACTGTAGTTTCCATGGTATTCACGCTCTGTTGGGTGTATTTGATTACATTTTCTATATTTATATTGCCTACCTCTCAACACAGCAACTAGAGCAACAAAGTAAAACAAAAGATGAGCTGAAATGTACATTTTCTATCTTAGAGAGCATCAAAACGATCTTATGTATCAGCTGATTTATGGAAGGGGGGCATCCCAAATCAGCTCTCCAATTAATTCACTTTCCACAATAATTTCCCAATTTATACCACTTCTGCACACACCCCATTTGTAACAACCACACAAAGAATCGCAACATTCATGTAGGCTACTTCATGCCAATAAAAGGCGTCTGCTCTTGAAAAGTCTCATATCATTATGAATACACCGTGCGCGTGTCACTGCATCCCATGTTGCGGTTGTCACCTGCTGCATTCTACACCCTAAAACACAAGGCTCCACGGTCCACTCACAATATTCCATGAACTATGATCTAGTCTACTTATGCGTATAAAATTCAGAGTAAATCCAGTATTAAGTTATATTACTTCATCATTCTGAATAGAACTACACCGTACACAAATACAATAATTTTGACTAAATGAGTCCGGTGTCAAAAAATGGGGATGAATGGGGAGTCAATTCATTTCATTCACATTTGCACCTTCGCCAGAACCATAGTGGGCAATTTGTAAATTAGGCATCAATGATACTGACTAGCAAAGGGCGAATAAAAGGAACATTATGTTAAGACAACTGAATTATTCCGGTAGCATGCATCGGTAGCCTACGGGTAAAGCATGAACCAGGCAAGTTTGATCGGACTGCGCATCTCTTACGCCCCTGTCTCCCTGCTTCTCTTACCTTGCTCTGCATTAACGGCTGTCAGGGTCTTCACGCTCGAAAATAATCCCGATATGGTGAGAAAGGCGCTTATAAATTCGGACATCGTTGCGGAGTGTGGATTGAACAGCCACAGCACTTCTATCACGAGAGTCTCGGAGAGCCCCCCTAATCGAACGTCGTTCTTCTGGGATGCCAAGAGGAATATGCAGAACGGATCAGCAACACTTCCTCACTCCGTACATTCACATAGATCTGTAGTTATCTGCTAGGTGTTCAGCTAAACAGACGTACGGGAGACAGTATATGAGAGAGAGGCAAATAATGGGAGGCGGGGGGTGGGAGTGTGGGAGGATACATAATGCTGCACGTCTTGGTTTATTTAAACACATAGTATTGTGTTATATTACATAGAGGCGTTGGAAGATGGGAATCCGTTAAAGGTCCCGTGCACTCATTCCGATTTCCATGTAAAATAGCCCTTTGAGTGACTAAAATATAACCCATAATATTTTTCCATTATATAAACGCTAAAAATTTGAGAAAAATCACTTTTCCTCTCATGTCAAATTACCAAGAAGTCTGGAAAGACAGACTGAGTGGATGGATGGATGGCTGGCTGGCTGGCTGGATGGATGGATGGATGGAGAGCTCACCTTGACTGGCGGTTCTTTGACATCACCTATGTCAAGCAACATGGATACAGTGGGCTGTGTTGCAGGGAAATTATCAAATCACAAAGCAACTAAAACACCATACATCACATGGTTTCACAAATTATTTTTTTATCCTGTTTGGATATTTTAACGTAATCAATATCGCCACGTTAGCTATTTAATTTAGCCCTAATAACGTTGTCAGCACTGTTTATCAAGCTAAGTAAGTAATCTTACTAATCTTAAGTAAAATAAGTCATCTTAGGTCATTTCAGTTTAAACTTTACAGGGTGAGGTCAGGGTACTTTTCATTAAATACAGCTCTGGAAAAAATTAAGAGAACACTGCAAAATTATTAGTTTATCTGGTTTTACTATTTATAGGTATGTGTTTGGGTAAATTACTTTTTATGTTTTATTCTATAAAATACTGACAATATTTCTCCCAAATTCAAAATAAAAATATAGTCAGTTAGAGCATTTATTTGCAGAAAATGACAACTGATCAAAATTTAAAAAATATGCAGTGTTGTCAGACCTCAAATAATGCAAAGAAAATAAGTTCCTATTAATTTTTAAACACAATACTAATGTTTTAACTTAGGAAGAGTTCAGAAATCAATATTCAGTGGAATAACCCTGATTTACAATCACAGCTTTCATGCATCTGGGCATGCTCTCCACCAGTCTTTCACATTGATGTTAGGTGACTTTATTCCACTCCTGGTGCAAAAATTCAAGCAGCTCGGATTTGTTTGATGGCTTGTGACCATCCATCTTCCTCTTGATCAAATTCCAGAGGTTTTCAATGGGGTTCAGGTCTGGAGATTGGGTTTGCCATGACAGAGTCTTGATCTGGTGGTCCTCCAGCCACACCTTGATTGACCTGGCTGTGTGGCATGGAGCATTGTCCTGCTGGAAAAACCAATCCTCAGAGCTAGGGAACATTGTCAGAGTAGAAGGAAGCAAGTTTTCTTCCAGGACAACATTGTACGTGGCTTGATTCATGTGTACTTCATAAAGACAAATCTGCCTGATTCCAGCCTTGCTGAAGCACCCCCAGCTCATCACCGATCCTCCACCAAATGTCACAGTGGGTGCAAGACACTGTGGCTTGTAGGCCTCTACAGGTCTCGCACCCATTGTGGAATTTGGTGGAGGATCGGTGATGACCTGGGGGTGCTTTAAAAAAAAAGAAAATGTTTGTTTTTTTCTCCAGCAGGACAGTACTCCATGCCACACAGCCAGGTCAGTCAAGGTGTGGCTGGAGGACCACCCCAATCTCCAGACCTGAACCCCATTAAAAACCACTGGAATGTGATCAAGAGGAAGATGGATGGTCACAATCCATCAAACAAAGCGGAGCTGTTTGACTCTTTGTGCCAGGAGTGGCATAAAGTCACCCAACATCAATGTGAAAGACTGGTGGAGAACATGCCAAGACGCATGAAAGCTGTGATTGTAAATCAGGGTTATTCCACCAAATATTGAACTCTGAACTCTTCCTAAGTTAAAACATTAGTATTGTGTTGTTTAAAAATGAATATAAACTGATTTTCTTAGCATTATTGAGGTCTGACAACACTGCATATTTTTTGTTATTTTTCCAGTTGTTATTTCATGCAAATAAATGCTCAAAATGACTATATTTTTTCATTTGGAATTTGGGAGAAATGTTGTCAGTATTTTATAGAATAAAACAAAAATGTTAATTTTACCCAAACACACAACTATAAATAGTAAAACCAGAGAAACTAATAATTTTGCAGTGGTCTCTTAATTTTTTTCCAGAGCTGTTTATACTTATTAGACATTGTTTATACATACATCTATCTATCTCTCTGACTATCAATGACATCAAGAAAGCTGAATTCATTTTCCATTTGGTATGTCTGTGTATGTAATGACATGACAACTGCGTCAGCATTTAGGGTATCCCTTCCCCTGCTTTTGTCCCATGCTGGCTGAAGACCCAGCTACCCAGTTACTAGCTTAAACAGACACATATGAAAGCAGAAACATATAAGAATCTTTGCCTTAGATCGGTTATTCCCAAACTGGGGTACGGGTACGCGCAATGCTGTCGGAATTATGCCAAATAAAAATGTGATTCACATTTTCAAACAGTCCGTTTAGATTTTCCAAAGGGGCTATACATTTGGGTGATGTTTTTTCTCACCTGAGTAGCCTCGTTTCACTGACAAAATCAAATTAAACCATATAGTGTTCACCGAAATAACAAAACAATGTAAAATACAGGTAGCCTAGTCAAATAATTAACATCCAATCACATGAACTGTTACTCTCTCGTGGGAAACCTTCACTCTTGCGCAGAAATGTAGAAATGAAACATGACCATTTGAAAAATAAGCCACAGAAGTTTTTTGAGTGAAAATGAATAAGACTTTTGAGTAGTAAGACATGTATAAAAGCATCAGATACCGTTAATAATAAGAAGGGGTTAGAAGTGTCTTATATGGCTGAGGCTGAGACAATGCTGGGGGAAAAGGACAAAAAAACTATACAGACAATCACTTCATCAAACAACATTGTTTCACGACGCATCATTGACATGGCAGGAGATGTTTTGAAACAATTACTGCTTCGCATACAAGCCAGTGAATTCTATGCATTACAGCTGGATGAGTCAACAGAGGTGGTGGGCCTGGCACAGCTCCTGGTATATGTCCGTTACGTTTATGGGGGGTCAATTAAGGAATACACCCTCTTCTACAAACCACTGGAAACAATTATGGCAAAAAACAACATTTGAGAGTGTGCTGACCCTGGTGCTAGAGGGGGTATGCAGCTGGAGGTTGAATGTTTGAAGGGGTACGGGACTATAAAAAGTTTGGGAACCACTGCCTTAGATGAATAGCTGATCACAAATAATCTTTGTTGACACGCTGCAGTCAAATTTTGGCACCAGTAGACAAGCTACCTAACTATTTAAACCACGCCCTTTTGTTAACATGACTTCTGCAATATTGGTTACAAGGCGGTGCTTATTTGAATTAGGGAAGAGAATAAGACATTACCATTGGTGTGTGTATTCAAATGTTGATGTATTCAAAAGTTGATGTAACTTTACAATCAAACTTTACCAATACTGAAGCAAAAGTCATTTTCATACTTTGATCATCTTACTTTGATCTGGTTTCATCAAAATATCACATTTCAAAAGAAAACATGATTTTGACTGTTCGGGACCTTTAATTTCTCATGGTCAGTGAAACACTGTAAGACGTTTCTGTAATTTCAACAGTAAAACACTAGAATGCACAGCAGAATACAGTAAATGTGTTTACATAATTCATGATGGTGCATTGTGGGAAAATATTGTGTGCGGAGAAAAAGTACCTGTCTAATTAACATATTTTAAGATGTGCCTTTTAAGAGGCTATATTTGTTGTACCCATGAGTGAGAATGTTTTACTACCACACAATACAGTAATATACTGTATTTTACATATTCCACAAGCCTTGTCCTGAAAATCTAAAGAAACCTACTGGCCAATTGCTGCCATTAATTCAGAAGAAAGAACCATACTTCATTTTTGGAGCACTAAAAACCATTTGAACACTAAAGCGGTTATCATGAATTTGACAATTTACAGCGTACTCAGTGGCAAGTAAAATTCCGTATTTAATATTACAGTACACCTACTGTAATATAAATACTGTGAAAAAGGTTGACCTGTTTTGCATGTAATTCTAGCATTAATTTGTGTCACATATCAGTTTAGCAAACAATGTAGAAAGAATAATCCTTGAGTTAAATAAAGCAACATACCAGATGGTGTCTTTCCTTGAGTAAGGTAGCTCCAAAATGCAGGTGTTTCAGCCTAGCTCAGTGCTTTCTGTGTTGGAGTGGCAGCCAGAGAAAGCACAGAACGTAGGCATCGATAATCTTTTTTAGTTGCACCGTGATTGGCTCAGGGTTCTGTCACTCATGGGGACACGACTTCACCACAGAATTTACAGGAGAGCTAGGCAGGTCAAGCTCCCCTTGGGTGCTGTCAAACAGTGGAAGTGGTCGTTTACAGTAGAAGTGCCCATCCAAAATGGCACAAGATCATTGGCCACAGATAAAATGACTTCAAATCATATTATACACTATATACTGTATACCAAAGTATGTGGACACCCCTTCAAATTAGTAGATTCGGCTATTTCAGCCACACACATTGCTGACAGGTGTGTAAATTCGAGCAAACAGCTATGCAATCTCCATAGACAAACATTGGCAGTATCATGGCCTTACTGAAGAGCGCAGTGACTTTCAACGTGGCACCGTCATAGGATGCCCACTTTCCAACAAATCAGTTTGTCAAATTTTTGCCCAGCTAGAACTGCCCCAGTCAACTGTAAGTGCTGTTATTGTGAAGTGGAAACATCTAGGAGCAACAATGGCTAAGCCTTGAAGTGGTAGGCCACACAAGCTCACAGAGCTAGACCGCAGAGTGCTGAAGCGCATAGCGCATAAAAATCATCTGTCCTCGGTTGCAACACTCACTACCGAGTTCCAAACTGCCTCTGGAAGCAAGGTCAACACAATAACTGTTTGTCAGGAACTTCATGAAATTTGTTTCCAAGGCAGAGGAGCCGAACACAAGTCTAAGATCACCATGTGCAATGCCAAACGTTGACTGGAGTGGTGTAAAGCTAGCCGCCATTGGACTCAGTGGAGCAGTGGAAACATGTTCTCTGGAGTGATGAATCACTCTTCACAATCCGGCAGCCCGAATGACAAATCTGGATTTGCCAGATGCCAGGAAAACACTACCTGCGCCAATGCATAGTGCCAACTGTAAAGTTTGGTGGATGAGTAATAACGTTCTGGGGCTGTTTTTTATGGGTTGGGCTAGGCCCCTTAGTTCCAGTGAATGGAAATCTTAACATTACAGCATACATTTTACACAATTCTGTGCTTCCAACTTTGTGTCAACAATTTGGGACAGCATGACAATGCCCCATTGTGCACAATGTGAGGTCCATACAAGAGTGGGGTGTCAAGATCGGTGTGGAATAACTTGACTGACCTGCACAGAGCCCTGACCTCAACACCATCAAACGCCTTTGGGATGAATTGGAACGCTGACTGCGAGCCAGGCCTAATCGCCCAACATCAGTGCCCGACCTCACAAATGTTCTTGTGGCTGAATGGAAGCGATGTATATATCATGTCAACATCATACTTTCAAAATCTTAGCTAGCAAGCAGTCATCATCCTGAATCATGTCATCAATCTACTGGCAAATCCATTCAATCCTTGTGATATGAAGAGAAGTTAGAGATAAAACATATCAATGATCTTCCGTCATTGGACAAACATTACACAGAAAGTTGGAAATCGCAAATTAAACATTGAGTGATTTGGAAGGAAGCCGTGGCTAAATGTGAGAGTCGCAAATCAATCACTATTTTGCTTTCCCTGCCTGCTAGGTATTTTCAGGTGTATTTCTGAGACCATGCATGAAGGAGATGACAGGCTACAAAGGCATTATGATGACCAACACCTTTGCGAGGGCAGCCTACATCAAGCACGATCCAAAACATACACCCTTAAAATGATAAAAACCTTCACAGCACCATGGACTAGAACAGGTTGAATGCATTGGCCATGATGTCAATCCAGCATGACTTCAAATTCATCCAGAGAATGCCAAAGTAATGCCAAAGTAATTGAGAATTTGTCCACAAGAAGGACCTTGGCTCCACCTTCCTGTTCAAGTGAGCACAGCTCAACAATGATGAGTCAAAAAATATGTCTTCTATGCTGCTACATGTGTTATGTAATATGCCTGGGAGATTTGTATACTGCAAGCTGTGTCTCACCCTAAGAATTTGGTCCCTCTACCCCTCAGAACATAACCTACTGTTCTGACTTGGTAGTGCACATGACGCCTAGAGAAATGTCAACATCGAATATTGTATGAGCTTTCATTGCCTGCTTATGTGCCCCCGTTTAATTGGCCTACTGTTCTGCCTTGCCTTGGTGTACAGGCAGAATACTGTGAGAATGGCCCATGTTCTGAATTCTGTTGTGGTCCATTTCAAAAGGGCTGAAGGAATAGTCGTATAGGCTACGTCCGTCTCAGCTCACTCATCTCTTATTCGAAATTACGGCTTGCCATTTATCCATTGGATTTGAAATCAAATAATGACTATAGGGGTAAAGTGCAGACTGTCAGCTTTAATTTGAGGGTATTTCCATCCATATGGGGTGAATGGTTTAGCAATTACAGCACTTATTGTACGTAGTCCCCCCATTTTAGGGGACCAAAAGAATTGTGACAACTTCACTTACAGTGCCTTGCGAAAGTATTCGGCCCCCTTGAACTTTGCGACCTTTTGCCACATTTCAGGCTTCAAACATGAAAATATAAAACTGTATTTTTTTGTGAAGAATCAACAACAAGTGGGACACAATCATGAAGTGGAACGACATTTATTGGATATTTCAAACTTTTTTAACAAATCAAAAACTGAAAAATTGGGCGTGAAAAATTATTCAGCCCCTTTACTTTCAGTAGAGCAAACTCTCTCCAGAAGTTCAGTGAGGATCTCTGAATGATCCAATGTTGACCTAAATGACTAATGATGATAAATACAATCCACCTGTGTGTAATCAAGTCTCTGTATAAATGCACCTGCACTGTGATAGTCTCAGAGGTCCGTTAAAAGCGCAGAGAGCATCATGAAGAACAAGGAACACACCAGGCAGGTCCGAGATACTGTTGTGAAGACGTTTAAAGCCGGATTTGGATACAAAAAGATTTCCCAAGCTTTAAACATCCCAAGGAGCACTGTGCAAGCGATAATATTGAAATGGAAGGAGTATCAGACCACTGCAAATCTACCAAGACCTGGCCGTCCCTTTAGACTTTCAGCTCATACAAGGAGAAGACTGATCAGAAATGCAGCCAAGAGGCCCATGATCACTCTGGATGAACTGCAGAGATCTACAGCTGAGGTGGGAGACTCTGTCCATAGGACAACAATCAGTCGTATATTGCACAAATCTGGCCTTTATGGAAGAGTGGCAAGAAGAAAGCCATTTCTTAAAGATATCCATAAAAAGTGTTGTTTAAAGTTTGCCACAAGCCACCTGGGAGACACCAAACATGTGGAAGAAGGTGCTCTGGTCAGATGAAACCAAAATTGAACTTTTTGGCAACAATGCAAAACGTTATGTTTGGCGTAAAAGCAACACAGCTGAACACACCATCCCCACTGTCAAACATGGTGGTGGCAGCATCATGGTTTGGTCCTGCTTTTCTTCAGCAGCGACAGGGAAGATGGTTAAAATTGATGGGAAGATGGATGGAGCCAAATACAGGACCATTCTGGAAGAAAACCTGATGGAGTCTGCAAAAGACCTGAGACTGGGACGGAGATTTGTCTTCCAACAAGACAATGATCCAAAACATAAAGCAAAATCTACAATGGAATGGTTCAAAAATAAACATATCCAGGTGTTAGAATGGCCAAGTCAAAGTCCAGACCTGAATCCAATCGAGAATCTGTGGAAAGAACTGAAAACTGCTGTTCACAAATGCTCGCCATCCAACCTCACTGAGCTCGAGCTGTTTTGCAAGGAGGAATGGGAAAAAATGTCAGTCTCTCGATGTGCAAAACTGATAGAGACATACCCCAAGCGACTTACAGCTGTAATCACAGCAAAAGGTGGCGCAACAAAGTATTAACTTAAGGGGGCTGAATAATTTTGCACGTCCAATTTTTCAGTTTTTGATTTGTTAAAAAAGTTTGAAATATCCAATAAATGTCGTTCCACTTCATGATTGTGTCTCACTTGTTGTTGATCCTTCACAAAAAAATACAGTTTTATATCTTTATGTTTGAAGCCTGAAATGTGGCAAAAGGTCGCAAAGTTCAAGGGGGCCGAATACTTTCGCAAGGCACTGTATATGTATATTAAAGTAGTAAAAAGTTAAGTATTTGGTCCCATATTTATGGCATGCAATGACTACATTAAGCTTGTTACTCTACACATGTTTTAATGCATTTGCTGTTTGTTTTGGTTGTGTTTCAGATGATTTTTTACACAATAAAAATGAATAATAAAATGAATAATAAATAATGTATTGTCATTTTGGAGTCATTTTTATTGTAAATAAGCATATAATTTGTTTCAAAACACTTCTATATTAATTTCGGGTAATCCTGAATAATGACGAGTGAGAAAGTTACAGACGGCAAATATCATACCCCCAAGACATGCTAACCTCTCACCATTACAATAACAGGGCAGGTTAGCATTTTTAGATTTTTTTGCGGGGTATGACATTTGTGCTTCTGTATCCTCTGGAATACAGAGTCAATAGTACAAAAAATGTGTCCCTGTCCCAATAATTACGGATGGCACTGTGTATAATGTTGTTGGGTCTGTAACCATGTTTGCCAGTGACAGTCTTCCCATTAATATTTTTTTGTTACAGAAAAAGTTCAGTAATAGTAATAGTAATAGTTCAGTAATAGTTCATATTGTGAGGGTTGTTTTGTTTGCTCAATGTGCTGTCTGTGCGTCGGTATTGTATTTATCTTCCTTTTTAGACCACATAATAAAATACTTCAAATTGTGGGCTGTCTCTCACTCTCGCTTTCTCTCGCTCTCCCTGTGGTGACTTAAAGAGAGATAAGGCCTCAACATCTTGCTGAATTTTTATGAACTAACATTGATCTGCATTTCTGCTGCTGTCCATTTTGAAAGTGCTGAACAAATGGGCCTATCTCATCACAGCTCATTAGCTTGCACATACATAGAGCTAAGTGTTGATTTTTATTTAACCTTTATTTAACTAGGCAAGTCAGTTTTAAGAACAAATTCTTATTTTCAATGACTGCCTAGGAACAGTGGGTTAACTGCCTGTTCAGGGGCTGAACGACAGATTTGAACCTTTGAACCTCAGCTCAGGGATTTGAACTTGCAACCTTTCGGTTACTAGTCCAACGCTCTAACCACTAGGCTACTCTGCCGCCGATGTTTGAACAAACATGAATTTACAGAACATAAATGTAATAATGTTTGTGCATGGTTCAAAATGTTTTACATTGTATTGTACATCACATATAATAATATTTTTGTGCATTTATTTTGTTTCCTGACAACTACATTTTCTAAAGACATGTTGTGCAAGTACTTTTTCCCAGCATTGACATTGGTGACCAGTGACCACCATTGAGAGACCCTCATTATTTCAGAGATCACCTCGTGCGTATTAATAATTTCCCTACTAGAGAAAACAGTGCAACGAACTCTATCTGCCTGTCGTGTCAGCCCTAGATCCTAATTACCAACACTGTAACACCTATAGAATCATGTCAGCTTAAACATAAATCCCTTATGCTAATAATGATGGCAGTCATGTCCTGGGAGGGCTTGCATCAGTCAATAAGTGTAAGGAAGGCAGGCAGGCAGACAGGCAGACAGACATAAGCATACGTGCACGACACACACAACACACACACACGCACGCACTCACACACACTGGACCTGGCGGCCTTGCTTTTAGAACTAGTCTTCAAGGACACAATAATCTTCCCCTCATGCATCACCTCACTCACTTGTCCTCCACCGACACACACAGGGAGATGCACACAATCATGCAAACAACATGCCCCAAGGTCCTAAATGATGGGGTTCACATAGAGATTAGTTATGAGTGGTTTCCAGTGCCTTTCTCCGGTGTCTTGAGGAATGTGCTGTATGCCAAACCAAGACAACAGAACTTATTTTATGTAATGTGAATACTCATCTAACCTCTCACCCTTACCCAATAGAGTAGGCTAAACATAATTTGAGTCAGCAAAGTAACTTACAACATGAGTAGCTATTTACCCTTGACCCCTCCTGTCCTGGTTGTCTCCTGGTCTGGTTCATCATTGCCAGATTGCTATTCAGCCCAATTCTGCTCTTTTAAAATAACTGGGGTTAAAAAATAGCATTTAAGTTTGCAGAACAAAAATGAACATAACATTTTTTAAATTGTTTCTTGTTGATGTTGACACACAGTTGATGGAAGAGGAGAGCATGAAATGGATGGGCAAGCAGGGTTACAACGGTACCAAGGTCAGTGTTGTTGTGCTGTGCACAACAGTCCTACTGTAAATGGCAAAAAGTCCAGCATCCCACAGAAACAGAGAGACAGAGAGAGACATAGCGAGAGTGTCCTGACCTCACTCATGTCAGATTGAAATTAATTGGTATTTTGTGGCCAATACAAAACAACAGAGCAGGGCCTGGTTGGCAACGCAAAAATGTTGAGAACAAAAGCAACGTCTCCATCGCCCTTTCAGTCATGCTTAAAAAATGCTTGTTTCTGTGTGTGTGTGTGTGTGTGTGTGTGTGTGCGCGCACACGGTGGGGATAAGCCACTATCAAAATGATTTAAGGGTCTACACCCACACAGTCAGCCATAATTATATATATTTTTCATGTTCTCTCCAACATAGAAGTCTTGTTGAGGTGTCTTTGATTTTACAGTTTTGAAATGGAAAGCCGTCCACAGCAATCCATTTTGATACAATCATCATATTCAAAAAATACATAAATTAACCTGACAATTGGCTGACATTTTCCATTAATATTGTCATCAAAGGAATTACATGTGATGACATTTTATTACAAAATACAAATCTAATTTGCATAATTTGCAAAGCCTGGTGCAGTTGTTTTAAAACACAAAGCAATCTCAAGTTAATTAGATTGGTTTTAACAGAATAAGATGACAACCTCTCAATTTATTCAAGGAATGAGCAATAATATGTGTTTGGCAAGCAGAGCATACAGTATAAAGGGTTTGCCATGAATGTGACAGCATCGTACAGACAGCTCAGTGTTGGGTAGAATTCGGTATTTTGTATTAATACTGTAATATCAATAAGGTATGAAAGCAAGCACTGTGTAATGACACACAGTACAATACCTCACAATTGACTGTATGAAACTGTAAAAACGTCAATGCTACCGTAATCGAATGAATAAATGAATGGATGAATGAAAGGATGAATGAATGAAATTAATTTAGGGGGTTTTGTATTTCACAGTATTTTACAGTATTTCACAGTATTTTACTGTAATTACAAGGGATTGGTGTAAGCATGTTGGCTTCTAGATAAAGTGTTTACACATTACAGTATATTAATGAATATTGGATGATTTGACTAATATATCTTACATTTCTAAAGGCCTTAATAACAAAAGCTTCCAAACTAGAAGCAACAACAGGACAAAACAGACTGAATGGACATGGCAAAACGCACAACCATTAAAGGTTCGAGACAATCTATCCACCATAAATGTTATCTTAATGGTAAACTACAACCACATTAGGTTAAATTGGTGCAGCACTCACGGGTCCAACAAATATAGCCTCTTACAAAGCATGCTTCAAAATATGCTAATGAGACAGAAACAACAATACCATGCACCCACTAGAGGTCAAAGGGTTTTTGGCACTCCAAAGATACGGTTTGGTATTGTATTCTGTGGGTTGGAATTACAGTACCATTCGAAATACAGCAATTTCCCCACAATGCACCATAATATACAGTATGCTGCAGTAAAATAATTTACAGTATGCTGCAGATAATACCTAAGATTACTGTATAAATTATATTTTTCCATCACAGTAATGTAATATCAAACTACTGGAGCGCAACAGTACAACGGAACACTGTCTCTCTCTTCTGAGCCTTCACCTTTGAATACTTAAGCAATACTGCCATGGCACATGCCCTCGATAAAATATACATACTGTACTACATGCATGCTTGTACTACACTCATGTGTGTGTTTGTGTGCGTGCATGCGTGTGCGTACGCATGTGTTGGAGCTTCTGTGTGTTTGTGTTCATAAACACACAGAAGCTCCAACACATGCGTACGCACACGCATGCACACACACAAACACACACACACACACCACACACACACTTGTTGCATGATTGGAAATGCACTGTGATTTGTTTAACTTACTACTGCCATCTAGAGAACAAGAGATTTGCTTATTTGCGGCTCCTTATAATTATTTTAATATTAATGGTGGGGAATAAATTATTGTGCTAACAATAACAGTGACCCCCACAATTTTTTTGTAATTTTGTATTTGATATATTTTGAAAATAGATCACCAAAAATAGAGTAACATATTGAATTACCCTATGGTATACTGTATGAAGTTTGTTTGACCATGAAAAGACAACGACACATTGTTATACTTACTACCTACAGTATGTCCATGTTATGAGAACAAAACCAATGACTCTTTCCCTGCCAGGCTGGAGCAGTTTAGGTCCCTTTCCCTCTCTCTCTCCCTCTCCAATAAACCACCTGGGTCCCAGAAGAGCAGAGAACCAGAGGAGCAGAGCTCGCACAGATGGAGCTTCAAATACAGCTCATTGTGGGGACACACTCTGACCAAATAATGAACACCATCTTAGCTCTGTCCTGCGGGGGTGGACGAGAGGGGGGAAGTGAGGGGAGTGGAAGTGAGGGAGTGGATGGATCGGCCGCAGACACACACTGAGGCACATAGACACACGGACACACAGAAACAGACGCACCCAGCGCAAGCACACATACAGACAGGCACACACACACATACACACCCTGGGCGTTAGAGACCCTGCTGATTGACTTAAGAGAAGAGGAGTGATGCCGGGGGCTGAGAGGAGCAGGTTGCTGGAGTGATATCCTGGTAGGCAGGTTGCTCAGTGACCTCAGGGGGCCGTGTGTGTGTGTGTGTGTGTGTGTGTGTGTGTGTGTGTGTGTGTGTGTGTGTGTGTGTGTGTGTGTGTGTGTGTGTGTGTGTGTGTGTGTGTGTGTGTGTGTGTGTGTGTGTTTACTGGGTCGAGAAGAGAAGGAGTGGAGCGTATAGCCTCTGGACACCTAACTTATGAGTAATGACCACTGAGTTGAGATTAAGCACTACTGATTGGCTTAGCTGGAGGTGTCAGCATCAGCACTGACACTAAGTCAACCAACCAACCAACACTCCCCAGACCACAACCCTCTACACTGTTAAACCATGCAACATGTGACATGTTTATAACCTAAACGTCAGTATTTAAAACATTAGGCATTTAGATTTGCCAGTAAGTGTTCTCATCTTAAACACAGGTGTTTAGAATGCAAGAATAAACATGATAGTCCGTTTAGTAATTAGAATTTGATGTGACTTTACATGCCTTTTATTCAGATCAGTGTTAGGAATGTCTGTCACCTTACATACATTTCAGCACAACTGAACAGGACATTTGATTCAAGAAATCTTTCAGTCGTGTGGTGTTGTTAGTCGACTGTGTTGAGTTCATTTCAGTTAACTCTGAGTGAAAAAGAAGCGTGAGGGGCCTCATATTTCCCAGCATGCTTTGTTGCAGGTTTCCTCATGCACATTGACTGATTAATTGATCGTATACTATACAAAGATAATTAACTTACTGGGTTTGGACCTCTTTTTACCAGTTTAGATGGTTTAGGTATTCTTGTTTGTTCAGTTCTTCACCCTATCAGACATTCATGGTGCAGATTGTGGGTTATAAAATATTGAATATGCTCTACCTGGCTGGATTCCGATAGGAATTATTAATAATTTTACAAACCAGCATATTATGAATTGCAGGTCTGATGTGGCTAATGAGCTAGGTTTTTCAGACCACAGTGACGAGGAACGCTGGGCCATAACTTAAGGCCGTATGACATGTATAATATGTGGTCATAAAAGTCGATTTATTTGGATGTTCAATTTTTTTTAATTATCAAATCAATTTGTTTTAAATTCAAAACAAACAATTCAAGCAATAAGTAAGTAATCCAATTGAAACTAATCATATCAAAATTAAACAAGAAAAAAACAAAATAAGGCATTCAATCAAAGAACAGGTGGAAATAATGAGTTAACCAATTAGTTAATGTGGTCAAGAAAGATTTCTTATTAATTGCAACACATTTGTTTAGATAGTCACTTAAAGTTGTCATGGTTAGAATCAACTGAATCCATCATGCAGGCCTCTATCACTAACAAACACAGTCATGGGTGGTTATTTACCACGTACACTCGAAAGACATGCTTGGAAATATGCAAATACATCTTTACACCTACAGTGTTTAGTGTTTAAAACCTAAACGCCTTGTGCTGAATAAATATGTTAATGTGTTTAAAAAGTGCTACAGCAAGTAAAACATTTTCTGGTGTTTACAATCTTAACAATGTGACACATTTTCATTGAAATTCTAAATGCTTTGTCGTGTTTATCAAGGGTTACAGTGTTAAGTTGTGTTCAGAAACTAAACACTTGGTTTTACAGTGTGCAACCCTTTAACCCCTCCAACACAACGCACGTAATATAACTCCTTTAACTGGAAGGATATGAACTATGAGACAGGTTAAAACTTGAAATTATTTGAAATGACAACACAAAATCATCAGTATAACATAATTTATATTTCCGAAAATACCAGGTAGTTACTCAGGTAGTACATGGTAAAAACATAATGGCACAGTAATAACCTACATGAACTACTTGTTTCTTTCTTTAGGAACAATTAAGTATTACCTGTCACATTATGCTGGCTTGTGAAGTAATGTGTCATTCCTATTGAAATCCAGTCTAAGTGGGAATATCTAACCTTCAGAATGGTTTATTATCCACAACCTGCATTGAGATTGTCTGCCAGGGTTTGCCCCCGGGGCCAATGTATAGTACGGTTTAATGTGTTATTTGTTCATTTTCTCCAGTTAGGAGGCATCCCCTGTCTCTATCTCTCACACACACATGCGTGCGCACACGCACACACACACACACCATGTCCAACTCATACTGACAGACCTCCTTCATGGAGCTGCCTTTCAGAGGGTGTGGCAGACGGCCAATTCCTATGCACGCAAACACACAGACACGCAAACACACACACACAGACACGCAAACACACACGCACGCAAGCAAGCACACACACACACACACACACACACACACACACACACACACACACACACACACACACACACACACACACACACACACACACACACACACACACACACACACACACACACAGGGCTCTTCACCAGCAACGAGGCTAGCTGCCTGGTTGAGATCTAAATAGGTAATTATCTGACTTGTGTGAGCCGGAGTGAGGCAGGAAGGCCCACGTGACCAGCCTTAAACTAAACCCTCCTCTCGGCACTGGAATATTAATTGCCTTTCCAAGTCAACAGCCGTTTTGAGAGTATAACATTTGTCCATACCCATTTTACCCTCAACAAGCCGCAATATTTTCTAGCAAAGTTAATTTTGGATAGATACTTACCGCAGTCTACTTGTTGTAGAGAACACAGTCAGTAATGCCTAACTGAAATGCACAATTCACTGTCTGTGTCTCTTTGGAGGTTATGTGTTTGCAGTACTTGGAATTTTGCCATTCTGAGAGAGAAAGAGAAAGAGCGAGTTAAAGAGAGCTAAAGAAAGAGAAATAGAGAGAAATATATAGAAAAGAGAAAGAAAGCTCATTTTATTAGTTTTTTCCAAAATTGTAGATTTTTTTCAACCAATCAAATCAGTTAATAATCAAGTTCAAATAGTATGTTTCAAACAATCAAAAGATTTTAAAAAATGCATTAACAAAATCTATTCTCATCATATGGCTGGCTATATCATGTACGGTGTGAAAGGTCAGAAATTCTTTTCCCATGATCACTAAGAAGTAATTGTTTTTCCATAATCAAGTGCATATGTTAGATAGAGATCTGGCCATTTCTACCACACAGCAAATTCCCCAGAGTTAAATTAACACTGAATGTGTGGACCCGTATAAACACTGAACAGTCTTGAATTAACCCATTACAATGTATTTCATAATGCCTTATATTGACAGCTTTACACTCCAAAAAATACTGGGTTGTTTGGATGACCTAACTGCTGGGTTGCAGGATTTTTTTTAAAGAGCAAGTTTGGTTTGTTGATGCTAGGTTGTTGCGATAAGAGAGAAAAGATGACTGTAGGCTTGGTTAGCTAGGGACGTGGTGTAACGCCCTGACCATAGAGAGCCTTTGTTTCCACTCCTAGGCAGGAGCCTTCCTCAGCGCCGGTGACCAGTCCAGGCATGGAGACCAGCCCAGCTCCAAGGCCGGAACCTCCCGCTGCGCTGGTGCCCAGTACGGGCACGTCATTCAGCCAAGCGCAATGGTCGGATCCGGGGTCTGGGGGGTTACGACCCGCACCGGAGCCGCCAACGACACTAATCACCCACCCTACCCTCCCCATTTGGTTTCAGGTTTTGCGGCCGGAGTCCGCACGGGGGGGGGGGGGGGGGGGGGGGGGGGTTACGCCCTGACCATAGAGAGCCTTTGCTTCTCTCTGGTGTAGTAGGTCAGGGCGTGACTGGGGGTATTCTAGTTTATTATTTCTATGTGTTGTTCTAGTTAATTTTTTCTATGTTGGTGATTTGTATGATTCCCAATTAGAGGCGGCTGGTAATCACTGTCTCTAATTGGGGATCATATTTAGGTAGCATTTTTCCCACCTGTGTTTGTGGGATATTATTTTGTGTTTTGTGCATGTGCACCAAGTAGTCACTTTTCGTTGTTAGTTTATTGATTTATTGTTTTGTTCTTGTTAAGTTTCACTTTATGATAAATATGTGGAACTCAACAACTGCTGCGCCTTGGTCCGTCTCTCCTCACGAACGTGACACGTGGCTTTTAGGAAGATGTTTTTGGCCACCCATGAGAGGAAATATCATTCTGGTTCATCTTTTCTGTTGAATTGTTATTATTTATTACGGTTGAACATGACACCTTTTAGGCTTTAATGAAGCATACAACATTGTATGAGTTCTTTAAAAGTCAATGCCAATCCCAATGTGATTCTTTATTGCAATATGTAAATAACACGGTTAATATTTAATGTGGGATACTTTTAAAGGGAGAAGAGAGGATGAATTTTAAAGTGAGTACAGTAAATGTATAATATGCTAGCATCACACAAGCAGACTGCCAAAGTGAAAGAGGTTTACACAGTGCATCAAGTATACTATTATGAGTGGAGCTTACTTCCCTGCGCTCTGGAGAGATCGCAGCTAGTTGGTCAGAAGGCTCTGGAGGCTCTCTGTAACACCTGGAGTGAGACAGATAGAGGTAATGGTGAGGGTGCTTGAAAGAGAAAGCCCTCACCCCTGACCTACCACTGGTCCAGGGCCTCACAGCCTCTCCGACAGGTAGTTACTCCAGGAGTAGACAGTTGTATGGTACATAGGGCTTTTCCACTTCTTTTTAGTGTAGTATTAGCTCTTGAAATGGTATAATACAATGTAAAGGAGAACTTTGTTCTCCGTATTCCTGCTGACAACGTCATAGATCCCGTCTATTTCTACAATTTCTCTTCTTAAAATCTGATTTTAAACCTAAGCCTAATGTCACGACTTCCACCGAAGTTGGCTCCCCTGCCTGTTCGGGCCGTGCTCGGCGGTCGTCGTTGCTGTCCTACTAGCCGCTACCGATCCCTTTTTCGTTTGTCTGTTGGTTCTGTCTTATTAGTTTCACCTGTGTGTATTTTGGTTTAATTAGCTTCCCTATATGTAGTAGTTTGACCCGCCCTTGTTTTGTGTGGGATTGTCTTAATGTTACGTGTGTGCATGTTAGGTAGTGGTGTATTTTCTTTTCTTTACTTGACACCCTGTGGTTTTTGGGTTGTCTTGTATAGTGTTGGGCTTATTATTTTGGTGTGCAAGAGTAAAGCACTTTACTCAGTTACTCTCTCTCTCTGCGTTTGATTCCTGCACCCACCTAGTCCCGCGTGACACCTAACCTAACCACACTGATAACCTTATACCTAACCTTAAATTAAGACCAAAGCAAAAGTTTGTTTTCATTTCATTTTCATTGACCAATTTCGACTTTGTGGCTCTGGTAAATAGTGGAAACCCAACAGAGCTGACAAAAAATATGCACGACAAATTACATGGATCCATGTGAATTTGTAGCTAAGCTATTATTTATATTAACGGCACCGCATATCATTTCACTAACAATTGCTACCTCGACTTACTCCATCATGACATCAGTGACATCATGCTCCTTATTTGACTGTATCAGATGCAGCCTGTGATTGAGCCAAATTGCTTCAAATAGGGTGATTAGCCTAGGTAGCTAGCTAGCTAAATGATAACCCTATTAATTCTAGAAGTATCGACTCTATTGTTTAATTCGAAAGTAGGCTTCACCTCCGAGTTACATCTGTGGGTATTATCTTGCTAGATAGCTAACGTAATCTATCTACGGTGAGCTAGCTAGCCAACATGCATTGTTTCTGACATGCAACGATCCTGTTGACTTTACATCTGACAGATATTTAGCTACTGTAGCTACTAATAATGGTCTATGATAATTGCTATTAGTTTAATATCTAGCTAGCCAGCTATACTGAACAAAAATAAAAATGCAACATGTAAAGTGTTGGACCCATGTTTCGTGAGCTGAAAGAAAAGCTCCCAGAAATGTTCCATAGCACAAAAAGCTGATTTCTCTCAAATTTTGTGCACAAATTTGTTTACCTCCCTGATAGTGAGCATTTCTCCTTTGCCAAGATAATCCACCTGACAGGTGTGGTTTATCAAGAAGCTGATTAAACAGCATGGTCAGTACACAGGTGCACCTTGTTCTGGGGATATACAAGGTCACACTAAAATGTGCAGTATTGTCACACAACAAAATGCCACAGATGTCTCAAGTTTTGACGGGTGCAGCAATATCCACCAGAGCTGTTGCCAGAAAATGTCATGTTTATTTCTCTACCACAAGCCACATTCAAAGTTGTTATAGAAAATTAGGCAGTAATTCCAACAGGCCTCACAACTGCAGACCATGTGTAACCACGTCAAGTCAGGACCTACACATCTGGATTCTTCACCTGCGGGACGTCTGATAATGAGGAGTAATTATGTCTGTAATAAAGACTTTTTGTAGGGAAAAACTCATTTTGATTGGCTAGGCCTGACTCCCCAGAGAAGGTCCAAATAGTTGCATGTTGTATTTACATTTTTCTTCAGTATAGATAGCTAAGTGTAAAACGCAGCTAGCTAGCTAACCGACTAGGCAGTTATCAAAGACACTCACTCGGTAATATGCCGTACTTGTCTGACCAACTAGACATTACGACTCCTTCTTGCCTAATCCCGTCTGTAGGTCTTCCAGTTTCAAAACAACATGGCTGCAGTCAGGTGTTTCATTGTCAAAATAAACCTACTCGCACACTGCCATCTGGTGCAGCCTGGCAGTCAATGACTCAGCTTTCCAAAAGTATTCACCTGAATCTAACCATGGACAATGTTTTATTTAACATTTTTATGGCGCACGTGCAGTATATAATAGAACATATCTCCGATTTACAATGTTGGATTGAAAAGAAAAGGTGACATATCAGATTCAAACATACAGTTGAAGTTGGAAGTTTACATACACTTAGGTTGGAGTCATTAAAACTCGTTCTTCAACCGCTCCACAAATTTCTTGCTAACAAACTATAGTTTTGGCAACTCGGTTAGGACATCTACTTTGTGCATGACACAAGTACTTTTTCCAACAATTGTTAACATAAATATTATTTCACTTATAATTCACTGTATCACAATTCTAGTGGGTCAGAAGTTTACATACAGATTGACTGATACATTGACTGTGCCTTTAAACAGCTTGGAAAATTCCAGAAAATGATGTCATGGCTTTAGAAGCTTCTGACATAGTTTGAGTCAATTGGAGGTGTACATGTGGATGTATTTCAGGGCATACCTTCAAACTCAGTGCCTCTTTGCTTGACATCGTGGGAAAATCAAAAGAAATCAGCCAATACCTCAGAAAAAAATGGTAGACCTCCAGAAGTCTGGTTCATCCTTGGGAGCAATTTCCAAACGCCTGAAGGTACCACGTTCATCTGTACAAACAATAGTAGACAAGTTTAAACACCATGGGACCACGCAGCCATCAAACCGCTCAGAGATGAATGTACTTTGGTGGGAAAAGTGCAAATCAATCCCAGAACAAAAGCAAATTACCTTGTGAAGATGCTGGAGGAAACAGGTACAAAAGTATCTATATCCACAGTAAAACAAGTCCAATATTGACATAACCTGAAAGGCCGCTCAGCAAGGACAAAGCCACTGCTCCAAAACCGCCATATAAAAGCCAGACTAAGGTTTGCAACTGCACATGGGGACAAATATCGTACTTTTTGGAGAAATGTCCTCTGATCTGATGAAACAAAAAGAGAACTATTTGGCCATAATGACCATTATTATGTTTGGAGGAAAAAGGGGGAGGCTTACAAGCCCAACACCATCCCAACAGTGAAGCACAAGGGTGGCAGCATCATGTTGTGGGGGTGCTCTGCTGCAGGAGGGACTGGTGCCCTTCACAAAATAGATGAGGTAGGAAAATTATGTGGATTTATTGAAGCAACATCTCAAGACATCAGTCAGGAAGTTAAAACTTGGTCACATATGAGTCTTCCAAATGGACAATGACGCCAAGCATATTTTCAAAGTTGTGGCAAAATGGCTTAAGGACAACAAAGTCAAGGTATTGGAGTGGCCATTACAAAACCCTGACCTCAATCCTATAGAAAATTTGCGGGCAGAACTGAAAAAGCGTGTGTGAGCAAGGAGGCCTGTTACGGTGCGTGAATGAGGACCCAAAAGCGAATCAACTTAAACAGAGCTTCTTTAATTACCAAACATAGGTAGGCTCAGATGGACCGGCAGATTCCGACAGGACAGGACAAGGTTACAGCAAACAT
Organism: Oncorhynchus mykiss; assembly: GCF_057628025.1. Taxonomy (NCBI): domain Eukaryota; kingdom Metazoa; phylum Chordata; class Actinopteri; order Salmoniformes; family Salmonidae; genus Oncorhynchus; species Oncorhynchus mykiss. The sequence goes on from NC_143043.1 coordinate 40,900,262, forward strand.
GACGACAGTCTGGTTCAGGCATGAATGACACAAACAAACAAGAATCCGACAAGGACAGGAGCAGAAACAGAGAGAGATATAGGGACCTAATCAGAGGGAAAAAAGGGAACAGGTGGGGAACGGGGTGAATGGGTAGTTAGAGGAGACAAGGGACAGCTGGGGGAAAGCGGGGGAGAAAAGGTAACCTAACACGACCAGCAGAGGGAGACAGGGTGAAGGGAAAGGACAGAGACAAGACAACATGACAGTACATGACAGTACCCCCCCACTCACCGAGCGCCTCCTGGCGCACTCGAGGAGGAAACCTGGCGGCAACGGAGGAAATCATCAATCAGCGCACGGTCCAGCACGTCCCGAGAGGGAACCCAACTCCTCTCCTCAGGACCGTACCCCTCCCAGTCAACTAGGTACTGATGACCACGGCCCCGAGGACGCATGTCCAAGATCTTACGGACCCTGTAGATAGGTGCGCCCTCGACAAGGATGGGGGGGGGGGGGGGGAAGACGAGCGGGGGCGCGAAGAACGGGCTTAACACAGGAGACATGGAAGACCGGGTGGACGCGACGAAGATATCGCGGAAGAAGAAGTCGCACTGCGACAGGATTAATGACCTGAGAGATACGGAATGGACCAATGAACCGCGGGGTCAACTTGCGAGAAGCCGTCTTAAGGGGAAGGTTCTGAGTGGAGAGCCAAACTCTCTGACCGCGACAATACCTAGGGCTCTTAGTTCTACGCTTATTAGCAGCTCTCACAGTCTGCGCCCTATAACGGCAAAGTGCAGACCTGACCCTCTTCCAGGTGCGCTCGCAACGTTGGACAAAAGCCTGAGCGGAGGGGACGCTGGACTCGGCGAACTGAGATGAGAACAACGGAGGCTGGTACCCGAGGCTACTCTGAAAAGGAGATAGCCCGGTCGCAGACGAAGGAAGCGAGTTGTGGGCGTATTCTGCCCAGGGGAGCTGTTCTGACCAAGACGCAGGGTTGCGAAAAGAAAGACTGCGTAAGATGCGACCAATAGTCTGATTGGCCCGTTCTGCTTGACCGTTAGACTGGGGGTGAAAGCCGGAAGAGAGACTGACGGAAGCCCCAATCAAACGGCAAAACTCCCTCCAAAATTGAGACGTGAATTGCGGACCTCTGTCCGAAACGACGTCTGACGGAAGGCCATGAATTCTGAAAACATTCTCGATGATGATTTGTGCCGTCTCTTTAGCAGAAGGAAGCTTAGCAAGGGGAATGAAATGAGCCGCCTTAGAGAACCTATCGACAACCGTAAGAATAACAGTCTTCCCCGCTGACGAAGGCAGTCCGGTGACAAAATCTAAGGCGATGTGAGACCACGGTCGAGAGGGAATAGGAAGCGGCCTGAGACGGCCGGCAGGAGGAGAGTTACCGGACTTAGTCTGCGCGCAGACCGAACAAGCAGCCACGAAACGACGCGTGTCATGCTCCCGGGTGGGCCACCAGAAACGCTGGCGAATGGAAGCAAGCGTACCCCGAACGCCAGGGTGGCCGGCTAACTTGGCAGAGTGAGCCCACTGAAGAACGGCCAGACGAGTAGGAACGGGAACGAAAAGAAGGTTCCTAGGACAAGCGCGCGGCGACGGAGTTTGAGTGAGTGCTTGCTTTACCTGCCTCTCAATTCCCCAGACAGTCAACCCGACAACACGCCCCTCAGGGAGAATCCCCTCGGGGTCAGTGGAGGCTACTGAAGAACTGAAGAGACGAGACAAAGCATCAGGCTTGGTGTTCTTAGAGCCCGGACGATAAGAAATCACGAACTCGAAACGAGCGAAAAACAGCGCCCAACGCGCCTGACGCGCATTAAGTCGTTTGGCAGAACGGATGTACTCAAGGTTCCTATGGTCAGTCCAAACGACAAAAGGAACGGTCGCCCCCTCCAACCACTGTCGCCATTCGCCTAGGGCTAACCGGATGGCGAGCAGTTCGCGGTTACCCACATCATAGTTACGTTCCGACGGCGACAGGCGATGAGAAAAATACGCGCATGGGTGGACCTTGTCGTCAGAGAGGGAGCGCTGAGAAAGGATGGCTCCCACTCCCACCTCTGACGCGTCAACCTCGACAACGAACTGTCTAGAGACGTCAGGTGTAACAAGGATAGGAGCGGATGTAAAACGATTCTTGAGGAGATCAAAAGCTCCCTGGGCGGAAACGGACCACTTAAAGCACGTCTTGACAGAAGTAAGGGCTGTGAGAGGAGCTGCCACCTGACCGAAATTACGGATGAAACGACGATAGAAGTTCGCGAAGCCGAGAAAGCGCTGCAGCTCGACGCGTGACTTAGGGACGGGCCAATCAATGACAGCTTGGACCTTAGCGGGATCCATCTTAATGCCTTCAGCGGAAATAACAGAACCGAGAAATGTGACGGAGGAGGCATGAAAAGTGCACTTCTCAGCCTTCACAAAAAGACAATTCTCTAAAAGGCGCTGGAGGACACGTCGAACGTGCTGAACATGAATCTGGAGTGACGGTGAAAAAATCAGGATATCGTCAAGGTAAACGAAAACAAAGATGTTCAGCATGTCTCTCAGGACATCATTGACTAATGCCTGAAAGACAGCTGGAGCGTTAGCGAGGCCGAAAGGAAGAACCCGGTATTCAAAGTGCCCTAACGGAGTGTTAAACGCCGTCTTCCACTCGTCCCCCTCCCTGATGCGCACGAGATGGTAAGCGTTACGAAGGTCCAACTTAGTGAAAAACCTGGCTCCCTGCAGGATCTCGAAGGCTGAAGACATAAGAGGAAGCGGATAACGATTCTTCACTGTTATGTCATTCAGCCCTCGATAATCTATGCAGGGGCGCAGAGACCCGTCCTTCTTCTTGACAAAAAAAAACCCCGCTCCGGCGGGAGAGGAGGAGGGGACTATGGTACCGGCGTCAAGAGCTACAGACAAATAATCTTCGAGAGCCTTACGTTCGGGAGCCGACAGAGAGTATAGTCTACCCCGGGGGGGGGTGGTTCCCGGAAGGAGATCAATACTACAATCATACGACCGGTGTGGAGGAAGAGAGGTGGCCCTGGACCGACTGAACACCGTGCGCAGATCGTGATATTCCTCCGGCACCCCTGTCAAATCACCAGGCTCCTCCTGTGAAGAAGAGACAGAGGAAACAGGAGGGATAGCAGACATTAAACATTTCACATGACAAGAGACGTTCCAGGAGAGGATAGAATTACTAGACCAATTAATGGAAGGATTATGACAAACTAGCCAGGGATGGCCCAAAACAACAGGTGTAAAAGGTGAACGAAAAATTAAAAAAGAAATGGTTTCACTATGATTACCAGAAACAGTGAGGGTTAAAGGTAGCGTCTCACGCTGAATCCTGGGGAGAGGACTACCATCCAGGGCGAACAAGGCCGTGGGCTCCTTTAACTGTCTGAGAGGAATGTCATGTTCCCGAGCCCAGGTCTCGTCCATAAAACAGCCCTCCGCCCCAGAGTCTATTAAGGCACTGCAGGAAGCTGACGAACCGGTCCAGCGTAGATGGACCGACAAGGTAGTGCAGGATCTTGAAGGAGAGACAGGAGTAGTAGCGCTCACCAGTAGCCCTCCGCTTACTGACGAGCTCTGGCCTTTTACTGGACATGAAGTGACAAAATGACCAGCGGAACCGCAATAGAGACAGAGGCGGTTGGTGATTCTCCGTTCCCTCTCCTCAGTCGAGATGCGGATACCTCCCAGCTGCATGGGCTCAGCACCCGAGCCGGCAGAGGAAGATGGTAGTGATGCGGAGAGGGAGGCGACGGAGAGCGCGAGCTCCTTTCCACGAGCTCGGTGACGAAGATCAACCCGTCGCTCAATGCGAATAGCGAGTTCAATCAAGGAATCCACGCTGGAAGGAACCTCCCGGGAGAGAATCTCATCCTTTACCTCTGCGCGGAAACCCTCCAGAAGACGAGCGAGCAAGGCCGGCTCGTTCCAGCCACTGGAGACAGCAAGAGTGCGAAACTCAATAGAGTAGTCTGTTATGGATCGATTGCCTTGACATAGGGAAGACAGGGCCCTGGAAGCCTCCTCCCCAAAAACAGATCGATCAAAAACCCGTATCATCTCCTCCTTAAAGTCTTGATACTGGTTAGTACACTCAGCCCTTGCCTCCCAGATTGCCGTGCCCCACTCACGAGCCCGTCCAATAAGGAGAGATATGACGTAGGCGACACGAGCAGTGCTCCTGGAGTAAGTGTTGGGCTGGAGAGAAAACACAATATCACACTGGGTGAGGAACGAGCGGCATTCAGTGGGCTCCCCAGAGTAACACGGCGGGTTATTGATTCTGGGCTCCGGAGATTCGAAAGCCCTGGAAGTGGCCGGTGGATCGAGGCGGAGATGGTGAACCTGTTCTGTGAGGTTGGAGACTTGGGTGGCCAGGGTCTCAACGGCATGTCGAGCAGCAGACAATTCCTGCTTGTGTCTGCCTAGCATCGCTCCCTGGATCTCGACGGCTGAGTGGAGAGGATCCGAAGTCGCTGGGTCCATTCTTGGTCGGATTCTTCTGTTACGGTGCGTGAATGAGGACCCAAAAGCGAATCAACTTAAACAGAGCTTCTTTAATTACCAAACATAGGTAGGCTCAGATGGACCGGCAGATTCCGACAGGACAGGACAAGGTTACAGCAAACATGACGACAGTCTGGTTCAGGCATGAATGACACAAACAAACAAGAATCCGACAAGGACAGGAGCAGAAACAGAGAGAGATATAGGGACCTAATCAGAGGGAAAAAAGGGAACAGGTGGGGAACGGGGTGAATGGGTAGTTAGAGGAGACAAGGGACAGCTGGGGGAAAGCGGGGGAGAAAAGGTAACCTAACACGACCAGCAGAGGGAGACAGGGTGAAGGGAAAGGACAGAGACAAGACAACATGACAGTACATGACAAGGCCTACAAATCTGACTCAGTTACACCAGCTCTGTCAAGAGGAATGGGCCAAAATCCACCCAACTTATTGTGGGAAGCTTATGGAAGGCTACTCAAAATGTTTCACCCAAGTTAAACAATTTAAAGGCAATGCTACCAAATACTAATTGAGTGTATGTAAACTTCTGACCCACTGGGAATGTGATGAAAGAAATCAAGCTGAAATAAAGCATTCTCTCTAATATTATTCTGACATTTGACATTCTTAAATTAAAGTGGTGATCCTAAATGACCTAAGCCAGGCAATTTTTACTAGGATTAAATGTCAGGAACTGTGAAAAACTGAGTTTAAATGTATTTGGCTAAGGTGTATGTAAACATCTGACTTCAACTGTATATACAATTTTTTCCAAAGAGAGGAACCACACAGAATCAAATAATATACATTTTATTTTTCTGCCTGCAAGCAGTGGATGTGACACTGTTTTGATCTCGATGTCGCTGTATTAATATGCAATGAGGGTTTACATTGATGACTGCTTGCAGCTAGCAATCAATTCTGAAATCAACTTCACCTAAACTACATTTTGCGAAATTGGTGGTGGGGATGGGGGGGGAGTGTGTGTGTGTGTGTGTGTGTGTGTGTGTGTGTGTGTGTGTGTTTGTGTGTGTGTGTGTGTGTGTGTGTGTGTGTGTGTGTGTGTGATTGCGTGCGTGTGTGTGTGTGTGTGTGTGTGTGTGTGTGTGTGTGTGTGTGTGTGTGTGTGTGTGTGTGTGTGTGTGTGTGTGTGTGTGTGTGTGTGTGTGATTGCGTGCGTGCGTGCGTGCCCACATGAGTCTGCATGGATGTGTGTGATCAAGCTGATAAATGCTGTAAAGCAAGATGAAAATTAGGGAAGGGAATGTATGAATACAGAGCATTTCCTTCACGTCCTCATTGCAGTCCCTGATAGACAAATATCCCTGATAGACAAAGGAGCTTTCACCTGATCAGTAAATATCCATATTTTGATTTCACAGAACCTAGTTTTGAGCAAAATAGGCTGAGCATGATCTCACACTGGAGATACCACAATCCTGGCATGAAGAGTCAGTATTAGTACCACAGCATGCGGTGTGAGTCGAGTCAGGGAGAGTCAAAGTTTTTACATATAGGGCAAGGCCACTGATTCTGCTTGCCAAATTTAGCTTGTCCATCAACTACTGTACTGTACGGTAACACCGGCTCAGCCTTCCCAGCCTGCTCAATGTTCGTCCCCTTCTTTCTTTTATCCACAGTTTATCTTCTGCTCATGAATAGGACAGATAGTGTTTACGTAACCTGACACTTTGTGGTCGTAGCGTGCCACCCCTCTCATCTCGATGGCCTGTTATGATGGATGGAGTGAGGTTACAGAGTGGACTGTTTTTCTTCTCCTCTATCCCGGTCTCACCGTAAGCAGCAATAACTCTCCTACCTACAGTGGGTAATGTTGTCGGCTCCAAAACAGCATTTGATGAATAATGTATTCCAGTATATGTTCAATTTTCCAGGCCAGTCAGACATCAATGTTGCAGAAGAGGTTGGTTGTGTGTTACAGTATGTGTGTTTAAGCACACTGTAGAATCCATCATGTAGCATAACTGTACGTAAGAAAGGTAACCTGCAAGAATATAACTTTTCCTCAAAGATATTGCTCTCCTATCTCTTTCGGTTATCAACTAGTATATTCACAGTCCATAAACCTGAAACTCTCCCTCCATCAGACTCAGGTAGGTAAACACACACACACACATATTTTCCTTCTGTGTCAGTGTGGTGTAGAGACACTGACTGACTGGCAACAAATTATCCTGCTCCAGGCAGTTCAGCTCACTGCAGCAGCAGCACAGCTGAAATAGCCTGCAAACACTCAGTGGCAGCAAGGCTGCTATTCAAATAGATTACTGTTCAGTTACAGTGGAGGGAGACAACTTTAAGATAGATTTCCTCTGTCATTCTCCACGCAGGCATAGTTTCCACTTCCAGCTTCCACTAGAAAAGGTTTCACTGTAACTGTAAGTTTGCTAATTAAGCATGTACTGTATGCTGTTGTTGTCAAAGATGCTAGTGAGGCATAACCACCTGTCTAACAGCTCACTGTGAATCTCTTCTTAGGTGTTGTTGGAACCGCATAATTAGCCAGCTAGAGTAAACAGTTGTGGCATTTGAAGTATGAAGTTCGTTGAGGGGGAGGGGGGGAGTAGAAAATATTCATCCGATGTATTACTATTACTATCACTGTAAAATGGCACATATTTTTATCATACTTTTTGTAACACAGTCCTTCATGAAAAAGGGATGGGATATTTTCTTAGTGTTTAGAGCAATTTGCAATTCAGGTGCTGGGAGTCAGCGGTAGAAGTGCAGAGAGTGTTCCCACTAGTGGCATTTTAGCATGTAAATCTTGATGGGGCAAACTTCCCAAACTTTGGGGGATGCATGCCTGCAAAGCCGCCACAAAACACTAAACAATACATTAATTGCACTATAACGGTGACAAACGGTGCCCACGAACTGTTAGGGCCTACATAAAGCTGTCCCAAAGGAGACATGGAGTGGATCCTTACCACCTGGCTAAGAGGAGCCTTGTCTGGCAGCGAAACAGTTCATTCAGCCTCATTTACTGCCTTTTAAAAAACATAGTTGATATGGTTGACTTTCTTAAACAAATGTGGTTTATACTGACAATTAAGATGTACAAACTATGGCATAAGGGGACGACGAGCAGATAAGAGACAATCTGTAATTTCGATTAAGACATTAATGAGCAAGCTAGGACGGACTTCGTCAATATAACTATTTCTTAACTTTTGAAATGTACAGTGACAGAATTCAGAACATGGGCAGTTCTTACAGTATTCTCCCTGTACACCAAGTCAGAACCGTAGGATAAATAAAATGGGCTGTTACAATATTCCATGATTACATTTCTCTAAAACAGGCACCACCAAGTCAGAACAGTAGGCTAAGTAATTAGAGTGGGAAAGGGACCAAATTATTAGGGTGAGGCACATGGGCAACTAACAGCTCACTACACAACATACACTTGGTATTACTTTCTTAGCTACAGTATACATATCTTCCTGGCATATTACATTATTTTTGCAGCAGCATAGCAGACAATGTTGGACTCACCTTGTCGAGCTATGCTCACTTGAACAGGAAGGTGGCTTCTTGTGGACAAATTTTGTCATCAAAGTCTGGCATTGTCTGGATTTGTGGTGCTTTAAAGACAACTGGGAACTTAAAAAAAAAAGGTTGAATCATGACGTCAGTGATTTTCCGATCTGAGCTCTAGAAAGAGGCCAGAGATCCTGACTTGGAATTCCGAGTTGGATGACCGTTCAAAACATATTTTCCCAGTTGTGTTGAACTCACTGAAGTCTGAGACGTCCCAGTTCCGACTTTCCAGTTGTTGGATTGACAGCATGGCCAATGTATTCAACCTTTTCTGGCCAACTGTGTTGAATGATTATAATTTTAAGCTTGGAAAAGTGACCCTTAAACCCAGACTTGGACCATACACTCCACTGAATAGCAGGATAGTGATTGCTTTGCAACGCTCTCAGTTAGCCACTGATTCTTTCCAAACCACTTATTGTTTAATTTGCTATTTCCCACTTTTTGTGTAATGTTTATGTCCAATGGCCGATGAGCACCTATACGTTTTATCTATAATTTATCTTCATATGACAAGGAGTGAAAAGTATTTGCCAGTAGATTGTCGACTTGATTCATAATGATGCCTGGTTGTCTAGATTGCTAGCTAAGATTTTAAAAGTATTATGTTGACATGATCAGTCCAATCAAAGCTACGGTAGATATAACGTTATTTGACTAAATTTTATCTGTGGCCAATGAGCCTTCTTGGATGGGCACTTCTAATGTAACTCTAAGGCAGCTTCCAAGGGGCTTGAATTTTCGAGCTCTCCACGTAGATTTTGCGGCGACGTAGTGTCCCCATGAGTGACACAACACTGAGCCAATCACGGAGCAACTAGAGAACATTACCATCCCCTACACTCCATATTTTCTACTCGCTGCCCCACCACCACAGAAAGCACTGAGCTAGGCTGACACACCTGCATTCTGGAGCTGCTTTACTCAAGAAAGCAAAAGTGAGACCATGTTTTTGTATGCAGCTTTATTAACTCAAAGATTATACTTTTTTTACATTGTTTGCAAACTGATGTGTGACACGTATTCCTGCCAAAATAACATTTTTTGCTAAACAAATTACTGAATGACGGGTCGCCACTGGTCCCCACAAGTAGAGAGACACCAGATAAGTACATCTCTGATGATTAAGAGCTGCATCTCTCCCCAGGTGACTCTCTCTGTCTTCAGAGACACATCATCTTCCTGATCATTTCCAAGGTATTTTTAACACTGTTGCTGTTGACAGAGAGAGGGAGAGAGAGCGTGACAGGGAAAGAGTGACAGAGAGAGAGAGTGACAGAGAGAGGGAGAGAGAGAAAGGGAGAGAAAGAGAGAGAGAGTGAGACCAGGTATCTCTGGATGGATCTGGGGTTATTTATCTTATAGATGAGTTAATCCTAAAGCCTTTAGTCTAGATGTCTAACTGTGAAGAATTAAGACGGAGAGGCAGCTTCAGCTTCATAGCCCTGTTCTCTTCATAGCCCTGTTCGTGCACATACACTTACATTAGTTCACAAAGACAGGTCCTCTACTGTCTACATCTCAAAGGACACTGCTGTAATCAAAGTTGATCCCCCTATGATTTAAATACGCCTTCTGTTTCCCTCTTGGCAATATATTCAGCTTCACACCATTATGATGTATGATAAAGTGTGAGCTGTACTGTTGGGGTTTTCCAGTTGAATATAAAACAATTAAAATGAGGTTCAAACATTCTGGAGCTCTCTGGTGAACCACCTGTGCATTGTTTCATAATGAATTAGCTAATACAATATTTTTTTTTAAAGAGAACCAGAGGCTTCCTGTAGTGATGTTACGTTTGATACTCCGAGGCATGTGTTGAAATCGCTAAGCAGTTAACTTCGAAGCTCGTATAACTGTATCAGAAGCACATGATCAATGACATCCGATGCTTTGTTTCGTTGAACAACCTGATTGTTTTGGTATTGGTTAGAAGACAAAAAATATACACTGTGCATGCACTAAGAAGTGTGGCACATAATCTATAATAATTTGTTAGCTTTAAATTATTTTGACCAGCAGGTGCCACTAGTGTACAGTGTGTAGATCAAAGCCTCGAACAATGAACCTATTTTCACACATATGGCTGGTAAACATTAATGCTTCAGGAAGCTGTTTCCCCATCACTAGTTAGTAAAACAAACTATCTGAGCTGTTGTTCCAGGCAAACCTTGGAACCACAGGACACAATTAAGAATGCATGGCGTAATTTTTTTTGTCAAAAAAATAATTTTGTACAAATATTAAAATCCTTTCCATTTGAGCTTGGTCTTGGGCTCTCCACCAGGCCTGTAAAAGGTGAATCTGTCAGTATAGCCCTGGGACAGTTGTCAGAACAAAATGGTTTAATGTAAAATAGATGCATCCCCTATGGTTTTGTTTAAAATAGAGGCAAACGCCATTACCACAGCAGCTAGGGTTCAGTCCAGGAGCCAAGCCAACCTAAGATCAAGGGAGTTAGCTAAGTTATCATCCATGCACTGACTGGCTGCATTCTCTCTGCATTAAATACACACGAGGCATGAACTAGCACTACCCAGTCCCATTGAAATACAGCATACTCTATAAAGGCAATTTGATGTGGAGAAATTAAATATTGATTTGTCATTGAGATCCAGGTTGCCTGTGATATTTCTGAGTTTTGCACGATGTAAGATGCAGACCTGGCATTCCAACTGATTATAAGCTACTAAAGCCAAAGACTTACTGCGCCACAGAGTTCTGATAATCACACACACCACTACAATTGACCATGTCCATTTGGTTTGTTTCACCCTGTAGTCACTGCCAGTTTGTAAGACTTTTTTAAGGCCTCTAGAAGTGGTGAGGTTCATTGGACTGAAAAGGGATGAATGCCACATAAATGTCTCTGTCACTAACATATACAATCGTGAGTGGAAACTAAAAAAAAATACTCACAGACAAAGCACTCTGGGAAATATGTGAATAAGGCTTTACACCAGTGGTCACCAACCTTTTCTGAGTCAAGATCACTTTCTGATTCAAAATGGATGCTGAGATCTATCGCTGTGATTTTTTATTAACATGACTTAAAAAAGTAAGCCCATGCAACATTAACCAATTACAAACAGTACTGTAGCAAAGAGGTTTGTGCAGAAAGCTATATGCCCAGTACATTATCACCGCATCCTGGCTTTGCTAAAATATATCTGCCAATGCATTGTTGTTCGGGACATTTAAAAAAAAAAATGATATTTCAAAATTTGAGGAGATACACTTTCCTACTATATGATCACACCGGTAATAGATCCATTGTAGTATTACTTGTGAGGCACAGCTGAGTGGGTATACCTTTAAATAATTTGCTTTTTATTTTACTGGGCTGATGGTGCCTGCATCTGATGTTCAGTCTCAGCGGAGGGAGAGAGCAGCAGATTGAGGGTCCGTCTCTCAACATCCTTCCTCTCTCCCTTTCCTCCACTGACACTGACCAAAAAGGGACACCGTCTTCCAACTTATGGCGAAACTCGAGTCGCACCGCATTATTTCTGTCTCATGCACAACCTTATGTTGTCACTCTTATGAACAGAGAAAGTGAAATATTCCTTGATATTAAAAAGACCCAAGCCGCTAATAATAACAACAAGGCAATCCTAAAGATACACTTTCCTACTCATTCATTACTGCTGCACTGCTTCTTTTAGCGCTGGGAGGAAATAGGAGGAACGCACATGTTATGGCTCATAAAAGTGTTGAATACAAAGTGTTGACAGTGCTGAGTAAGAACTTAAACATGAACTCACTCATAAAAACATCAGTTCTTTGCTGTATCCATTGACAGTCTCTCTCTGGTCATGGTTTTAAACGTTTTGAAATCTCACAGTATCAATTTTGCCATATCTTTCTTTTATGCTTGCTACGTTACAGCAGACTCAGTCATCTGAGCGATCTGATTGGCCAGCGGTAGAATAGTACACTTGATTACCTCTCCATGCCCACCGGAAAGGCCAAGTTTGTACCTTCAGACAGATGGAATAGCAACAGTTTGCCTACCTGGCGCGCGGCGCAGCTGGGCACCTGCCACCAACAGCCAGAGACTAATAAAAAAAAATAGGAATACAAGGCTTTATCGTTGGGTTTTTTACAGAAATGTATGGCAATCGACTAGAAATGCCTTGGAGATCGACAAGTTGATCGCGATCGACCGGTTGGTGACCACTGATTTACACTAAGCAGTGTGTTATTATAACACTGTTCCGGTGTCTTTATTGGCCCACAGACTCAACACTTTCACTGTTGATTTAACACTCCGTGTTAAGAGTTTTTTTCACACTGGAGAATTTGCTGTGAATAATTTTACTTGCCAACCCCTTTACAGTGCATTCATAGTAGCTTTAATCATTATCAGGGTTGCTGAGACAGCAAATTATGCTGTGCTCATTAACATATGACATTGTCCTGATTTCTATCCTGATTTGCAGGGAATGCACATAGGTATGGCATTGGACCAGCCTCTTATAGCACATTGCAGTTCATCTATTCTACAAACAATATTTGATTTTCAACTACAGAATTGCATTAAGGGTCCCACCCACTCTATTTACTGTAAATAAAATAATGAATTATAAAGAAAAATGTTGCAACTTAATGTAGATAATTAGCAAACTGGAAGCGCGTGCTTCCTTGTGTATGAAGAGGGGCCTTCAAGGTCAACAGCCTATATCACTTCTAATCACAGAGTGACCCCTACAGCTACTCGTAAAGCACTTGAGGGATCTCACTACGATGGAAGCAATTTGTCATGTTCACGAAGTAACTCAACAATTACCCTGGTTACATATTGGTATTATGCATCATTGACTTCAAGAAACCCATGCAAGTACCTCACGGTCTCCAAAAAGTACAAAATTCAGACTAGAGAAACACTGGGAATTTGACCTCAAATATGTAACTATTTATAGAAAGCCAATGAGGAATCAGGTGAGAACTACACAGCTCAGGCAGGTGTACTCTCTCGCTTCATACCTAAACCATATCCTTGATTATATTAAATAGTGCACTCAGCAACTTTATGATTATTCTCTTCGTGTACAACAGTATTTTCATCCATTATTTGGTAATTCTGTAGGGTCAACAGAGAGCCTAGAGACAGCTTAAAGTGAGACGGGCCATGATTGTGGTTGTCACAGTCGGGCAAATACAGCTGACAACACTAGCCCAGCATGAACTCCTTACTGAACTACAAACTGGTGGCTTAGAAACAGGGAAATATAATGAGAAAGAGAGAATGGTGTACTTTACGTGTTAATAATCCTTTGACAATAAACTGTAGCAATTAAACGAAGTAGAAAAATCCACAAAAGCTTCCATTTATGCCCTCTCCCTCTCTCTCATCTCTCCCAGTTTCTAACATTTTGGCTCAGACCTGGGTTCAAATACTATTTGTAATCTTTTAAATGCTTTTTAGCATTTGCTTTAGCCTGCTTGGAGTGCCAGATGGGCAGGGTTTGCCATTGTGTGAATATTCTATTGGTTCCAGACAAGCTCAATCAATGTTTTCAATTAGTGTTTGAACCCAGGACTGCTTTGGCTCTCCAACATTCATCACATCACACATCACCATGATATATACCATCAAGGTGTTCCTCTGTCCAGTGTCTGTGTTCTTTTGCCCATCTTAATCTTTTCTTTTTATTGGCCAGTTTGAGATATGGCTTTTTCCTTGCAACTCTGCCTAGAAGGCAAGCATCTCGGAATTGCCTCTTCACTGTTGACGTTGAGTCTCGTGTTTTGCGGGTACTGTTGAATGTAGCTGCCAGTTGAGGACTGTGACGTGTCTGTTTCTCAAACTAGACACTCTACTGTACTTGTCCTCTTGCTCAGTTGTGCACTGGGGCCTCCCACTCCTTTTGCTATTCTGATTAGAGACAGTTTGCGCTGTTCTGTGAAGGAGTAGTATACAACGTTGTACGAGATCTTCAGTTTCTTGGCAATTCCTCGCATGGAATAGCCTTAATTTCTCAGAACAAGAATAGACTTAACAGTTATTTGTTTCTGGCCATTTGGAGCCTGTAATCAAACCCACAAATGCTGATGCTCCAGATACTCAACTGGTCCAAAGACGGCCAGTTTAATTGCTTCTTTAATCAGAACAACAGTTTTCAGCTTTGCTAACATAATTGCAAAAGTTTTTTTTTATGATAAATTTGCCTTTTAAAATATTTAACTTGGATTAGCTAACACAACATGCCATTGGAACAAAGGAATGATGGTTGCTGATAATGAGCCTATATACTCCTATATAGATATTCCATTAAAAAGTCAACCGTTTCCAGCTACAATAGTCATTTACAACATTAACAATGTCTACACTGTATTTCTGATCAATTTGATGCTATTTTAATGGACAAAAAATGTGCTTTTCTTTAAAAAAACAAAAAACAAGGTTGTTTCTAAGTGAACCCGGTAGTGTACAGTTGAAGTTGGAAGTTTACATACACCTTAGCCAAATACATTTAAACTCAGTTTTTCACAATTGCTGACATTAATCCTAGTAAAAATTCCCTGTCTTAGGTCAGTCAGGATCCCCACTTTATTTTAAGAATGTGAAATGTCAGAATAATAATAGAAAGAATGATTTATTTCAGCATTTTATTTATTTTATCACATTCCCAGTGGGTCAGAAGTTTACATACACTCAATTAGTATTTGGTAGCATTGCCTTTAAATTGTTTAACTTGGGTCAAATGTTTTGGGTAGCCTTCCACAAGCTTCCCACAATAAGTTGGGTGAATTTTGGTCCATTCCTTCTGACAGAGTTACTGTAACTGAGTCAGGTTTGTAGGCCTCCTTGCCCTCACGTGCGTTTAACTTTCTGACTGTCTTGAGATGTTGCTTCAATATATCCACATAATTTTTCTTTCTCGATGCCATCTATTTTGTGAAGTGCATCAGTCCCTCCTGCAGCAGAGCACCCCCACAACATGATGCTGCCACCCTTGTGCTACACGGTTGGGATGGTGTTCTTCCGCTTGCAAGCATCCCCCTTTTTCCTCCAAACATAATGATGCTTATTATGGCCAAAAAGTAATATTTTTGTTTCATCAGACCAGAGGACATTTCTCAAAAAAGTATGATCTTTGTCCCCATGTGCAGTTGCAAACCGTAGTCTGGCTTTTTATGGCGGTTTTGGAGCAGTTTCTTGCTGAGCAGACTTTCAGGTTATGTCGATGTTGGACTCGTTTTACTGTGGATATAGATACTTTTTTACCTGTTTCCTCCAGCATCTTCACAAGGTCCTTTGCTGTTGTTCTGGGATTGGTTTGCACGTTTCACAGTAAAGTATATTCATCTCTAGGAGACAGAACGTGTCTCCTTCCTGAGCGGTTTGACGGCTGCGTGGTCCCATGGTGTTTGAACTTGCGTACTATTGTTTGTACAGATGAGCGTGGTACCTTCACACGTTTGGAAATTGGTCCCAAGGATGAACCAGACTTGTGGTGGTCTACAATTGTTTTTCTGAGGTCTTTGCTGATTTGTTTTGATTTTCCCATGATGTCAAGCAAAGAGGCACTGAGTTTGAAGGTAGGCCTTGAAATAGATCCACAGGTACCCCTCCAATTGGCTCAAATTATGTCAATTAGCCTAACATAAGCTTCTATAGCCATGACATCATTTTCTGGAATTTCCCAAGCTGTTTAAAGGCACAGTCAACTTAGTGTATGTAAACTTCTGACCCACTGGAATTGTGATACAGTGAATTATAAGTGAAGTAATCTGTCTGTAAACAATTGTTGGAAAAATTACTTGTCATGAACAAAGTAGATGTCCTAACTGACTTGCCAAAACTATAGTTTGTTATCAAGACATTTGTGGAGTGGTTGAAACACTTAGATTAGAGTCATTAAAACTTGTTTATGTAATCTTCCAATTTCAATCAATCATCAATCAAATTTATTTTATATAGCCCTTCGTACATCAGCTGATATCTCAAAGTGCTGTACAGAAACCCAGCCTAAAACCCCAAACAGCAAGCAATGCAGGTGAAGAAGCACGGTGGCTAGGAAAAACTCCCTAGAAAGGCCAAAACCTAGGAAGAAACCTAGAGAGGAACCAGGCTATGTGGGGTGGCCAGTCCTCTTCTGGCTGTGCCGGGTGGAGATTATAACAAAACATGGTCAAGATGTTCAAATGTTCATAAATGACCAGCATGGTCGAATAATAATAAGGCAGAATAGTTGAAACTGGAGCAGCAGCACAGTCAGGTGGACTGGGGACAGCAAGGAGTCATCATGTCAGGTATTCCTGGGGCATGGTCCTAGGGCTCAGGTCCTCCGAGAGAGAGAAAGAAAGAGAGAATTAGAGAGAGCATATGTGGGATGGCCAGTCCTCTTCTGGCTGTGCCGGGTGGAGATTATAACAGAACATGGCCAAGATGTTCAAATGTTCATAAATGATCAGCATGGTCGAATAATAATAAGGCAGAACAGTTGAAACTGGAGCAGCAGCACAGCCAGGTGGACTGGGGACAGCAAGGAGTCATCATGTCAGGTAGTCCTGGGGCATGGTCCTAGGGCTCAGGTCCTCCGAGAGAGAGAAAGAGAGAAGGAGAGAATTAGAGAACGCACACTTAGATTCACACAGGACACCGAATAGGACAGGAGAAGTACTCCAGATATAACAAACTGACCCTAGCCCCCCGACACATAAACTACTGCAGCATAAATACTGGAGGCTGAGACAGGAGGGGTCAGGAGACACTGTGGCCCACTCCGAGGACACCCCCGGACAGGGCCAAACAGGAAGGATATAACCCCACCCACTTTGCCAAAGCACAGCCCCCACACCACTAGAGGGATATCTTCAACCACCAACATACCATCCTGAGACAAGGCTGAGTATAGCCCACAAAGACCTCCGCCACGGCACAACTTAAGGGGGGGGGGGGGGGGGGGGGGCGCCAACCCAGACAGGATGACCACATCAGTGACTCAACCCACTCAGGTGACGCACCCCCTCCAGGGACGGCATGAGAGAGCCCCAGTAAAGCCAGTGACTCAGCCCCTGTAATAGGGTTAGAGGCAGAGAATCCCAGTGGAAAGAGGGGAACCGGCCAGGCAGAGACAGCAAGGGTGGTTCGTTGCTCCAGAGCCTTTCCGTTCACCCTCCCACTCCTGGGCCAGACTACACTCAATCATATGACCCACTGAAGAGATGAGTCTTCAGTAGAGACTTAAAGGTTGAGACCGAGTTTGCGTCTCTGACATGGGTAGGCAGACCGTTCCATAAAAATGGAGCTCTATAGGAGAAAGCCCTGCCTCCAGCTGTTTGCTTAAAAATTCTAGGGACAATTAGGAGGCCTGCGTCTTGTGACCGTAGCGTACGTGTAGGTATGTACGGCAGGACCAAATCAGAGAGATAGATAGGAGCAAGCCCATGTAATGCTTTGTAGGTTAGCAGTAAAACCTTGAAATCAGCCCTTGCTTTGACAGGAAGCCAGTGTAGAGAGGCTAGCACTGGAGTAATATGATCAAATTTTTTGGTTCTAGTCAGGATTCTAGCAGCCGTATTTAGCACTAACTGAAGTTTATTTAGTGCTTTATCCGGGTAGCCGGAAAGTAGAGCATTGCAGTAGTCTAACCTGGAAGTGACAAAAGCATGGATTAATTTTTCTGCATCATTTTTGGACAGAAAGTTCCTGATTTTTGCAATGTTACGTAGATGGAAAAAAGCTGTCCTTGAAATGGTCTTGATATGTTCTTCAAAAGAGAGATCAGGGTCCAGAGTAACGCCGAGGTCCTTCACAGTTTTATTTGAGACGACTGTACAACCATTAAGATTAATTGTCAGATTCAACAGAAGATCTCTTTGTTTCTTGGGACCTAGAACAAGCATCTCTGTTTTGTCCGAGTTTAAAAGTAGAAAGTTTGCAGCCATCCACTTCCTTATGTCTGAAACACATTCTTCTAGCAAGGGCAATTTTGGGGCTTCACCATGTTTAATTGAAATGTACAGCTGTGTGTCATCCGCATAGCAGTGAAAGTTAACATTATGTTTTCGAATAACATCCCCAAGAGGTAAAATATATAGTGAAAACAATAGTGGTCCTAAAACGGAACCTTGAGGAACACCGAAATTTACAGTTGATTTGTCAGAGGACAGACCATTCACAGAGACAAACTGATATCTTTCCGACAGATAAGATCTAAACCAGGCCAGAACTTGTCCGTGTAGACCAATTTGGGTTTCCAATCTCTCCAAAAGAATGTGGTGATCGATGGTATCAAAAGCAGCACTAAGGTCTAGGAGCACGAGGACAGATGCAGAGCCTCGGTCCGATGCCATTAAAATGTCATTTACCACCTTCACAAGTGCCGTCTCAGTGCTATGATGGGGTCTAAAACCAGACTGAAGCATTTCGTATACATTGTTTGTCTTCAGGAAGGCAGTGAGTTGTTGCGCAACAGCCTTTTCTAAAATTTTTGAGAGGAATGGAAGATTCGATATAGGCCGATAGTTTTTTATATTTTCTGGGTCAAGGTTTGGCTTTTTCAAGAGAGGCTTTATTACTGCCACTTTTAGTGAGTTTGGTACACATCCGGTGGATAGAGAGCTGTTTATTATGTTCAACATAGGAGGGCCAAGCACAGGAAGCAGCTCTTTCAGTAGTTTAGTTGGAATAGGGTCCAGTATGCAGCTTGAAGGTTTAGAGGCCATGATTATTTTCATCATTGTGTCAAGAGATATAGTACTAAAACACTTGAGCGTCTCTCTTGATCCTAGGTCCTGGCAGAGTTGTGCAGACTCAGGACAACTGAGCTTTGAAGGAATACGCAGATTTAAGGAAGAGTCCGTAATTTGCTTTCTAATAATCATAATCTTTTCCTCAAAGAAGTTCATGAATTTATCACTGCTAAAGTGAAAGTCATCCTCTCTTGGGGAATGCTGCTTTTTAGTTAGCTTTGCGACAGTATCAAAAAGGAATTTTGGATTGTTCTTATTTTCCTCAATTAAGTTAGAAAAATAGGATGATCGAGCAGCAGTAAGGGCTCTTCGGTACTGCACAGTACTGTCTTTCCAAGCTAGTCGGAAGACTTCCAGTTTGGTGTGGCGCCATTTCCGTTCCAATTTTCTGGAAGCTTGCTTCAGAGCTCGGGTATTTTCTGTGTACCAGGGAGCTAGTTTCTTATGAGAAATGTTTTTAGTTTTTAGGGGTGCAACTGCATCTAGGGTATTGCGCAAGGTTAAGTTGAGTTCCTCAGTTAGGTGGTTAACTGATTTTTGTCCTCTGGCGTCCTTGGGTAGGCAGAAGGAGTCTGGAAGGACATCAAGGAATCTTTGTGTTGTCTGTGAATTTATAGCACGACTTTTGATGATCCTTGGTTGGGGTCTGAGCAGATTATTTGTTGCAATTGCAAACGTAATAAAATGGTGGTCCGATAGTCCAGGATTATGAGGAAAAACATTAAGATCCACAACATTTATTCCATGGGACAAAACTAGGTCCAGCGTATGACTGTGACAGTGAGTGGGTCCAGAGACATGTTGGACAAAACCCACTGAGTCGATGATGGCTCCGAAAGCCTTTTGGAGTGGGTCTGTGGACTTTTCCATGTGAATATTAAAGTCACCAAAGATTAGAATATTATCCGCTATGACTACAAGGTCCGATAGGAATTCAGGGAACTCAGTGAGGAACGCTGTATATGGCCCAGGACGCCTGTAAACAGTAGCTATAAAAAGTGATTGAGTAGGCTGCATAGATTTCATGACTAGAAGCTCAAAAGACGAAAACGTCATTTTTTTTTTTGTAAATTGAAATTTGCTATCGTAAATGTTAGCAACACCTCCGCCTTTGCGGGATGCACGGGGGATATGGTCACTAGTGTAGCCAGGAGGTGAGGCCTCATTTAACACAGTAAATTCATCAGGCTTAAGCCATGTTTCAGTCAGGCCAATCACATCAAGATTATGATCAGTGATTAGTTCATTGACTATAATTGCCTTTGAAGTAAGGGATCTAACATTAAGTAGCCCTATTTTGAGATGTGAGGTATCATGATCTCTTTCAATAATGACAGGAATGGAGGTGGTCTTTATCCTAGTGAGATTGCTAAGGCGAACACCGCCATGTTTAGTTTTGCCCAACCTAGGTCGAGGCACAGACACGGTCTCAATGGTGATAGCTGAGCTGACTACACTGACTGTGCTAGTGGCAGACTCCACTATGCTGGCAGGCTGGCTAACAGCCTGCTGCCTGGCCTGCACCTTATTTCATTGTGGAGCTAGAGGAGTTAGAGCCCTGTCTATGTTGGTAGATAAAATGAGAGCACCCCTCCAGCTAGGATGGAGTCCGTCACTCCTCAGCAGGTCAGGCTTGGTCCTGTTTGTGGGTGAGTCCCAGAAAGAGGGCCAATTATCTACAAATTCTATCTTTTGGGAGGGGCAGAAAACAGTTTTCAACCAGCGATTGAGTTGTGAGACTCTGCTGTAGAGCTCATCACTCCCCCTAACTGGGAGGGGGCCAGAGACAATTACTCGATGCCGACACATCTTTCTAGCTGATTTACACGCAGAAGCTATGTTGCGCTTGGTGATCTCTGACTGTTTCATCCTAACATCGTTGGTGCCGACGTGGATAACAATATCTCTATACTCTCTACACTCGCCAGTTTTAGCTTTAGCCAGCACCATCTTCAGATTAGCCTTAACGTCGGTAGCCCTGCCCCCCGGTAAACAGTGTATGATCGCTGGATGATTCTCAAGTCTAATACTGCGGGTAATGGAGTCGCCAATGACTAGAGTTTTCAATTTGTCAGAGCTAATGGTGGGAAGCTTCGGCGTCTCAGACCCCGTAACGGGAGGAGTAGAGACCAGAGAAGACTCGGCCTCTGACTCCGACCCGCTGCTTAATGGGGAAAACCGGTTGAAAGTTTCTGTCGGCTGAATGAGCGACACCGGTTGAGCGTTCCTACAGCATTTCCTTCCAGAAACCGTGAGAAAGACTGTATGTCTGTATGTCTAAAGTGGGAGGGCCCCAACTGCCCTCGTTGCCACATTGCTCAATGAAACACAGTCTCCATTTTCATCATTGTTTCTAAGTTCTTTGTTTTCCAGCCCCAGTATTATCTCCCAAACAATGGCATTTCCACAAATATTTCCACGGGTCTCGACTAGCGGGTGGGTGTTTGCATTTGCATGGATTGGATATAATACCTGGCTGCAAACACAGGCTTAGCGTCTGTGAGATGATTCACAAGTTGGCCTGTAATTCAAATTGCTTTGTTTGTTGGTGATTTAAAAAATACTGAAATGATATAACCACTTTCTCGTTCTGGAAGAAAATTCCATGTTATTGAATCCAAGGTCTTGCATATGATGTAGCACATATTGAATACATTTAGGAATATTTTACTAACAATGAGGCCTTTTAAATTGTATGCAATAAAAATCAACTACAACATATGACAGGTACAGGGGCAGACATGGACCAGAAATCAGCCCCAGGCATTTGTAAAACACACAAAAAAAACAAGTTAGACAGACCCACTGGGCCAGCCCATCTAGTATTTGCACGAAATGCCAGATGGCCAGTCCGCCACTGGACAGGTTAGTGCAACTGAACAATATACTTTCCATCCAGTTCCAAGCCCCAGAAACCCACAATGACTATGCCCTTCCTTTTTGTATTGACAATGATTATGCTGAATTTAATGCTAAAAGAGGAAGCTGACTTGATTTCAATTGCAAATTTTCAACAGATGGTTCTGAATGCATTCATTACAAAAATCTACTGCTTTCTCTGAAAGGAATGGACTACGTAAACCATTGTTTTTGTTGCATAGTTACAGTGCGTGTATTAAAACTTTATTTTCTGAGGACAAACTCCCCGACAGCCTGTCTAGTAAAGTAAATAGATTACTTTAATCCTGACTTTACTCTGCATCACTTCACCATTATCTTGCTGAGACAACATCAACTTCAAAGAGAAACCATTGAACAATATGGATATGCATACTGTCAAGGACATGTATTTGTCTCTTCCTCCATGTAGGACTACAGACTTATCTCAATAGATGTTCAGGACTAAACAGTGTGACACCTCTCTCTCTAGCTCAGGGGTCTTGTTTTCTCCATGCACACTTCACAGGAGGGTACTTGTCTCCTTCCTGAAACACTTCACAGGATGTGACACGGGCCCTTTCTCCAGGACAGGGAGCCAATCAGATCCACAGGGGGAGACTCACCCCGAGGCCAGATTTATAACAGACATCTCATGATGCAATGGTAATACTTCTATACAATATCCTACTCCAGTGAAGATGAATGCTTCCATGGGCAGTAGTTTGTCAATAAAGCCACTGTTCTTCAGCATTGTTATGGCAGGTGATGTTTGATTGAATCTAGCCCCTAGAGAGAATGGCTAGACCAAACATTTTGAAAAAGATAGAGGCATCTTTCCAAATAAATACATGTATTTTGACCACCTTATAACAACTGGCTCCTGGTGACCTTTATCTGGTCACACTAATAAATAGCCTAAAGTCAGAGTTAACCTTTCTGGATGAAAACATGACACGATTCAAATAGTTATATATTTCCTTAAATGGTGTCTGGGACACAGACAGATCTGTCCAAAGCTTTTCAGAGTTGACACTTTCTCTCGGGCACTGTGCGTTCGGTTGACAGTTTATCAAAACGCTGTCTGAGACAATACAATCCTCCTCTTTCAGACTTGTCAGAACATGGTAAGTCGACCCTGTCCTGTTCTGTGTTTTGTTTTTTCTAAAGCCTTGATCTATTTTCAGAGGAGCTCAAAGCCTTGATTTTTCATCTCTGGACTGTCAAGATACTGAGGGAAAATCATTTCAGTTGATGTAAGTATTGCAGAAATAATTGGAAAGAAAAGTTGGATGAAGAATATCTTAGTTGAATAATAACTGCATTGAGCGTCTCCCCTCTCTTAGATGAACAATCACACTCTCTACATAGGCTACTGCAGTTGCATAGTGTCATTTTTTCCAACAGGTGGGGCTATTGTCAACACAACACAGGCACCGCTTACAAATATTGCTAGCTTACGCCCACATTTCCAAACGAAATAGCCTAACTCCTGTAATTATTCAACCTCAAAAGATATTGGCTATACTCACAAGCATGTGGGAATGGATGTTAACAGAGGAAAACTGGTACCAGTTTCTATTTTAGCCAACATTAGTCAAGAGCTGTGCTGAAACAGCTGATGGCCTCAGCACTGAGATGTGGTATTACTGCAGGGCCAACGCCATCACTAATCAGTTGGTTGGGCCTTTGATTTCCCAAGGCAGGCAGGTTTTTTCACGGGACCTCCTATGTGTGCACGTGCTTTCATGTTCACAATTTTTTAATGGGTGTAATAGTAAAGAAAATTGGTATCTCATGAGTTTCAAGTTTGTGGAAGCTTACAATTTATCCTACCATTTTTACCGATCTGCATGCCAGTTATGAATATTTTTATATGCGCATTTTGGAGGAACAGTTTTATTTTAACAATATTGTTTTTGTTTCTCAAAATCATTGTCACGTTGTTAGTTAATAATTGTACTTGAGATTTTATGACTATGGCAAGAGCA
This sequence comes from Oncorhynchus mykiss, assembly GCF_057628025.1. Lineage (NCBI taxonomy): Eukaryota > Metazoa > Chordata > Actinopteri > Salmoniformes > Salmonidae > Oncorhynchus > Oncorhynchus mykiss. The sequence continues at coordinate 40,923,930 of NC_143043.1, forward strand.
CCAGCCTCTGCTATGTGGACACATTCATACACTGTGATCTATTGAAGGCTAAAGAAATGAGAGCTTAGAACCAAGAGATACCCTATAGACCAATGCAGCAGTTGACTGGAGGAGTTGCTTAGTATGGGGTTTGGCATTCAACAAAAAAAAAACATTTGGCCACCTGTGAGAGTAAATTTAATTCCAGGTCATGTTCTGTTGTATTGTCATTACATGTTGAGTACTGAGATTTGTGTTTTATAATGCTTACACAAGTGTTAATGCATATCCCAATGTTGGGAGAGTTACTTTCTGTCCTGTTCCAACTGGCTGAATCAAAACATTCCAACGTGTGTTCTGTTCAACATTTACCCAAATTGGGTTGTTTTTATCCAAGCATTTTGTTTTGTGAATACATATTTCATCATGTTTAATTTTGAGGGCTTAGTTTTACGCAGTACAGGGGCCTAAAACTCACATCTCTTTTAACCAAAATCATGCCCATCATTATGACAGTTCCCAGCAGGCTCTTTAGCAGGTAGATCTTTTGAATTGTTTATTTCAATATCTGTGTTTGTGCACATTGATTGATAAATGTTATGCTCCACTAAGGTAAATAGCGTACATTTCTAAACTAATCCAATCAGTTAGATTTTATTTGACCCGTTACTGAAATGTTTGTTCCGGTTTAAATGCTTTAGATCATTTTCATCCACACAGTTTATATTATAACTCCATTGTTATTCCATTTCCAAAGTCCTATGGAACAACAATGTAGCTATTGTAATAATCAAAGTTACTACACATGTGTAAGAACTTTATGTCAAGTGTTACTGCATTACCTTGTGTCTCACTTGTTACTATAATATATGTGTTACGTCATTTTGAAGCTGCGAAAGTGGTCTACTCTAATGTTGAGATGAGTCCACGTCCCTAGTATTTCATTTAAAATATCAATGAAAATAGTTGCCTTCTAGTAAACTCTATATAAACTCTATTCGACTACCTTGAGTATTTGAAAAGTTTACATTTTCAAATAAACTACAAAATACAACTATTTTCTGCCCAGGTCTACTAGGCTGGGGCATAAACATGTTTAGTATTTTTTTTATTATGAACTTTGAACTTTTCTGAAATGTTGACCCTAAGCCTGCTGGATACGTTATTTGTTGATTTGACTAAATCCTCCTTTTTAGAAAACATTGAAACCGATCAACTTATGTTTAGAAATGACATGTCTCCTCCACAACCCCATAACACTAGCTGTTAGTGAAGGGATACAGTGTGTCACTACAGTATTAATGTTTGGATCACTGTCTACAAGGGTCTTGTTTTAGGGACAGCCACTTAATTCAAATTTTAGAGAGAAGTGTAAACGAAGTTAGTTGATTCTAAGCTAACTGAAGAGCCGTTGAACATTTGAATATTTTACATATTTTGACCTCACCTTACAAGTACTGTATGTAAATTAAGTCATCCATAAAAGGCAACTCAGTAAGTAATCTTGAGAGCACAGAAAGCTAATCATAGTATCAAAAGATATACCTTATTCATTCTGAGAGAAGATTACGATAATATTAACATGACAAGTGGTTGGCTGAAACAGCAAGATTATTTTCCGTCAAACATTTTTTTTAACTATGCTTTAGCAGAATGCATGAGACACTGATCTATTCCAGTTTGATTATTCTGAGTCATTCTCTGTCCTCTTCCTCTCTCTCTCTATCTGTCAATATGAGTTGTGTCTTCTGAACTTCTCATCCTCATCGTAATGACCCCCTCAGGGACTTGCGGAGCTGTCTGTCTGTCTGTAATGCTGTCTGTAATGCCGTCTGTCTGTAATGCCGTCTGTCTATAATGCCGTCTGTCTGTAATGCTGTCTGTCTATCTGTCTGTCTGTCTGTAATGCTGCTGGCCTGTTTGCTGAAGGAGGAGTTCACCACTTCATGTGGAACACTAAAGGATTGTAACATGGTATGCTGACTGACCAGCCCCTTGTTAAAAGCCCTGATCTCACAGCAGAGACCTCCACATTAGGATACATTATTACAAACACCCTGTACACTGGATGGATAGCAGGACAAATATCTGACAGTACTGTTTCCACACTGTAAAATGTGTCTGGTTCACAACTTAAATATTTCAGTATTACAATTTTGGAATATATCATTAGTCACCAAAACCGAGGGAAGTCCAAGGGCACATGCACCATTCCACAGATGATAAAACAATAGACCTGATGAATATGCATTGTACACATAGAGCTTCCATCTCTCTCGTTCTGAGCACACGTGAATCAAGAGGGACAATTTGTGACATGAAGCTTTTAGTTATCCAGCAGTCCTGAGAACCACTGTATCCTCCATTAATGATATGTCACACACCACATGAGAGACACTTCTTGAGAGACATTAGATTATATTAAACACTGATGACTGAAACAGAACTGCATCCTACAGTTCCTCTCCTCTCCTCTCCCCTCTCTTCTCCCCACCCCTCCCCTCTCCTCTCCTCTCCTCTCCTCTCTGTGGATTTCCATGTTGATTAAAAACACATCTAACAGAGTCATTGGAAACCATTAGAATAATGTCTGTCCTGTCATCTGTCTGCCTCTTGTAAACCCCCTCTGACATCCCTCCAGATTGGATAGTTTACATTATGGTAATAGAGTCATCTTGTTCAGTATAAGGTTATTACTAAAACTAGTCATTACTGTTCTATCAACAGAATCATGACAGGGTATCGTATTTTTGCTTTGAGATACAGATCCTGTCCACATAAGAGATAACTAAATACAGAGATAATACACAAGATGCTGTGGTATATGTATTGCAAATATTTAGCCTCATGCCAGGCAACTCCCCTAGCTATGACAGCATTCATGAAATACAGTACAACAGCCTTTTACTTCTTTTTTTAACCTTTATTTAACTAGGCAAGTCAGTTACAGTTTCTCAGTCGCTTTGGTGCATTTTTCACATCATCCCTAACATGTGCAAAATAATAAGTGCATTTCTCAGAACAATTTGTACAAACTGCAATATACAATAGATATGTTTCTAAAGCTTGTCAGTCACAAAAAATCCTTAGTACATCTCTCAAAAGTAAATATTCATGCCAATGATCATGTCAGTGTCATCAGAATGATAAGTCATTGAGTCATTGTTCGCGAACAAGGTCGTCAAAATGTTTAGGCATGTTGTCAATGTAACTGTGTACTTTGACAGTATTACCTGATGTAAACTTAGGCTACAGTTTGGATGACAGTTACTGTATTGAAAATGCACAAGGCTGCACTTCTATAGCATATATCAATTTCAACAGTACTATTTACATATGACTGTATGTGGGTTATTGATTGAAAGAGACTGGACAACCCAAGGGGCACAAAGGAAAAAAAACTAAATTAGAAAGAAACACAGGAAACCACCCCTAAGGCACAACTTTGCCCGCAGCACTGTTGTGCTGTCTCTACACATCCAGACGTTCCTGTCTGTCGACCCACATATTCTCATCCACATCACACCTGATATTTTCCCTTCCAATGCAACGTGGAAAGAATCTTTTGGAATGCCTTATCCATCCTCTGCAGGCGTCTACTGTGATGTTCTCACATGCTGCATCCATTGCAGCCAGCAGGGTCATCTGTGTGTGTGGCTGATGATCGTACACCTTCCACCTCCATGCTGAAAAAAACTCCTCAATTGGGTTAAGGAATGGTGAATAAGGTGGGAGGAATTCTATGAGCATCCTAGGGTGGGTCACAAACCATTGCCTTATGATGTTTGATCGATGGAAACTCACATTATCACAAATGACCACATACTTTGGCAAATCCTCTCTAAACAGACCCCTCTTTTCATCAGGGATGAGAGCCCTGTAGAGAGTCTCTAAAAAGTTGAGTGGATGCTGGGTGTTGTATGGCCCTATAAGGGGTATATGGGTTAGGACACCATGCTCTGAAATAGCAGCACACATGGTGATATTTCCTCCCCGTTGGCCTGGCAAATCCACAGTAGCTCTGTGACCGATGATATTCCGACCCCGCCTTCTGCATTTGGTCAGGTTGAAGCCAGCCTCATCCACGTATACAAAGTTGTGAGAGAGTTCACTTGATTCCAACTCCATTATACACTATATCCCAGAACACACAGTTGAATTTGTTTTGGTAAGGAAGAGTGACATAAAATATACATATATTGCATGTTCCTTCCACAGCAATGGAAATGTGTGCAGTTTATGCTTTTGTACTATGTATCACTATAAAATGTTGCTGTAAAGTAGTTACATAGATATATGTTTTACCTGTACATACTGGTACCGTAGCTCCTTAACTCTGTCCTCATTCCTTTGGAATGGTACACGGTACAGCTGTTTCATACTCATCTGGTTTCTATGTAGCAACCTGTCGATGGTTGAGATGCTAACCGTATGGATGTTTTCAAAGACATCGTTGTCTTCTATAATGGTCCTTTGTATTTCCCTGAGTCTCATGGCATTGTTTGCTAGGACCATGGTGCAAATAGCCTCCTCCTGTTGAGGTGTGAAAAGGCGTCCTCTGCCACCGGTTTGAGGTAATCTTGCAGTCCTATGTGGGGAAAAATGCAGTGATGCATCGCACACTTTCATATAGACAAAAACTATGCGAACACACATTTTACTGTAAAACATACAGGTGGGTGCATGTAAGGTGCAGTATGTATCTGTATAGAGTATATCTCTGTATGCTGTGAAATACAAGTGGACTACTGTAACATGAAGTATTGTAGGAAGTATACAGTATACTGCTTATATACAGTAACAGTGCTCTGTACATTGGTGGACATACCTGTTCTCTCTTCGAAACGTTTGAACTATTGAGGACACGGTTGATCTCCCAATATTCGGCTGCAACCTTCGACCCACCTCAGCCATTGTAAGGGCATGATTGACAACATGGTCTACAATAGTGGCCCTTATGTCATCAGATATGCGGTTATGTCCTCTTCTGCCTCTTCCTCTGTTTTGCCTTCCACCACGCATCCTTGCTCCTCTTCTTCCTCCTCTTGGCTGTTGACCCTGTTCGTTTCCTGGTCCGTCCATTATTGGAAAATTGCAACTCTGTGTTGTGGTCTGTCTATATATGCTTGCCAATTGATTCTTCATGAGTTGCACCTTTGAGCAATTTAGACAACTGGTTGATTGTTGGTTGAACTAACACTTTACATTCCTTCATGAGTGAGGGTCAATTTCACCTGCACGATTCATCAATTCACGTTGTTGTACAAAAGGTCTAAAAGAAATGTGTAAAACTATGCTTGATAGTTTATGACAAATAGTTCAATAATTTTGCATGTAATGGCTTATGCAAGGAACTAATGCCTAGATGTTTTGAGGGGTAAGACTATTCAACAGAGAACCATCTACTATATTTTGATCAACATGACATGAGCAATTGATAATGTGGAAAAAAGCTGACACTTGTACATTATCAATTGCAATTTGTTCAAAGGAATAAGAAATTGCTTTAATTATGTGTACAAGTGACTAGATTATTTGGAATTTGTACAAGTAGTATCAAGAATTGCACTTTTGATCTAAGAAAAGCACCAAAGCGACTGAGAAAAACTGTAAGAACAAATTCTTATTTTACACTGACGGCCTACCCCGGCCAAACCCTTCCCTAATCCGGATGACCCTGGGCCAATTGTGTGCTGCCCTATGAGACTCCAGATCGCGGGCCGGTTGTGATACAGCCCAGGATTGAAACAGGGTCTGTAGTGACGCCTCTAGCACTGTAGTGCCTTAGACCGCTGCGCCACTCAGGAGTCTCAAGTGCATGCAGCCTCAACGTCCACTGTATTTTCATCACAGAAAGTGTAACTTAGCAATATAATTTTGATTGTTATGGGTCATTTTGTCTAGCAATATTGAATCAACGGCATATTCACTGTGGGTTTGATATTCACCACCAGCTAACTTCACCATTCACTGTACCATTGGATCAACACCGTCTATATTTCAAGGTCATTACTAGGGTAGTACACCTGAACTTATGTCTTTCATCCTATATTAGAGGATTCCTGCTTGGCCAATTATTCCTCATAATTACCAGTGCATCTCTAGTATGCCTCTAGCGCACCACTATGGATAGATGAACAGGGCTGAGCTCCCAGAGCTGTAATCAGGATGTTACTCTCTTAGTTGTCCCAACAAAAGAGGACAGGATCATGAATATGCAGCAGTAGGATGAGAGAATCCCCTCCAGCCCAGAAAAAAAGACACCATAAACTCTGATAATCTTCTTCTGCTCAGACCAATAGACAGACATAATCACATTATATAATATGTTCTATATCATCCCACATGAAAACATACTACAGTTTACTATAGAATACTACAGTAATTACTATAGAATTCTGTAGTATACTGTAGAATACTGTACTACACACTGTAGTGTAGCGCCCTCAATCGTGTAGCGCTTTATCTTTATACTCTCTTTGGATAATTCATTCCAATCATTTAAAAGTTAACAGCAGGTATTGTGCATGAGTGTTGTAGTATACTATAATGAATACACATTTCATCCGGGGAAAAAACACTGTAGTAAATACTTCAGTAATGTCTGCCAAAACACTACAGTCTGTAAAAATACTACACATTTTTTAAATATTGTAAATACTACAGTATTTCCTTGGGGTCCCATTCCAAGAAAACATGTCTGGGAGTGCCCACATAGAGTGCCTGGAAAAGGGGGGAAGGAAGCGCCTGAGGAAGAAAAGGAGGAGACATGCCCGGAACAACCATCAGAGTGTACCAGAGCTACATCCAGACGCTCTGAGTCTTCTATAATATGCTATAGTGATGGCTAGTTAAGCTCTTTTTACTGACTCGGATCGTTTCGACTGGTTCAGTAAAAATAACAAATCTTTCAACTCAATTCGTTCATTTGACTCAGTAACGCCCAAAGCACGCAGGACCCCCTACCAGCAAACGGTGAACTGAAAACTTGAGAGTCATGATTCTACAAGCCTCTTATTCACATGATATTCACCATGAGAGGCTTATTGGAGCTTTCATTTGTGACTGATACTTGTAAATGTGTTTTTTAAACAATGTAGCCTACATTTCTTAATTGCTAGGCATACAAATTAGATTATTTCATGATACATTTGAAATTAGGTCTTGTCGTGGTCGCAACCAGACTAGATTGTGAATGACCTCTTGGCGGAATGCATGCTTGACTACTGTGAGGGTGATAAGCACAATATCGTTCACCAATTGCATCACTCCAAATTATTAGTTTGAGTAAAAGAAAATTGAGCAGAGACTGAGTGTATGTTTTGATAATACAAAGCTGTGTCCATCATAACATTCAATAATCAATTGAATTGCATTTACTCTTGCACAATGCAATTCATCAATTAACAGTTGTAAAAATGTATTTTTCTTCTTTATGCTGTTAGTGGTTGGTCTGAGCACCTCTCTGGAGCCGCTGTGCCGGAGGAACCTGTACTAAAAGCCAATGTGGTTAGGAGGCTCAGTACAGAGGGTGTGATGCAATTGTGGAGCCTCTGGAAACCTGCTGAGGCCAAATCGAGCACCGTACAATGCGCCGTGTGTAACAGTGTTGCTTCCGTCCCTCTCCTCGCCCCTACCTGGGCTCAAACCAGGGACACTGCACACATCGACCACCATCACCCTCGAAGCACCATTACCCATCGCTCAACAAAAGCTGAGGCTCTTGCAGAGCAAGGGAAACAACTACTTCAAGGTCTCAGAGCTGAATGAAATGCTAACTATTTCACACTTTACACTCACCCCGCAGTCTTTTTATTTTTATTTTATTTACATTTTTACCCCTTTTTCTCCCCAATTTCGTGGTATCCAATTGTTGTAGTAGCTACTATCTTGTCTCATCGCTACAACTCCCGTACGGGCTCGGGAGAGACGAAGGTTGAAAGTCATGCGTCCTCCGATACACAACCCAACCAGCCGCACTGCTTCTTAACACAGCGCGCATCCAACCCGGAAGCCAGCCGCACCAATGTGTCGGAGGCTACACCGTGCACCTGGCAACCTTGGTTAGCGCGCACTGCGCCCGGCCCGCCACAGGAGTCGCTAGTGCGCGATGAGACAAGTACATCCCTACCGACAAAGCCCTCACTAACCCGGACGACGCTAGGCCAATTGTGTAAAGGACTTGCCCGTTTGCCCAAAAAACAAGATTCTCTGGTCTGATGAAACCTAGATTGAACTCTTTAGCCAAGCATTACGTCTGGAGGAAACCTGGCTCCTAAGGTGAAGCATGGCAGCATCATGCTGTGGGGATGTAATTCAGCAGCAGTGCCTGGGAGACCAGTCAGGATCGAGTGGAAGATGTACAGAGAGATCCTTGATGAAAACCTGCTCCAGAGTGCTCAGGACCTCAGACTGGGGCAAAGGTTCACCTTCCAACAGGACAACGACCCTAAGCACACAGCCAAGACAATGCAGCAATGGCTTCGGGACAAGTCTCTGAATGTCCTTGAGGGGCCCAGCCAGAGCCCAGACTTGAAAACAATCGAACATCTCTGGAGTGACCTGAAAATTGCTGTGCAGCGACGCTCCCCATCTAACCTGACAGAGCTTGAGAGGATCTGCAGAGAAGAATGGGAGAAACTCCCCAAATACAGGTGTGCCAAGCTTGTGGCATCATACTCAAGAAGACTGGAGGCTGTAATCCCTGCAAAAGAAGGTTCAACAAATTACTTAGTGAAGGGTCTGAATACAGTGGCAAGAACAAGTATGTGCACCCTTTGGAAATACCTGGATTTCTGCATAAATTGGTCATAAAATTTGATCTTATCTTCATCTAGGTCACAACAATAGACAAACACAGTCTGCTTAAACTAATAACACACAAACAATTATACATTTTTATGTCTTTATTGAACACACTGTTTAAACATTCACAGTGCAGGGTGGATGTGTACCCTTGGATTTAATATCTGGCAGCAATAACCTCAACCAAACGTTTTCTGAGGTTGCGGATCAGTTGCAGATCAGACCTGCACAATGGTCAGGTGGAATTTTGGACCATTACTCTTTACAAAACTGTTTCAGTTCAGCAATATTCTTGGGATGTCTGGTGTGAACTGCTCTCTTGAGGTCATGCCGCAGCATCTCAATTGGGATGAGGTCAGGACTCTGACTGGGCCACTCCAGAAGGCATATTTTCCTTCTGTTGAAGCCATTCTGTTGATTTACTTCTGTGTTTTGGGTCACTGTCCTGTTGCATCACCCAACTTCTGTTGAGCTTCAATTGGCGGACAGATAGCCTGAAATTCTCCTGCAAAGTGTATTGATAAACTTGGGAATCATTTTTTCATCCATGATAGCAAGCTGTCCAGGCCCTGAAGCAGCAAAGCAGCCCCAAACCATAATGCTCCCGCCACCATACTATACAGTTGGGATGAGGTTTTGATGTTGGTGTGCTGTGCCTTTTTTTCTCCACACATAGTGTTGTGTGTACTTTACAAACAACTCAATCGTAGTTTCATCTGTCCATAAATTATTTAGCCAGTAGTGCTGTGGAACATCCAGGTGCACTTTTGCAAACTTCAGACATGCAGCAATGTTTTTTTTGGACAGCAGTGTTTAGCTGACACGCTAGGATTCCTCCTTGCTGTCTCTGCCTGGCTGGTTCCCCTCTCTCCACTGGTATTCTCTGTCTCTAACCCTATTACAGGGGCTGAGTCACTGGCTTACTGGTGCTCTGTCATGCCGTCCTTAGGAGGGGTGCGTCACTTGAGTGGGTTGAGTCACTGACGTGATCTTCCTGTCTGGGTCGGCACCCCTTCCTTGGGTTGTGCCATGGCGGAGATCTTTTTGGGCTATACTCGGCCTTGTCTCAGGATGGTAAGATGGCGGTTGAAGACATCCCTTTAGTGGTGTGGGAGCTGTGCTTTGGAAAAGTGGGGGGGGGGGGGGGTTATATCCTTCCTGTTTGGCCCTGTCCGGGGGTTTCATCGGATGGGGACACAGTGTCTCCTGACCCCTCCTGTCTCAGCCTCCAGTATTTATGCTGCAGTAGTTTGTGTCGGGGGGCTAGGGTCAGTTTGTTATATCTGTACTTCTCCTGTCTTATCCGGTGTGCTGTGTGAATTTATGTATGCTCTCTCTAATTCTCTCTTTCTCTCTCTCGGAGGACCTGAGCCCTAGGACCATGCCTCAGGACTACCTGGCATGATGACTCCTTGCTGTCCCCAGTCCACCTGGCCGTGCTGCTGCTTCTGTTTCAACTGTTCTGCCTGCGGCTATGGAACCCTTACCTGTTCACTGGACGTGCTACCTGTCCCAGACCTTCTGTTTTCAACTCTCTAGAGACAGCAGGAGCGGTAGAGATACTCTGAATGATCGACTATGAAAAGCCAACTGACATTTACTCCTGGTGTGCTGACCTGTTGCACCCTTGACAACTACTGTGATTATTATTATTTGACCATGCTGGTCATTTATGAACATTTGAACATCTTGGCCATGTTCTGTTATAATCTCCACCCAGTACAGCCAGAAGAGGACTGGCCACCCCTCATAGCCTGGTTCCTCTCTAGGTTTCTTCCTAGGTTTTGGCCTTTCTAGGAAGTTTTTCCTAGCCACTGTGCTTCTACACCTGCATTGCTTGCTGTTTGGGGTTTTAGGCTTGGTTTCTGTATAGCACTTTGAGATATCAGCTGATGTAAGAAGGGCTATATAAATACATTTGATTTTTATTTATTTTATTCTTAACCTCATTGAGCATTCTGCGATGTGCTCATGCGGTCATCTTTGCAGGACGGCACTCCTAGGGAGAGTAGCAACAGTGCTTTCTCCATTTATAGACAATTTGTCTTACCGCTGACTGATGAATGTCAAGGCTTTAAAAGTTACTTTTGTAAATCTTTCCAGCTTTATGCAAGTCAACAATTCTTAATCTTAGGTCTTCTGAGATCTCTTTTGTTCTAGGCATGGTTCTCATCAGGCAATGCTTCTTGTGAATAGCAAACTCAGTGTGTGTTTGTGTTTTTTATAGGGCAAGGCAGCTCTACCCAACATCTCCAATCTCGTCTCATTGATTGGATTCCAGGTTAGCTGACTCCAATTAGCTTTTGGAGAAGTCATTAACCTAGGGGTTCACATACTTTTTCCAACCTACACTGTGAATGTTTAAATGATGTATTCAATAAAGACAAGCAAAATACAATAATTTGTGTGTTATTAGTTTAAGCACAATATGTTTGTCTATTGTTGTGACTTAGATGAAGATCAGTTTAAATGATTAAGTTTTGATGACCAATTTATATAGAAAACCAGGTAATTCCAAAGGGTTCACATACTTCTTCTTGCCACTGTACGTAAATGTGATATTTCAGTTTGACATATTTGCAAAAAATTCAAAAAATCTGTTTTTGCTTTGTCATTATGGGGTATTGTGTGTGGATTGTTGAGGCTGGAAAACAGCTGACTCAATTTTAGAATGAGGCTGTAACGTAACAATATGTGGAAAAAGTCAAATTTTCCAAATGCACTATATCTCCATTAGGTTTCCTCAAGGAGAAGGCCAGCACCTCTCGTTGGTAGAAGGAGACCAAGGCTCAGTGTGATAGGCGTACATCGTAACTGTTACGGTGAGTGAATGAGGACCCAAAAGCGAATTAACTTAAACAGAGCTTCTTTAATAACCAAACATAGGTAGGCTCAGATAGACCGGCAGATTCCGACAGGACAGGACAAGGTTACAGCAAACATGACGATAGTCTGGTTCAGGCATGAAACACAACAAACAAGAATCCGACAAGGACAGGAACAAAAACAGAGAGAGATATAGGGGACTAATCAGAGGGAAAAAGGGAACAGGTGGGAGAAGGGGTGACGAGGTAGTCAAGAGGAGACAAGGAACAGCTGGGGGAAAGCGGGGGAGAAAAGGTAACCTAATACGACCAGCAGAGGGAGACAGGGTGAAAGGAAAGGACAGAAAGACACAACATGACAATACATGACAGTAACTTTATGGATGACACCAAACAAAATAACAAAGTCAAAAAACTAAAGCGCACAGTTCTGTCAGGCTACAAAAACTAAACAGAAAACAAGATCCCACAACCTAATGGTGGGAAAAAGGGCTGCCTAAGTATGATCCCCAATCAGAGACAACGTTAGACAGCTGCCTCTGATTGGGAACCACACTCGGCCAAAAACAAAGAAACAGAAGACAGAATTTCCCACCCGAGTCACACCCCGACCTAACAAAAACATAGAGAATAATAAGGATCTCTAAGGTCAGGGCGTGACAATGACAAAACAAAAACACTAGAAATACTACAGTAATGTCTGCAAAAACACTAGAGTAAATACTATAGTATATACTACAGTTCTTTTACTACAGTATTCATACTATAGTTAACTGTAAATACTACAGTATACTACAGTAAATACTATAGTATTCAGACTTTAATCTGTAAAAAACACCACATTGAATGCTACAGTAAAGTCAGCAAAACACTACATTAAATACTATAGTATTTGTACTACAGTATAATGTAGTATGTTTTCATATGGGATCAGTTTCTATACAGGTTCTCTGTCTCTCTGAATCCTGGTAAAAAGTAGTGTATGGTCATATTAATATATTACGTTAAAGTGAAGCCATTATGAGTCCAAACAACTCACTAGACTAGACTGTTTGAAGACTACATGAAGGCCTACATTTGATCAGGTTCATGATATTTCAACTCTCTTATACTGTTGATGCCACTCCCATCATGCTGATACCCTGCCCTCAGGGGTCAGCAGAGGCAATGAGCGGAATCCGACATCTGAAATAGAGTCCCAGTGAGTGGATGCAAGTCCCAACAGCAAACTGTGCCCCTGTCTCCCTCTGTGCATCCCAAATAGCACTCTATTACTTATATAGTTCTCTACTTTTGACCAGAGCTCTGTGTGCACTATATAGGGAATAGGGTGCCATTTGGGACGCATCCCCTGTCTCAGGTGGGTGACAATCTTCTATCTGACTCCTCACTATCTCCCAGTCTCATTCCCCTGCTGCTGTCTCCATCTCTGCTGCTTTCAGTTAATGAAGCCCATGCTGGGGCTTTGCACCTGTGGAGCTCTGCTCAACCAACCTGGAGGATAGAGGTCACTATGTGGTGGACGGGATTTAGGATTTCGGCACCATGGACAAGGATTCAGCTCAGCTATCATTCAGAGCATCAGGCTTAGTGAAATCTTACATTATGCCCCAGTGTGTGTCGAATTTAAATGGTAAATATTATGGAACTGTTGATGACATTAACCTTTTTGTTTATTAAGCTTTTCTTAACCTTTTGACATCAACATATGCTTTTTATAGCTACAGCAATTCCTCTCTGGCTTCTCTTGAGTTGCCAAATACATACTTTGAAAAACATTGAAGATGGCAGCCAGTCGACGCGTTCCCTAAGGTGCAGTGTTCACAAAAACAGTAAGCAACAGGCTGACCTCTGTGGGCGAAAGGGCAGGCAGTTAGTTGACGATTGCCCATTCAGGGCTGTCTAGGATTGAGTCCCAAATGTCACCCTATTCCCTACATAGAGCACTACCTTTAACCTGCACTGTTAACCGTTTTTGTAATTTTATCAGTAACTTACTGTTTTAATTAACAGTATGATACTGTATAAACTGAATACAGTGGATTACCGTAGAATATAAACTCCCATACATTTGTTTTACAGCTCCCTGTAAAACCTTTCTGTAATTTCAACAGTAAAACACTGTAGAATGCACAGTAAAATACTGTATTGTGTTTTACAGTATTAATTATGTTGCATTGTGGGAAAATGTTGTGGGCAGGGAGTCTCTGGCTCATTAATATATTTAAAGACATGCCTTGTAAGAGGCTCTGTGAGTGAGAATGCTGTACTCGCACAGAATATGGTAATATACTGTAATTTAGGAATTCTACAAACCTTGTCCTAAAACTCTATAGTAATTTACTGACCATTTTTTGCCAGTGATTTACTGTAATTCAGAATACAGTACCATACGGCAATTTTAGAGTGCCAAAAACCTTTAGAACATTAGTGGGTGCATGGTGTTGTTGTTTCTTACACATTGAGCTCCCGAGTGGCGCAGCGATCTAAGGCACTGCATCTCAGTGCTAGAGGTGTCACTACAGACACCCTGGTTCAAATCCAAGCTGTATCACAACTGGCTGTGATTGGGTGTCTCATAGGGTGGCACCCAGTGTTGTCTGGGTTTGGCTGGTGTAGGCCGTCCTTGTAAATAATACTTTTTTTAAACAGGCAAGTCAATTAAGAACAAATTCTTATTTACAATGACTGCCTAGGATCAGTGGGTTAACTGCCATGTTCAGGACGACAGATTTTTTAGCTTGTCAGCTCGGGGATTCAATCTAGCAACCTTTCAGTTACTGGCGCAAAGCTCTAACCACTAGGCTACCAGCCAGCCCTAAATTAATGAATGTAGTTTGAGGCATGTCTTGTAAGCAGCTATATTTGTTGCAACTGTTATTGAGAGTGCTGTACCAATTTATTAAGTGATATGTGGTAGTAGTTCCATGACAAGTATGTTTATACAGGAGACAGCTAAGTGTGGCAGTAAGTCGCAAACTGTCAATGGTTGTGTGTTTAACAATGTCATTTTCATCTGTTTTCCCCTGTAGTCACTGTCAATTTAGGAGACTTTGTTACGCCCTAAAGGGAAGTGATATTAAACACCAATATGAGTTGGTATGCTGTAATATGTCATTTATATTTACCATGAGCAATTGCAGATGTCATTTTCAATACAATTCAGCAATAAAGTACTGTATTGCTGTTTTGCTATATATGTCCTTAAGCATATTGTAAATGATGGTGCATTGTGGAGAAATATTGTGGGAGGTGAAAGAATCGCTGGCTTATTAACATATTTTAAGTTGTGCCTTTTAAGTGGATATTAAATTTGTTGAATATCCTGTACCAATTTAAGTTATTTGTGGGACTGGTTATCTAACAATTAAATGTATATAACAACCAGATTAGAGTGGTAGTGGGTCTTAAAACGTTCAAACCTTTCGACCCATGTCTGTTTTGCCCTGTTTGGAAGTCTTTGTTTATGCCTCTAGAAGTACGAGTGATATGAAACACAGAATATTTATTAATATGCTGTAATTTCCAAATGCATACAGCCAATCGGCTTTCTCTTACCCCTTGTAATTCACTGTGGCATCAAGTTGCTGTGAATATCTCAGTATTGTATTGGCCTTATCCAGAGATATATCTTAAGATATCTTGTAATGTCCTTAATAACTACAGCAACATTTTCAGTAATGGTTACAGAAACGTCTTACTTGCTATGACTGTGCTGTGTTTTTTTTTGCATCAAACTAGCAATACATAAACTTCTACTGACATGGAGAGAAAATGGGAACATTTAAAGGGCTTTGTTTGTCATTATCTGTCCGCGTAGATTCGTTACCATCAGACACATTGGACCTTGGCGTATCCAGGCTGGTGTCAAAGTACTGTATATCTATTTCACTTTGGAAAGGAGGGGTTTGATGGTAATGATTGGCATTTGGATCTATGGCACATAGTCATCCTCCTTGTCGACCACAAACTTTCTCCAGTTGCTACGGTCACTAGTGAGGTTTGTTATTTGATATACGGCACAAAGTAATTCATACTTAAAGTGGGACCACTGATCCTGCACTCACAGTAGGCATCAACTTCACTGAGACTATTACATCATGGGAATCAGATAGGAGTGACATTTCAATGTTTTTCAAACCCAGTCACATAGTCCTATGCCAGCAATACTGCATAAATAGAGCCACAGAGGACTTAATGTATTCCTGGTATACACGCACACGACTCCATACTCGCCGTAGTGAGGCTGTATAACTGGCAGGGTGGAGGAAAGGCGCGCACACACACACACACACAAGGGGAGTAGCTAATCTAACATGAGGGAAAATGCCAAGTGTCTTATTAGTGGCTCAGTAGAGGTGGCTGGGAATCGATTGCTGACCTACTGGTCACAACCACAGCTCTCCCAGAGACTCAAATCATGGTTCTCACTCTCTACTATCCATCATAAAAACACAATTATGTTCCTCTCCCCCTGAACTCAAAGAAAGTTGCTGTTAAGTGATCCAAAGGAATGGGACAAGGATGTCCCCAATCTAGTTTGTTCCGTAGAGAGCTGTCCCCTTCTAATGCACGTCCTAGTACTAACTATAAGGAAGGAAGTTTTATGCATTAAAAAGACATGAATACCCCCCCCCCCCTCCCCCCTTCTTTATGAATCATTAGAGAGTCAATCAGCTGTGGGCTAATGAGGTTCCTGGGGATAGAGTGTGAATCTGCTTCCCTGACACCTGCAGACTGTTAATTGTGCGTCCCAAATGCCACCCTATTCCTTCAATAGTGCACTACTTGTCACCTTTGCCCATACTATGTATGGAATAGGGTGCCATTTGGAAAGCACACTCAGTGTTTTTTGTAGTGCTTAGACATGGGTTAGCTTCATCATTACTTCTTGATTTGGCTTTGTCCATACCTGCACTGAGACAGAAAATGAGCTCAGAGCTGCTCAGGCAAAGGCTGAAGTGCATTTTAAAAAAGGTGCTGTCTGTGGGTGAAATACCTACCTAGCAAAAGCTAAGCAGGATTCCAAGAGTCCGTCCCAAATGACACCATCATCCCTATTTCGTAGGGCTCTGGTCAATCAAAGTTCACTGTAGGGAATAGGGTGCCATTTAATAAGCAACCTAGTAGTATTCCCTATGAAGACAAAGATCCTGGCTGCGTCCGCCACTTCATGAGATATGAAGTGAGGAAAAATCCATGCACTTTTAGTGATCGTGTCTGTTCCAAATGGCACCCTGTTCCCTTTATGGTGTACTGCGTGCCATTTGGGATGCACAGTGTAACCTGTCTTCAGAATGTCAGTTGGTTTGTTAATCTAAAATAATGCCAAATAGAAATAAAAGGAAATTAGGTTTGAGTACTTTTACATGCACACTAATAATTAGATTTTTAACTGATTGTCAGTGGGCCGAGTATGGAATTAGTCATGTAAACACCTTTCTCTGCTTATTTTAATCGGCGTATGATCATAATCGAAGTAAGCATATGGCGATTAAAACACCTGGTTTTCTGATCAATCTTTCAAATTATTAGGACATGTAAACACCTTAATCGGAGTTTAAGCTGTGTATTTCATCTGCACATGTGCAGCCGTGGGAGCCTCCCTCTTTAGGGCGAGTAAAGTGAGTTCGGAAAGCCTGAAAGTATGCAACTTAGAAGAAGTTTTCACATACAAACTTATCTATCTGATGGCAATTATAGCCAAGAACAACTAATTGTATTATGACAAAAATTAATACAGGTTCTTCTTTATGTTTTTTCCACAAAAACAAATTATATCTAATATCATCTAAATATAGTTTGTGTCTGGTATCCATTTTTTCCTTTCCTCTGTCTGTCCAAATGTTAGTCTCAAACACACAGTTATCTATTTAAAACTTGTCCATCACACGTGGGGTTTAATTGACAGGCTAGGATAGTGACAGGAAACTGTGACCGATAAAAGGCTTTGTGAGTGAATGTTTGAATTATGGGAGTCTCAGCTACGCTGCAATGTTAGTGGTGCTGTGTGTAAAGTATTTTATTCTACACTAAACTTTATATTTACTTGTATTTCTTTTCAAAGGAAATGAGTACAGAGTACAAGGTGAATAGTGAAGAGCAATGAAGGACTTATTGCTTTAAAGGCTGAAGTGCACTACTTACTGTACTTTTGATCAGGCCCTACTACAGGGTTATTGTCAAACATGGTGCACTACATAGGGAATAGGGTGCCATTTGGGACACAAACCCAAGTGATCAGGTTGTGAGATGAGGCAGAATTGATCCTGTCTCCTAACTCACGTATGTTCACATGCCAGCTGTAAAAGCCACTACCTAAGTCTTCTGGGGCGGTGAGAGGACTTGTAACATTGAAGGATAGAGGGTTTAAATCCTGCTCATAACTACAACTTAATTCCACTATATAATCAATACTCTGCAAAGGGCCGTTTCCACACAAATTCACTCTTCTGTTCTGGTAATCTTTTAATGCGCATTAAGCTTCTCCAACGCAAAGCCTTTGATCCTTTTCATGTTGGCTAAAGACATACATACAGTCGGACAGTCCCTGGCTTGTGTTAGTGATCAACCCTACACATTGACAAAATGTTGCATCTAAGGAAACCACTTCAGTTTTTGCTTTGTGTGGACATGTGACAGTAGAATAGCGGGAATCTATGTTGTACTCTGAAGCCAAAGTGACACTATGAATGGGGAGCTGTTGCACTCTCAAATATTGTTTTTTACTTTAATAATTTGTTTCTAGATGAAAGCTTGCATGTCATATATGTAGAAAAACATGAAAGCATTCATTTGTGTCTAAATGTCTGCCCCTTCATTTTGAGTCAAATGCCTTAAAGCAAAGCACCCTCTTGGACTCTATTGCCAAGTGAGCAAGAAAGAAAACATATCTTTATTTTTCAAAATTCCCAGTAAATTAGTTGATGTTTCATTTTATTAAGTTGCTGTTCTATTCATTTTGGGCTTCATGTAGATATTAATGTTCAGTACCAATTGAAACTGACAATTGTTGGTTCATGTCTAGATAATGTCGTCTTTAAATCAGGTAAGACTAAGTACCAGCATATTTTAAAGTAGCCATAGTCCTACCCATGTAGTTTCAAAGTATCTCTTACTTTTCAATATAACATTAGTTTCTGTTTAACTTTAGCTGGCGTCTGTCTTCCAAAATACAGAAAGTATATGAATCAGAACAATCTGCAACCCTCATTCATTCAAAAGTGACCCTTCAACTCTAGCCTTGATCCATGATATATGAAATCAATAGTAGCAGTACATCAATCAAGAGCCAATCTCAAGTCTAATTGGCATACACCATCCACTTATTTCATTTAATGTCGGCTTCGTTCTTCCTCAAATAAGGTTATTTTTTAATAAACCTTCACCTCCGTCAGTCCAAATGCTTTTTAACTTGTCAAACGCCCACATTTCCTTAATTAGTGTTTTTCCAGATCAAATTAGGCGTAAAGTAGTAACGCTGTGTGTGTGTTGCTAATAGGCTATTTCCACTAAATGAGTAATTACAGACTATGATGTCAGAATAAAAAAAGCTGAATATACTTTCAGATAAGAGATTGCACTTTGAGAAGTCATGACATGCACTGCTTCTGAGGGGAGTCATCATTGCCCCTGGCTAGGCTTGAATGACAGGTAGCAGATTGCCAGTGAGTGACCTTTTTTTCATCAAGACCTTTTCAGCAGGCAGCCCAATGTTTTTTATTTTACTTTGATTTAATCAGGCTGAGCCTGTTGAGACCATGTTCAATGGTGCCCTGAGGACAACAACATGGACATTCCAATAAAACATTTATAAAAAGAATACAGGTTACAATTTCAAATACAAACATTTCAACACCACAATACATTTTTACATTGAAATCAAAACAAATGCAAGTGTCATTTATCAAATCTAACAGCTCCTCAACTGCGCTCACGGCACCAGGACATCAACAATTAGGGAGTTTTGCAGGTTATTCCAAAAATGGGATTCATTGAAACTGAAGGTGGATTTACCTAATTTGGTGGAGGCCCAAGGAACCTCAAGAGTTAACCAACCCTGTGAACAGGTTAGGTATCCCAGGTTTTTTATGCTTCACTAACGAAGTTAGGTAAGTCGGAAGCTTGTGTAGAAGGGCTTCGTAAACAAAAAGAGAATATTGAAGTGATCAATGGGACTTTAATGAGGACAAGAATCTTTCGATACAGGATGCAGTGATGCGTATTAAAACTGTCACCTGTGAAAAAGAAAAGGGCTATGGTAGACTGCATCCAAAGGTTTTAAGAGTAGTGGCTGTTGCATTCTGGTAAATGGTGTCACCATACTCAAGAACTAGCAAGAAAGTTGACTTTACAATCTGCTTCCTCCTGTTAAGCACAATGTAAGATCTATTGTAAAAAGAAGCCTACTTTAAATCTAAGGTTTTTAATTAACTCATCGGTATGTTGTTTAAACGTTAAATCGTTGTCAATCCAAATTTACAGATACTTGTAGATGTGAATGTCAATGAATAAATATGCAGTCCATCTGAAAATATTTTGCGAGAATTAGAGAACTACAAACACTACCAGTCAAAAGTTTGGACACATCTAGTCATTCAAGGGTTTTTCTTTATTTTTACTATTTTCTACATTGTAGAATAATTGTGAAGTCATCAAAACTATGAAATAACACATATGGAATCATGTAGTAACCAAAAAAGTGTTAAGCAAATCAAAATATATTTTATATTTGAGATTCTTCAAATTAGTCACCCTTTGCATTGATGACAGCTTTGCACACTCTTGGCATTCTCTCAACCAGCTTCATGAGGTAGTCACAGGTGTGTCTTGTTAAAAGATCATTTGTGGAATTTCTTTCCTATATAATGTGTTTGAGCCAATCAGTTGTGTTGTGACAAGGTAGGGGGGGGTATGCAGAAGATAGTCCTATTTGCTAAAATAAATAAAAAATAAAAAAAATAAAAAACTTGACTGGTACTGTTTATTTAGTCTTGCCTACATTAAGTACAAATATGAAACTAACCAGGGCTTTTTGTAAGGCAACAAATTCAGATTGCAGCTCAAACAGCACCTGGTCTGCAGTTGGGGCAGTGACTAACAGTATCATCTACATACAGATTAATATTGCAAGTTTTAACAGATAGACCAACAGTATTTATATAAATAGCAAAGAGAAGAGGTCCCAATACCTACCAATTACACCTTTTGTAATTTCCAGGAAACTAGAGTTAACACCATCAGAAATCAAACATTGCATCCTGTGTGACATAATTCTCAAACCACTTGCAAGAAGCCTGATCAGGCCTATTTCAGTCAGGCTTTGAATGAGAATGTAATGGTCAACAGTGTCGAAGGCCTTGGAAACGTCTATAAATAAGGCAGCAAAATGATTATTATGATCTAAGCAATTTAACACATCATCTAAAACAAGATGATTATCAGTTAATCTCTATCTGTGCATCTCCATACAATTTGAAATACTGCACTATGATAACTTTCAATTGAAAAAAACAACAACAACAAACTCATTTTGGAGAGTAAAGCACGAACCAAAGGAGGAGTTTTTCTATAGTCTACATTACAGATGTAATTTTCCATGATAGATGTTAATATTATTTAAGTACAGTAACTGTATTGAATGTCTTCGTTATGTTATGCATGGTCCTTACTAATATAATTGCCACCTACCTTTCCGGGAAGAGTCAATGAATGCATATGTAAATATCCCTGGTTTCTCTCAGTCCATTGCTATACCCGTGTGCAAAAGGCCACACTACAGCAAAGAAAATGGAAATGGAATAGACTGCTTATTAGCGAGATAAAAAGGGATCTTGTATCAGGTCAAAGTCCCAACGCTATCCCCAAGGGTGCTACTGGCACTGTCTACACCTCAAAGCGTATATACTGTATGCTTGGCCAGTCACAGAGAGGGAATCAGAATATCACTGCTTTGCGTGTCTTAAATAGGACATGCTGATGCATACATTTGAATGTAAATGTATCTTTGAATGTAACCAGTCATCTCCTTCACTGGATGTTACTAAACTCAGCAAAAAAAGAAACGTCCCTTTTTCAGGACCCTGTCTTTCTAAGATAATTCATAAAAATCCAAATAACTTCACAGATCTTCATTGTAATTGGTTTAAACACTGTTTCCCATGCTTGTTCAATGAACCATAAACAAATAATGAACATGCACCTGTGGAGGGGTCGTTAAGACACTAACAGCTTACAGATGGAGGGCAATTAAGGTCACAGTTCTGAAAACTTAGGACACTAAAGAGGCCTTTCTACTGACTCTGAAAACCACCAAAAGAAAGATGCCCAGAGTTCCTGCTCACCTCCGTGAATGTACCTTAGGCATGCTGCAAGGAGGCATGAGGACTGCAGATGTGGCCAGGGCAATAAATTGTAATGTCTGTACTGTGAGACGCCTAAGACAGTGCTACAGGGAGATAGGACAGACAGCTGATTGTACTCGCAGTGGCAGACCACGTGTAACAACACCTGCACAGGATTGGTACATCCAAACATCACACCCACGGGACAGGTACAGGATGGCAACAACAACTGCCCGAGTTACACCAGGAATGCAAAATCCCTCCATCAGTGCTCAGACTGTCCGCAATAGGCTGAGAGGGGCTGGACTGGGGGCTTGTAGGCCTGTTGTAAGGGAGGTCATCACCAGACATCATCGGCAACAAATTTGCCTATGGGCACAAACCCACCGTCGCTGGACCAGACAGGACTGGCAAAAAGTGCTCTTCACTGATGAGTCGCGGTTTTGTCTCACCAGGGGTGATGGTCGGATTCGCGTTTATCGTCAAAGGAATGAGCATTACACCGAGGCCTGTACTCTGGAGCGGGGTCGATTTGGAGGTGGAGGGTCCGTTATGGTCTGGGGCAGTGTATCACAGCATCATCGGACTGAGCTTGTTGTCATTGCAGGAAATCTCAACGCTGTGCGTTACAGGGAAGACATCCTCCTCACTCATGTGGTACCCTTCCTACAGGCTCATCATGACATGACCCTCCAGCATGACAATGCCACCAGCCATACTGCTCGTTCTGTGCGTGATTTCCTGCAAGACAGGAATGTCAGTGTTCTGCCATGGCCATTGAGCACGTCTGGGACCTGTTGGATCGGAGGGCGAGGGCTACGGCCATTCCCCCCAGAAATATCTGGGAACTTGCAGGTGCCTTGGTGGAAGAGTGGGGTAGCATCTCACAGCAAGAACTGGCAAATCTGGTGCAGTCTATGAGGAGGAGATGCACTGCAGTACTTAATGCAGCTTGTGGCCACACCAGATACTGACTGTTACTTTTGATTTTGACCCCCCTTTTGATCAGGGACACATTATTCAATTTCTGTTAGTCACATGTCTGTGGAACATGTTCAGTTTATGTCTCAGTTGTTGAATCTAGTTATGTTCATACAAATATTTTATTTTTTAATATTAAGTTTTCTGAAAATAAACGCAGCTGACAGTGAAAGGCCGTTTTTTTGTTGTTGATGAGTTTATATACCACCAGCGTACTGTACAAGGTCCTTCCTCAGTAAAATTATTAGTCAGTTGTTACGAATAGCAGATCAGAATTACAATCAATCATTTAATTTGGCCACATCTCATATTTATGTCCAAACACAATATTATTTCACCCTTTACTCATGTTGTTAGAGGATTTCCATCAATTCACCCCTCAATTCACTGCACTCTCTCTGGTTCATTCCCTACTTTATAGCTCCATCCAGACAAAGCACACTGAATTCCTGATGCAATCATTGCACACATCTCATGCAGATCAATGCAGATAGTAGGATAGGATAGGAATACTATGCCTCCTGCCATTGTTCTCATTCTCACTGCCCTGCAGTCTACCATGACTTAGAGGTTTCCTCTCTCACCTTCCATGGTGAGTCCCTTCCATCACAAAGCCCTCTGATACCCAGGTCAAATGCATAATCATAAATAAATTGTTGCCCTACACAACATCCCGGCTACGTCCCAATTATCTCTCCTGCTGCCGAAAGTGTACGGAAAAAAAGTTTACTTCCCTTCACTGATTTGAAAGTAAATGACTGGTATAAGGAATTTGATGAAAGCTTTTAGGTATGTGTACACTTAGGGGAAAGGAGATATTATTGGGACACACCCCTCATCTGATGACTATGTAAAAAGTAGGCTGTCATGGCCGAGTATGATTAGAAATGTAATTATGCTGTCAGGATAATTTTTTACACTTCACACATATAAATTATGCCTAATTAATTATAAATGAGGCCTAATACCTTGACAAGTGTGATCATGCTGTTTACTTTTTCCTTCTTTACCCTCTCTCTCCTCCAGGCTGTCCTTGTACTAAGTGTCCACAAAGATGATCTAATATATTGACAAGATAGTAAGTGACCGCTGTAACAACTGAAATGCACGTCCTCAATGAGTGAATGCAAGTGAGGTCAAGTGGGACCCTTCTAGCCATGAACAACAGCTAAGCTGCTTTTCTCAAAATTGCTGGAATACCACATGCATCCACTTATATCAGTACATTTGTAACAGCCACAACATTACAAAACTTCTATTTGATCAAATAAGCCTCACGTAATTCGACACTCTCTCATAGACCTCCATACAAAAGAGGGCTTATCCCATGCGAACAGATTTTGGGCAGAGTAAATTCTCTCACCCCGCCTCTTCCTCTCTGGTGTTCATCAGTGTTCTACAAGCAGAGTGTCAGAGTCTATGTAGAGCACATATGTCAGAGTCAAGGCCCGCGGGCCACATCCGGCCCGCAAGAAGGTTTTTTACGGCCCCTGGGATGATCTTGATTTATTATTAGAACCGGCCCGCAGCAAGCCGGCAGCCCGCAGATCTTTTACACGCACCAATACTACATTTCCCACAATGCAAAGGTGACGCACCGAGCAGTAGGCTGCTTCATTTCAATATTTATTGGCACAGCAGTCGTCAGCATCACAGTAAAATTAACTTTCAGATACCCATCAAAAATGGCAAAACGGAAGGTGGATACTGAGAACCGGGGGTTTCAAACAAGGTGGGAGTCGGAGTATATGTTCACGAAGGTAGCTGGAAAACCTGTGTGTCTTCTGTGTGGAGAAAGTGTGGCGGTACTGAAAGAGTATAATCTGAGACGACATTATGAAACGAAACACGCGGACAAAAACAAGAATATGGACATGGAACAAAGGCTACAAAAGGCAGAGGAATTAAAACGAGGCCTCAAATCTCGACAGGCTCTGTTCAAAAAAGCCAAATCACAAGGCCAGGCTGCTGTCAAGGCCAGTTTTATTTTGGCAGAAGAGATCGCTAAATCAGCCCGGCCATTTACGGAGGGGGATTTCATCAAAAACTGCATGATTAAAGTTTGTGACGAAGTTTGCCCAGAAAAAAGGCAACTCTTTTTAAATGTGAGTCTGAGCAGAAACACCATTGCCGAGAGAGTAGACCAGTTGTCCATCAATCTAAAAGAGCAGCTTGTGAAAAAGGGAAAATATTTTATTGCATATTCCTTGGCTGTGGATGAGAGCACCGACATTTCTGACATTGCCCAGTTGTCAATTTTCATCCGCGGAGTGGACTCCAACCTAAGCGTGACAGAGGAGTTTTTGGCTTTACGTCCTATGCATGGCACAACTACGGGGCATGATTTGTATGAAGAGGTGTCAAGATGTGTAAATGAGATGGAGCTGCCTTGGGAAAAACTTGTGGGTTTGACAACCGACGGAGCACCTGCGATGTGTGGACACAGGAGCGGACTGGTGGCGAAGATACGGGAAAAGATGCAAGAGGAAAACGCGACAGGTGAGCTGACAGCTTATCATTGTATCATACACCAGGAAGCGTTGTGCGGTAAAGCCTTGAAAATGGAGCATGTAATGAGCATCATCACGCGCACAGTTAACTTTATCAGAGCCAAAGGTTTGAATCACCGCCAGTTCAAGGCATTTCTGACGGAGTTAGAAACGGAGCATGGTGATTTGCCTTATCACACAGAGGTGCGATGGCTAAGCCAGGGAAAGGTGCTTCAAAGATGTTTCGAGCTTCGTGAGGAGATTTGTCTGTTCTTGGACAGCAAAGGGAAAGACACAACACAACTCCGAGACGAAATGTTTCTGTGTGAAATGGCTTTTCTGTGTGACATTACGAGTCATCTGAATGCAATAAACTTGCAGCTGCAGGGTCGGGATCGTGTCATCTCTGATATGTACAGTACAGTGAAGGCATTTAAAACCAAACTGACTCTGTGGGAGACGCAGATGCGGAAAGAAAATTTGAGCCACTTTCCCAGCTGCCAGACCATGAAAGAGAAGCTCTCTACCAGTGCGTTCCCGAGCACACAGTTGGCTGATAAAATAGGTATGCTTGCCGCTGACTTTCGACGCCGATTTGCTGACTTTGAAGCACAAAAAAGCAGGTTGGAACTGCTCGGTAACCCATTTGCTGTTGACGTGGAAAGCTCACCACCAAACCTCCAAATGGAGTTGATTGACCTCCAATGCAATGATGCACTGAGGGCAAAATATGCGGCAGTGGGTGCTGCGGAGTTCGCCCGTTTCCTCCCCGGCACAATGCCCCAGCTGCGCATCCAGGCTGCTCAAACGTTGTCTATGTTTGGCAGCACATACCTGTGTGAACAACTGTTTTCTTTGATGAACCTGAACAAAACATCACACAGAAGTCGACTTACTGCTGAACACCTCCACTCAATTCTGAGGATTTCTTCAGCTCAGAGCCTTACCCCGAACATTGATGAACTTGTGGAAAAGATGGGACACCACCAAGTATCACCCTCAACCTCAAACAAGTGAACATTACTGTGCAATCACATATTTAGAGTTTTTACTCAGTTCAAGTTTAAAAGTTAAAATTTAATATTTGTTTTCACTGCATGTTACTTCTCCTTAAACAAAGTGTTGTTTTTGATTAATAGATTTTTGCACTTTATTTTTTTGTATTTCAATCCAATTATATTTTAAAAATATTTCAGTTGAGTGGATGATAGAAAATTGCTATTATTGTTTTTTCTTTGAAGTAAATTTAGCCCACTTTTGCTAAAATAGAAAATATAGTCTACTGATGGTGCCTTGAATACCGGTTTCTTTCATTTAATGTTCATGTTATGGGGATATTTATATAAAGGAAATTTGTCTTTTGTGTCTGTTGAAAATTAAAGATTACTGACAGAGCCATAAGAAAATATTGCTTTATTTATCTGATCATATTGTAATATATTTGTTAGGTTTTCAGTAGGTTCAATTAGGTTCACTAGACTATATGCGTCATTTAAAATTTTTTCAATGAACATTCGAACAGTCCGGCCCTCGTCTTGTAGCTGATTTTTTTATTTGGCCCTCCGTCCATTTGACTTTGACACCCCTGATCTAGAGGATAGCGAAGGAGTCAGGCGCAGGACACAGGTAAGAGTAAAAACCACTGTATTTACTCCATCCGAGAACGGATATAAAACAAATACAAAACAGGATACGAACTCCAACACACGAAAGACAATCACGCACAAAACAGAAAGGGAAACCAGAGGGTTAAATCAGGAACATAATCATGAGATGGGAACCAGGTGTGTAAAACAGACTAAACAAAAGGAAAAATTAAACATGGATCAGTGGCAGCTAGAAAGCCAGTGACGTCGACCGCCGAACACCGCCCGAACAAGGAGAGGGAACAACTTCGGTGGAAGTCGTGACAGTACACCCCCTTGACGCGCGGCTCCAGCAGCGCCCCGACACCGGCTTTGGGGACGACCCGGGGGACGAGACGCAGGGCGATCCGGATGGAGTCGGTGAAATTCCTGGAGTAACGATGGGTCCAGGATGTCTCCCACCGGTAACCCAGCATCTCTCCTCCGGGCCATACCCCTCCCACTACACGAGGTACTGAAGGCCTCTCGCCCGACGTCTTGAGTCCATGGTGGCTCGTACTGTATACGCAGGGGAACCCTTGATGTCCAGAGGGGGCGGAGGAACCTCCCACACCTCAGACTGGTGTAGCGGACCAGCCACCACTGGCCTGAGACGAGCTGTAACCTATAGCAAACCTCGTTCAGTCTCCTCAGGACTTTGAATGGCCCCACAAACCGCGGACCGAGCTTCTGGCAGGGCAGGTGAAGGGGCAGGTTTCGGGTCGAGAGCCAGACCCGATCCCCCGGTGTATGCGGTGGCGGTCGGCACTCACTTCCTGCCACCTGATGGCCCTTTGCAGACGCAAATGGGCAGCGTCCCATGTCTCCTCCGAGTGCCGAAACCATTCATCCACCGCAGGAGCCTCGATCTGGCTCTGATGCCATGGTGCCAGGACCGGCTGGTAACCTAGCACACACTGAAAAGGTGACAGGTTAGTGGAGGAGTGGCGGAGGGAGTTTTGAGCCATCTCTGCCAAGGGGAGAAACACCACCCACTCCCCCGGCCGGTCCTGGCAATAAGACCGCAGAAACCTACCCACCTCCTGGTTGACTCTCTCCACCTGCCCGTTGCTCTCGGGGTGAAAACCCGAGGTAAGGCTGACTGAGACCCCCAGGCGCTCCATAAATGCCCTCCAGACTTTAGACGTGAATTGGGGACCCCGATCAGAAACTATATCCTCAGGCACTCCGTAGTGCCGGAATACATGGGTGAACAGGGCCTCCGCAGTCTGTAGGGCCGTAGGGAGACCGGACAAAGGAAGGAGACGGCAGGACGGCAGGAAAACCGATCCACAACAACTAGGATCGTGGTGTTACCCCGCGAGGGTGGAAGATCCGTCAGGAAATCCACGAGAGGTGTGACCACGGTCGTTGTGGAACGGGAAGGGGTTGTAATTTCCCTCTGGGCAGGTGCGCGCACCGACCAGGAGGACACATAAACCCTCACGTCCTTGGCTAACGTGGGCCACCAGTACTTCCCAGCAAGAAGGCGCCCTTTCCAACCGATGCCAGGATGACCAGAGGAGGGTGAAGTGTGGGCCCAACAGATCAAGCGATCGCGGACATCGAACGGAACATACTTACGCCCAACCGGACACTGGGTAGGAGTGGGCTCTGAACTGTTCGATGTCTGCGTCCACCTCCCACACCACTGGTGCCACCAGGCAAGAAGCTGGAATAATGGCAGTGGGATCTGAGGACCCCTCCTCTATGTCATACATCCGGGACAGTGCGTCTGCCTTAACATTCTTGGAAGCTGGTCTGTAGAAGAGGGTGAAAGAAAAGTGGGTGAAAAACATGGCCCACCTTGCCTGGCGAGGGTTCAGTCTCCTCGCTGCTCAAATGTACTCCAGATTGTGGTGGTCAGTCCAAATGAGAAAAGGGTGCCTGGCCCCCTCAAGCCAATGTCTTCACGCTTTCAGAGCCTTGACAACCGCCAACAACTCCTGGTCCCCCACATCATAGTTTCGCTCCGCTGGGCTGTGCTTCTTCAAAAAGAATGCACAGGGGCGGTGCTTTAGTGGCATACCCGAGCGCTGAGACAGCACAGCCCTTATCCCTGCCTCGGATGAGTCCACCTCAACTATGAACGCTAAGGAGGGATCAGGATGAGCCAGCACGGGAGCCGAGGTAAACAAAGCCTTCAGGTGACCAAAAGCCCTGTCCGTCCCAGCTGACCACTGCAGTCGCACCGCTCCCTACTTCAGCAGTGAGGTAATGAGAGCCGCTACCTGACCAAAACCCCGGATAAACCTCAGAGTAGTTGGCAAACCCTAAAAACCGCTGCACCTCCTTTACCGTGGTTGGAGTCGGCCAATTACGCACTGCTGAAATGCGGTCATTCTCCATCTCCACCCCTGACGCTGAAAAGCGGTACCCTAGGAAGGAGACGGACTGTTCCAACAGTCGACCAAGCACCCTGCATACCAGGGACACATGCTCGGAGCGTGTAGCGGAGTATATTAGAATGTCATCTATATACACCACTACACCCTGCCCGTGCAGGTCCCTGAAAATCTCATCTACAAAGGATTGGAAGACTGATGGAGCATTCATTAACCAGTACGGCATGACGAGGTACTCATAATGCCCAGAAGTGGTGCTAAATGCTGTCTTCCACTCATCTCCCGCCCGGATACGCACCAGGTTGTAAGCGCTCCTGAAGTCCAATTTTGTGAAGAAGCGCGCCCTGTGTAATGACTCGGTCATACTGGCTATGTGCGGTAGCGGGTAACTGTATTTTACTCTGATCTTATTTAAACTTCGATAATCAATACACGGGTGCAAACCTCCATCCTTCTTCTTCACAAAAAAGAAACTTGAGGAGACAGGTGAGATGGAATCCCGAATGTATCCCTGCCCCAGAGATTCGGTGACATATGTTTCCATAGCCGTCGTCTCCTCCTTTGACAGAGGATACACGTGACTCCTGGGAAGTGCAGCTTCTACCAAGAGATCTATCGCACAATCCCCCTGTCGATGCGGTGGTAATTGAGTCGCCTTCTTTTTACAGAAGGCTAGTGCCAAATCGGCATATTCGGGGGGAATGTGCATGGTGGAGACCTGGTTTGGACAATCCACCGTAGTGGCACCTAAGGAATCACCTACACACCTCCCTGAGCACTGACGGGACCATCCCTTGAGAGCCCTCTGTTGCCACGAAATAGTGGGATCATGCATAGCCAACCAGGGAATCCCCAACACAACAGGGAATGCAGGAGAGTCGATGAGGAAGAGACTAATTCGCTCCCTATGATTCTCCTGCGTTATCATAGTGAGCGGAGCTTTGACCTCCCTAATTAGCCCTTACCCCAAAGGACGATTGTCTAAGGCATGCATAGGGAAGGGAACATCAACAGACACAATAGGGATCCCTAATCTCATAGCAAAGGAATGGTCAATAAAGTTCCCAGCTGCGCCTGAATCTACTAGCGCCTTATGCTGGGAACGCAGGGAAAACTTGGGAAATTCGATCGACAACCACATGTGTGCAACAGGGAGCTCTGGGTGAGTGGTGTGCCTACTCACCTGGGATGACCCACCAGCACGCCGCCTGCTACCTGTACCTCCTGGGGAATTCCCCCCAGCACCGACCCGCAGTGTGCCCTCTGCGTCCACAGTTGGTGCATGTAATGATCCCCCCTCCGGTCGCCCTCGTTGCAGCGCCTCCCAACACCATAGGCGTTGGATCAGGAGCGCTGGGGGACAGAACTGACGGACACCGAGCAGGACGTCCGTGGTGGCCCCCGCCGCTCTCCCCTCCGGGTGATGATCGAATACCCCCCGGAAACGGTGGGCGAACTCCTCATAGTCATCCAACGTCTGACCTTCCCTGCCCCAGATGGTGTTGGCCCATTCCAGGGCTTTACCAGTCAGACATGAGATAAGGGCGCTCACTCTCTCGCGTTCCGAAGCAGCTGGCCGGACAGATGCCAGGTAGAGCTCCAGCTGGAGTAGGAACCCCTGACACCCGGCAGCTGTCCCATCATACGCCTTCGGGAGCGAGAGCTGAATCCCACCGGATCTTGATGATGGAGAGGCGGACATCACGGTAGGTAGTGGTGGAACATAAGGAGACGACACAGGGTTCACAGGAAAAACCCCTCTCTCCCATCGGTCCATGGTTTGCAGCCCGTGATCCATGGCTGTACCCAGACTCTGCAGCATGGTCGAGTGCTGCTGAACCGCTCCTCCATTTGAAGTGGAGGGCTGGCTGTATCTGCTGACTCCATGTATTTTGGTGCGTGATTCTGTCAGAGTCTAGAGGATAGCGAAGGAGTCAGGCGCAGGACACAGGTAAGAGTAAAAACCACTGTATTTACTCCATCCGAGAATGGAACAAATATCCCGTTATAAAGCAAATACAAAACAGGATACGAACTCCAACACACGAAAGACAATCACGCACAAAACAGAAAGGGAAACCAGAGGGTTAAATAAGGAACATAATCATGAGATGGGCATCAGGTGGGTAAAACAGACAAAACAAAAGGAAAAATGAAACATGGATCGGTGGCAGCTAGAAAGCCGGTGACGTCGACCGTCGAACGCCGCCCGAACAAGGAGAGGGAACAACTTCGGTGGAAGTCTTAACACAGAGGTTGTGGAAATAGTTCATGTCAGGTATGGTGATAAACAATACAGGTTCATGAACTTCAGCAGATCATGATGGTAAACACATAATAAA
The DNA here is from genome assembly GCF_057628025.1 of Oncorhynchus mykiss. Lineage (NCBI taxonomy): Eukaryota > Metazoa > Chordata > Actinopteri > Salmoniformes > Salmonidae > Oncorhynchus > Oncorhynchus mykiss. Next base: position 40,955,664 of record NC_143043.1, read on the forward strand.
ACTTTTACTCAGTGTACAAAACATCAGGAGCACCTTCCTAATATTGAGTTGCACGCCCCTTTGCCCGAAGAACAGCATCAATTCGTCGGGGTATGGACATTACAAGGTGTCGAAAGCATTCCTCAGGGATGCATGTTGACTCCAATGCTTCCCACAGTTGTGTAAAGTTGGCTGGATGTGGATTGGGTGGTGGACCGTTCTTGATACAAACGGGAAACTGTTGAGTGTGAAAAACCCAGCAGCATTGCAGTTCTTGACACACTCAAACCGGTGCGCCTGGCACTTACTACCATACCCTATTCAAGGGCACATAAATATTTTGTCTTCCCCATTCACCCTCTGAATGGCGCAAATAGACAATCCTATTGCCTCAAGGCTTAAAAATCCTTCTTTAACATGTCTCCTCCCCTTCATCTACTCTGATTGAAGTGGATTTAACAAGTGACATCAATAAAGGATTGTAGCTTTCAGCTAGATTTACCTGGTCAGTCTATGTCATGTAAAGAGCAGGTGTTCCGTAATGTTTTGTACACTCAGTGTACATTAATTCTCTCTTCACTGCATCTGCAAAGTAGTGAAGTACTAGCTCTGATGAAAAAATATAGTTTCAACTCTGTACGGTATGTATGTATTGTTCTCTAGACCTACAGGGTTGTTGAAAGGTTAGGCTAGATACTGTCTGGGGTGCTGTTTCATTTGAATCATTAAATGGCCCATTTAACATTTCCCAGTGCAGTGTACTCCCCTTGGCTCTGTTCACCCATTTAGAAAGACAATTTCACTGATATTTAAGGTGGCTTCTCTCTCTGGGTCATCTATTGTGATACAATGGAGACCTTGATAGCCCCAAATCCCCTCTCACTGATAGCTACACAACAGGACAGCAATTATAATGGACTGGATTTACAGACCCAGATTAAGCCTACTCAAATCACATTTTATTCGTCACATGCTTCGTAAACAACAGTTGTGGACTAACAGTGAAATAATAACTTACGGCCCTTCTGTCACGCCCTGGCCTTAGTTATCTTTGTTTTCTTTATTATTTTGGTTAGGTCAGGGTGTGACATGGGGGATTTATCTGTTTCGTCTGGTCTAGGGGTTTTGTATGTTTATGAGGTGTTTTCTAGTCTAGGTGTTTATGGAAGTCTATGGTTGCCTAGATTGGTTCTCAATTAGAGGCAGGTGTTTATCTTTGTCTCTGATTGGGAACCATATTTAGGCAGCCATGTTCTTTAGGTATTTTGTGGGTGTCTTCTGTCTATGCACCACATAGGACTGTTTTCGTTTTTTTGTAAGTGTTCTCATTTATCATCTATATTAAACATGTTGAACACTAACCACTCTGCATTTTGGTCCTCCTCTCCTTCAATGGAAGAAAACCGTTACACCTTCCCAACAATGCAGAGAGAAAACAAATAGAGAAATAAAGTAAAACATGTAATAATAGATACACAATGCATGATGATAACTTGGCTATGTACAAGAGGTACCAGTACCAAGTTGATGTGCAGGGGAACAAGGTAATTGAGGTAGATGTGTACATATACCTAGGAATAAAATGACAGATAGTAAACAGTAGCAGCAGCGTATGTGATGAGTTAAAAAGTTAGTACAGGTAGCTATTTGGTTTAATATTTAACTAACTATTTAGCAGTCTTATGGCTTGGGGGTAGAAGCTGTTCAGGTTCCTGTTGGTTCCAGACTTGGTGCATCGGTACTGCTTGCCATGAGAGAAGAGTCTATGACTTGGGTGGCTGGTTTCTTTGACCATTTTTAGGACCTTCCTCTGACACCGCCTGATACAGAGGTCCTGGATGGCAGGGAGCTTTGCCCCAGTGATGTAATGGGCCATACACACTGCACTCTGTAGCGCCTTGCAGTCAGGTGCCAAGCAGTTGCCATATCCAAGCAGTGATGCAGCAAGTCAAGATGCTCTCAATGGTGCAGCTTTATAACTTTTTGAGGATCTGAGGGTCCATGCCACATTTTTTAGCCTCCTCTGGAGTAAGAGGCGTTGTTGTGCCCTCTTCATGACTGTGTTGGTGTGTATGGACCATGATAGATCCTTAGTGATGTGGACACTGAGGAACTTGAAGCTCTCGACCTGCTCCACTACAGCTCCATCGATGTGAATGGGGGCGTGCTCCGACCACCGTTTTCTGTTGTCCATGATCGGATCCTTTGTCTTGCTGACTTTGAGGAAGAGGTTGTTGTCCTTGCACCACACTCCGGGACTACTAAACCAGCCATATAAGGTACTAAAATGATAGGCCTACTCTCAAGCAAGTTGTAGGATCTTAATTTGAGCCAATTTGCTAGAGTAGGAAAATAATCCTGCAGCAACAGGAAATGTGAATTATTATGTAGATTATCATTTATGGACATTTCTGTAGAGGTTCATACATTTTTCATAAGGAAAAATCTCATCTGAAATTTCAAAGTGAAAATTACAGACTTCTGAAGCCTTTTTAAAACTCAAATACACGCCAAGTTTTTAATTTCCTGCATTACAGGAAATATCTCCTGCAACAGGGTGATAAAATGAAGATCCTACGTCTGTATATAAATCCTCACTTACTTAAACCTCTGCCACTTCGCTCATATCTCCTTTAGTCTATCCCATCTCACTATGTGCATCCAGGCCTTTACAAAATGTGGGGTTTGTTTGCGTAGCAGATTTGGGGATCCACCATCCATCATCAGTCGTCTACAAAGAGACAATTATTCAAATAGAATTTTGTCTTACTGACAAGTCTCTTGTACTGTGCAATCAAACATAATTTACTGGCTATATGAAAAGAGCGAATCAGTGGTATGGACACATCCATCCTATTATCAGGACTAGAAGAGAACATTGAATACAAACAGACATGCAAAGCTATTACAGTTTTTCTCAATTGCTAAAACACAATTTCTGAACCCTTGCTCCATTTCCTGAAAACATTAAACACAATCTTCTAACACTATTTACATAACCTCTGACTCCTCTCGCAAAATGAAACATTCGCCTCAAAACAGTTTCACCTGTGTTCAAAATCAAACACTGCTCTCAAATCATAAACAAAGTGATCAAAATGATATACACTCTCAAGCAGTCAGTAAACAATACACCGAAAAATAGAAAACACATTGTTCAAAACATACAATTCTCAGGGAGAAGTACATTTTTAATCTAATTTTTTTTAATATTTTTCCGTCATTGTCTTTTGATGAACGAAAACATGTTCTATCATAGTAGCTCAAAATGTATCCGAAATTACTACTCTGCTTTGCTCCTTGTATTCCTATTTTTACAGTACTGAACCCTGCATCTCACAAACTTGTCCTTTGTCTCTGTGATATTGTAATTCTTGTTCTTTGTTGATATGAACCTGCAACCAGTCAAAATCTATTGAGCAGTCAGTACTGTTAATAAATAACAAGAACAATGTCCAGGGCCATACAATTTGTCCATTGTACAGTATACAGCCTACAATGCACTGTACTACATTAAACAATACTAAAAGGGAGAAAAATCAAAGGAGTAAACATGTGATCAATGTGCTTCTTCTTGTCTTTGGGCTGGGTCAGGCCAGAGCACTTCGTCGACATCACAAGCAATATTGTCCCTCCTGAGGCAATGGGGGAAGAAGCCTCTTGTGTGCCGTATCCAGCCCTGACATGATTCCTCACCTATATCACTGCAGGCTAAAACCATGGCTTGCAGCAGATTTACTCTGGTGTAGGGTTGTCTATCATACACTTTCCATCTCCAAGAGGAGAAAAACTCCTCAATCGGATTCAGGAAAGGCTAGTATGGAGGGAGGTACAAGTTCATAAACTGCCCATTGATGTTAAACCATTTAGCTCTTGACCCTGCTGCTCTTGAACCTGCTGCTCAAATAAAATATCTCTTAGATTGGCAATAATTCTTAGAAGGTGCTGGGTGTTATATGGCCCGAGTGGAACATGGTGATGTAGAACACCATGGTTGCTGATAGCAGCACAGATTGTGACATTGCCACCTCGTTGACCAGGGACTTCAACAATGTCCAATCATGTTTCGGCCTCTCCTTCTCCTCTTTGTTAGATTGAAGCCTGCTTCATCAACAAAGATGAACTCATGGGGTCTGTCCAAGGATTCCAAGTCAAATATTGTCTGAGACAGTTCTATACTGTAGAGTACAATTAGGCTTCTGATTCACATACATTGTATGTACTGTCATTCACATAGTATGTGTTAGTAGACAATCTGGATTACAGTCAATGTTTCTGAATGTACACTTACTTGCACATACTGAGCTCGCAGTTCTTTCACCCTTGGTGAGTTGCGCTCAAAAGGTACTCTGTATACTTGTTTCATTCTTATCCTGTTACGATGGAGGACACAGTCAATTGTGGAAATGCTGAGACTGTCGATTCCCTGGAAGTTTGTGTTGTCTTTTATCACTCGTTCCTGGATTTCTCTGAGTCGTATTGCATTATCTTGAAGGGCCATACCAACTATAACAGCCTCTTACTCCCAAGTGAATATAGCTGTCCTTCCACCTGCATGTGGCAGCCTTGCAATTCTACAAAAAGTAGTTGTGCAGTTACAAAACATACGGTGATTAACTTTACAAATGTCTGTTGAAACAGCTGCATATAGTACAGTAAATTTGCAATTACAAAAATACAGTAGTGTACTGTACCTGTTCTCTTCTCTGAATGTCCTTACTATGGTGGACAAAGAAAATTGGCTCAAATTGGGTTGCACTCTTAAGTCCTGCTTCCCTCATTTACAGTCCATGGACAAGAACATGGTCTATAACTGTTGCTCGAATTTCATCAGATATTTCCACTCTTTGTCTTCCTCTTTCTTGCCCTACTCCTCGCATACACACTCATCCTCTCACATTGTTTCTTCTATCCATTCTCAGACTTTCTCCTTCCCACCTTCAACAACCTGTTTGCTCTCTGAACTGGCTTATATTGGTTGTGTCGCTTCATTTGAAAGAGGTTAAATCAATTTTGAGTGGTTGTGTTCAATCAATGACATGTGTTCTCTATTTGTATTTGATTGTTGCCACTTGTGTTTACCAGTATGGATGACATGTGCATTAGAGTGCAGAATGTGTTTTGAGAATGAGAATGTGTTTAGAGTTTTGCTGAAAAGTCAAAGTGAGATCTGCAAATTGTGTTTTACCATGTGAAATGGTTTAAGGTATTGACAACAGACTGCATAATTAGCTAAATGAGTCCAGGCAACTGAGAACTTTGTTCAGCCAATGGGTTTTAGTAATTGAGAAAAACTGTAATGGTGTGACCGCCACCTTGTGGCCAACAACTATACTCCTCCCGAACATCCAATAGTAGGCCGATAGTGCGGTGCCCTAATGAAATGTCATTTTATGTCCATTATATTTCTGTTTTGTTCCAGAGCAATTACACTGAGTCTGTTTCTCTTTCTGTGTAGTAAAAGGACTGAGGGTGCTTTATCACTAAACATTACTCATCCCCAACATTAGCTCAAATATAACGAGGGTTATAGAGGACGAGCCACTCTGTGGAATGATAAAAGGCTTTGGAGTGTGCTGATGACACTGCATTGGTCATTAGCCTTCCTCAGTTTGCCCTTTTCATACATTTCTAAATAAGTAAGCTTTGAATTTAACATAACACCTAATCTGTGTGCTTAAGAGGGGCATAAGAAAATGATGTATCAGAGCTGAATGTCAGGTAGGGTAATAAGCCTAGAGCCACCTTAACTAATCAGTCACCAGACAATATGAAAATGCATTCTCAGTCAACGTACTTGGTAAAATAGAGGTTAAATAAAATAAACATTAGTCTACTGGTAATACCAGCATTCACATTACCAGTGATGGGCAGTATTTATGTTACAAGTATTTGAAATGTGGATATGAATTACTTCTGGGAAATGTATTTTCACTCCAATGTATTTAGTTTTTTGTATTTTCAAAACACTGTAATTAGTATTTTCAAAATACCTTTATATACCATTTTATCAAGATGTTCATATTGTGTGGCCTCCCTTTCACCCTACACTGGTATCAGCAGTCTGATCGCACTATGGAGTGATAAGAGCATCGGCTAAATTAACTATATATAAATGTAACATATTTTGATAAATACTTTGTTGGGGGAAAATGTACTTGATGCAATGTTGTTTCACCTAGCTAGTTTAAGATGAATGCACTAATTGTAAGTGGGAAACTCTTCTCTACGGTTTTAACCGCCAAATCACAAAACTCCCCTTCTAACTCACCCAAGCTCCCTTCAATCGCTTTAATTGTAAGAGCATTTGCTAAATGACTAAAATGTGAATGTAAACATGTACAACTGCAAAGCATGCTGAGTATAATTCTAATGAGCTCTGCCCAGAAAACAAGGCCAATAATAATACCCAGTGTATTTTGCAGTTCATTTTGGTATGTTCTTTTTCACATATAAATGTATATTTCGGTCATTTAGCAGACACGCTTATCCAGAGTGACTTGCTCAGCTAAGGTAGTTAAACAACATCACAGTCATAGCAAGTAAAACATTTTTGTAACTGTTACTGAGAATGGTGTTTCTGTTCGGAAAATCTAAATCAGAAAATACAATATTTATTTTGTTTATTTTGATACTGTACATTGATCTTTATGGTATTGTTTTATTTTGCCCATCAATGCTGAACAGCAGGATGAATCTGGATGTCAGTTTTCAAAGAGTAGAAAAGAGCGCTACTGGATGTATAGCCCTCATAAATAGGTCTAATTTTTAACTAAACTAACCTGAACAAAATTATAAATGTAACATGTAAAGTGTTGGTCCAATGTTTCATGAACTGAAATAAAAGATCCCAGAATTTCCATATGCACAAAAAGCTGATTTCTCTCACATTTTTGTGCACCCATTTGTTTACATCCCTGTTAATGAGCATTTCTGCTTTGCCAAGATAATCCATCCACCTGACAGGTGTGGCATATCAAGAAGCTGATTAAACAGCATGATCATTATACCTTGTGCTGGGGGACATTAAAAGGTCACTATAAAATGCACAGTTTTGTCACAACACAATGCCACAGATGTGTCAAGATCTGAGGGAGCGTACAATTGGTATGCTGACTGCAGGAATGTCCACCAGAGCTGTTGCCAGAGAATTGAATGTTAATTTCCCTACCATAAGCTGCCTCCAACTTTATTTTAGAGAATTTGGCAGTACGTCCAACCGGCCTCACAACCGCAGACCACATGTAACCACACCAGCTCAGGACCTTCACACCAGCTGGATTGTCTGAGACCAGCCAGCCGGACAACTGATGAAACTGAGGAGCATTTCTGTCTGTAATAAAGCCCTTTTGTGTGGAAAAACTCATTCTGATTGGCTGGGCCTGGCTACCCAGTGGGTTGGCCTATGCCCTCCCAGTCCCACCCATGGCTGTGTCCCTGCCCAATCATGTGAACTCAATAGATTATGGCCTAATGAATTTATTTAATTTGGCTGATTTCTTTATATGAACTGTAACTCAGAACACCTTCCTAATATTGAGTTGCACCCCACTCCCCCTTTTCCCTCAGAACAGCCTCAACCCATCGGGTCATGGACTCTACAAGGTGTCGAAAGCTTTCCGCAGGGATGCTGGCCCATGTTGACTCCAATATTTCCCACAGTTGTGTCAAGTTGGCTGGATTTAGTTTGGGTGGTGGACCATTCTTGATACACACTGGAAACTGTTGAGCGTGAAAAACCTAGCAACGTTGCAGTTCTTGACACACTCAAACTGGTGTGCCTGGCACCTACTATCATACCCGGTTCAAAGGCACTTGTCTTTTGTCTTACCCATTCACCCTCTGAATGGCACACAAACACAATCCATGTGTCAATTGTCTCAAGGCTTAAAAATGGTAGTAGACATCAATAAAGATCATAGCTTTCACCTGGTGAAAGCAAGTCTATTGCAAGTCTATGTCATGGAAAGAGAAGGTGTTCTTAATGTTTTGTATACTCAGTGTGTATATAACCACCTCTTCCTCTGTTACTAACAATAAACCTGTGTACGTTGCAATTTTATTCTTATGATATGTTTAGGAAAATGACCAAAGTCTGGGGTTTGGTGTTCAAAGTGAAATTACTGATGTAGCTAGCAAAACTTGTGTTTTCAAACCAGCTAGCTAGCCCACGAGTTGTCAGGCCGTCCGGTCACTTTTTTGAGTCAGCAATGTAAACGTGGAAGGCAAGAAGGAGCGCTATAACGCCTAGCCAGTTAACCTTCTGGTGTTCAAAGTTTCATGGAAATATGCTCAGTTGTTATAATATTATCCACATGTTGTTACAATATTGTCCACATATACATGGCTTACATATGAGGTTGAGATGAAATATCCTTTTAACAGATCATCCGAGCAGCCAAAGCACCCGCTATTTTCCCCAATCCTCTCCTCCTTCACATGTTCGAATATGCCCAAAACTAGAACGGATATAGAGCTGTAAGGCAGTGGCCTGCAGTTTTAGGGGTATTGAGCTGTCAAGCCAAGGGCCTTAATAACTCTTTCTGTAAACTCCTGGGCAATATCTTAGTAACATCTCTATGCTTTATGAATGTAATGAAACAAGCAAGTATAACCTAACATAATAACATAAATGCTTAATGGCTACAATATTTTCAGCATTTAAAGAGATTATGTGGTACTCTTGTATACTTTTTAGTCAGTAGTTCTGAAAGTAGCACTCACGAGACAAAAGTGGTCCCCGACAATTGCGTACTAAGTCACGTATTTGCAGAAATGTCCACCATGTCGTTGGGCTCTCTGCTTTGTCCACTGAGCAGTTGGGCCCGCCCTACAACTTCATTGGGTAACACTGGGAAGGCCTCTTGCTAGCAGTCACTCAAATGCGAGAGGCTGAAGCTCATTGGCTCAAGCTTGTTGGCTTCCCCGTGGGGGGAAATGTAGCGAAAACAGTCACTTTCAAACTAAGGATTCCATGGCTAATTGAGGCACAACAGTAATTCTGCTCATAAATTAAGTAAGTATGAAAAGAGGACACATTGACACATCCAGCCCAAAGTGGGAGGTTAAAAAATGACTTTCTTAGTCACCAAAGTACCGGAGCATGCCAGGGCTCTCTGGCCCCCGTTCCTGGAGCGCTACCCTCCTGTAGGTTTTCAATCTAACCCCTGTTGTAACTAACCGGATTCAGTTTATCAACCAGCTAATTATTCAAATCATGTTTGCTAGATTAGGGTTGGAGTGAAATCCTACAGGACTGCAGGTCTAAAGGAACAGGGTTGGAGTGAAATCCTACAGGACTGCAGGTCTAAAGGAACAGGGTTGGAGTGAAATCCTACAGGACTGCAGGTCTAAAGGAGCCCTGTTTTTTTGCACCATCATAACACGTGACATGTATCCATCGAAATAACGGCAAATGACTAGCTAAGGACACCGTCTGGTATTTTTGCTTCCCTGGTACATAACGACATGATGCAAACCATTACTTTACTTACACTAGGAGGGTAACTGTAGGCTACTGCACATGCATGCAATCAGAAACACAGTTGACAGGTATATCAAGTACTGGAATACTAGTATGCATTTCCAAATATACATTCAAAAAAAGTACATCAAAAGGAAATATTGTCTACTCCCATTTGGTTGAATCAAATACATTTTACACACTATGGTGACAATTTTACTTTAAGAAGACCACGCCAATATTACAAAGAAAAAAGCATTTATTTGGCAACATTTTGAAGACATTTTTTTGTTCAGAAGACAGTGAAAAACCTATCAATAGTAGACTAGCTTTAAAACAACAGAAGAGGACACACATTTTTATAAAAGAGCAGAACAGTTAGGACAGTTGTTGGAAATATTACTTTACTGTTGTAGGGCAGAACAGAGTGACTGATCCAACAATAACAGCAAACAAACTGTGTCCCTCACCAGATTGGTGTTCATTAGGGCACAATGTTTTTCAGCAACAACAAAAAAGTCCCTTCCTGTTTCAGTCAATTTTCTTCCATTTGGTGCCAAATAACATGACCCAGGTTTCATTCACACGGACACAAAGGAACCAGAAGTATCAACTGTTGTCTGATGCACATACATTCACTCAGTTAATTAACAAACATTATTTATATAGTGATTAGTTGGTAGGCGATATCATGTTATCCTTGTGTTGATGGCACAAACTGCTTTAGCATTCTCTAGCATGGGAACTCTGAACAGTTATTTTTTTAAGGTATTGGCAACAATGTAGTGCACTTTCCACAAAAAAAGCATTTGAATAAAACCCAAAATAAGTGCAAATATTAATAACCCAAAACTGAAGATGACTGGCTGATAGTTATGGTGCCAACTCTTATGGTGCCAACTGACCCATATCGAAAGGACTAATGGATGTGGGGGCAGTTCCATTTTCAGTTCCTGTATTTACCAAGGAATGCCAGCAGGGGTCTCCAGAAACACTGCCTGTCCAGAACCACAGGACCTCTGGTTAGTAAACTGTTACAACTTCACACTTCAACATCCATCCTACTTAGACCAGGGCCAGGAGTTTTTCCTGACAATGTAAACTGACTGGCCCTAATAATATCACATGTGCTTTGAATCCTAAGACGATGAGCCTTCTTGATTGACAATTGCTTTATCCTATTGTAGAGGAAACAATGACACGTTCAGTCCTAGTCCCTCTTACTAACTGGTAAATATATATTTTTTAAATCATTAACAAACTAAGCTTAGTCTGATGTCCATACCACAAACAGACATCAGTAAAAAGCATTGAATAGAGTTTCGCTACATTTCTGTCCTTGACTGAACCTATCCCCATTCACAGATCCATTCCCATTCTAGATTAAAATCCCCATGCACGTTGTAGACTAAAATAAATGGCATGATCATATGTTGATCATAAAGGACAGATATATTGAGATAGACAGAACAAGATCCAAGCAGACTGAAGTTAGTGTTTGGGGCAGTTTGGTAATTGGCTTGTTGTTATCAGTGGTCACCTTCCATTAAAAAAAAATAAACATCCAGAATATCTATCAAAGCTTAAGTTTTAGATGCAAAAACAGTGGTTGAGAATGTGGTAAACACCTGGTTTAGAAAAAAAAAAACATTTCACTTCAACAAGTAAACTGAAATTCCAAATTCCAATTTTCTGTATTAAAAAGCAATGAGCAAAATTGCAATTGGAATATTAGTTAACTTCTGGAATTGACAGTTTAAATAGAACTGACCCCAAACCTGCTAAACAACACTAAAAATATGGCCAGATTCAATACTAACAGACACATATTTCAACTCAACGTGAGGATGGATGCTCTGTGATTCTGGTCAAGTTGGTTCCTCAGCGTAACGATAGATTGTGGTGTTTTGTGTTGTAAAGGTCCATGTTGCGTTCAGAGTAAACAGCATCGCTCTTTGAAACTCTTCTTGTTCTTATTCTTGTGCTTCCCCTTGCCGTTTTTGTCCTTGTTTTCCGACATCTTCTTTCCCCGCACCTCCCGCATCAGGTCAAAGAATACCTTGAGAATGAAAAGGAACCATGTTACCACACACATTTACCTGAACAGACAATTACTCAAGTGATAGTCCACCACTATTTCTGAATTACTTGAGCACCTTGAAAATTACATATAGAAGAGAATTGTCTGCAATATGTAATTATAAACACGCCCACCCACCCATACACACAAACACACACAACACAGTACCTTGTCGACGTTGGCTCGCGTCTTGGCTGATGTCTCCACGTACTGCACCCCCCACTCCTCTGCCTTGGCTCGGGCCTCGTCTACAGACACTTGTCTGCGGTCCTCCAAGTCAGACTTGTTCCCCACCACCAACAGAGGAATCTTATCCTCTTCCGCTTTCACACGCAGGATCTGCTCTCTAAAAAACACACATTATAAAGACTTATTAGGATTGTAGATCCACAAACAAGCATTTAAGGTACACAGGTCCTAGATGCATGCACCACACACACACACACACACCACACACACACACACACCACGGCTTGGGTCTTCTATCGTTACTGTCATCATTGTGACTCTCCAATCTGACTCAGCTCCATATGACTGTCATCACTGCCATACCATACATGATAACTAATGAAGGATCACCAACCTGAACTCTGCTGTGGCTGTGAAAGACTCGTGTTCTGTGATGGAGAAGACTAGCAGGAAGCCCTCTCCACTCCTGAAGTAGTTGTCTCTGATAGCAGCATAGTCCTCCTGTCCAGCCGTGTCCAGGATATCGATCTGGACCTCCTCTCCATCCAGCACTACCTTCTTCCTGTAGCTGTCTGCCTTGGTGGGCTCGTAGTCCTCTACGAACTAGGAGGAGGAAACCACAGAACCGTCAGAATGTCTCCAGCAGACAAGACTAAGTTAGGCAGATAGTATGTAACTGTCTGCCTTGGTGTCTCGTAGTCCTCCACAAACTGGACAGAGGACCAAGACGAACACCTCAACCACACAGTCATTATGTCACAGTACTTAACGGGAAACAGTTGAACTTTGGGTAATGTGAACTTTTATTTAATTCTTGTCAAGTTGGATAACAGGGTTCAACACAATGTAACAATGATGTATGACAGGCTAGCAAACATGGAATGCTCAGTTTGTGTGAGCATGAATCGTGTCAATACTGCTGTAGCTATGCAATGAGTTGAGCTAAATGTGTGTGTGTGTGTACATGTTCTCACCTCGTCGTACATGAACTGCAGTGTGAGTGCAGACTTGCCCACACCCCCACTGCCTACCATGATGACCTTGTGCAGGGCCAGAGAACTCTGGGTCTTATTCTTACTGGCAGCCATCGCTGGTCTCTGTCTCACACACACACACCGTCACACACACACACACACACACGCACACACACACACACACTGTCACTATTGCTCAAAACACTCACTGACACCACCTGTGGACACAGAGGACACAACAGGTAGACAGTGAGTAAAACACATACAAACAAGCAATACTGATGTTACACACAGTACTACACACAAGGCCCAGTCAACAGTCTACAAAGCTTGGGCGGTATATTGTATATACCGTATACTGTGGTATCTGGAAAAAGACACAGGATGTTTTCTCAATACCATCAAAACTATTTCTCTGTAGTTCTCCAATAAATGTCAATATTCATAGCTATTTTTTAAGTTAATACCCGCAGTCAACTTGTGCAATAAGTTAACAGAGAAAGTAGATTATGTTCTTCATTTCACCTATCACATTATTTTACATTATGAAGCGTACCGTAGTTCCGCAGAACAGTTGAGCCAGTCACGTGTTTGTAAATAGCACAACAAGAGAAAGCAGGAGCCGGTGAGTCCATAACCTTCTATATCTATCGGCATGTCTCTGTTGTGCAGTGCACATGAGGTGATGAAGGTACACTTTTATGCAATTTCCTACTAAATGTTTGCCATCAGATATATTATAATGGCTTTCTGCCAGATGTCAAATAGCTCTAGATGAGTTATTTGTACAGTTGCCATTTTTTCCCTGTGCTTCCTGCTAGTGTTTTATTCTCCGCCATTCTTCTCCCCTCTGCACATGCTGCTCTTCCTTCAGAAAAGCTGGCATCACAACTTTGTTCATTTGCGCAATTTCTCTCATTCACTTTCTTTTGTAAATGTCCACACTATCCGAAAATGACATTCGGTAGCTACTGGCTATGCTTGTATAACTTTATAAACTGTATTTGCCTGTCTTTGCAATTTAGTTTATTTTCGCTTTTGCTCGTTAGCATTTGTGATTTCGCTATTAGTTTGTTCTAATTGTGTTAGCATTCTGGTAATCTAGGCCCAATGGGCATTTCTTGCCTTTTTAGCAACCCCATTGTATGCTATGCTGGTAATACTGTAAATCCCGGGATGAAAGACAGTATGATGATATGAAAATCTTTATGATGATATGAAGCCATCATGCCTACTTCTGTTGGGTGTCATTTTTAAATAGGATAAATCCCTCTTAAGGACAGCCTAACTCATAGAAAACCTCAGAAAGAGACAGACACCTTCAGGGCAGGGCAATAGCTTTGCATATACAGAACACTGTGCAGTTACTGTCAGGTGACTTTTAGTGCCAAGAGACATTATGTCAAAGTAGTTCAGTGGGTGAAATTATAATATGCTCTGGCCAACTGATATCCCTTGACAAGGCTGTTTAATAACATATCGTCTGCCATTTATTTGAACCATCATGGCCTTTGAGCTTCAGTGAGAACAGTTTCAGCAGTGTCAAACTGGGAGTTATCAATAGAAAGAGTCATGGAAATAGTAATCTCCAAATGTTTCAACAACTACCCTCTTACAGAGTCATACCCTCATACAGCATCATAGCACCACCCCCCCCCCCCCCCCCAACAACACATTGTCTCAGCTCCCCTGCCCTCCTCCCCCAGCAAGGGCATCATGTGGGTAGGCAACAACAACAAAACGTTTTTTTTTTTTTTTAAATCCAATCACGATTTAAAATTCAATGGCTGTTTACCGTAATGGCTGACTGTAGGACCATGCGGAGCATTGCTGCCAGCCTGTGCCCCTTTTAGAGGGCTGAGACCGTTCCATTTGATTTACTGGTCAGTGGTTTAGGCAGTGTTCCAATTGCTTTGAATTTGATGTCAGCATTTGAACCTGGCCTAGTAAACCTTGTTGTAATCTGATAGCCAGGGGTTAATTTAATAGGGAAGTGGGGAGCCCTCCTTTTTGGTGACCATTCAAAACCAAAGGCTGTTTTGTTTGCTATTAGCTGTGAGCCTAATTGTTATTTTAATTGATTCACCCATTGACGTCGGTTTTGAAGTCAGCCTTGATAGCGAGTATTATGCATCTATTTCATGTTGCACTGTATGCACTGTTCCACAAGTAGGCTAAATTAGTCAATGTAGCCTATGTATAATGAGGTTGAGTAGTACATTGTACACACCATTCCACAGACCTTTAAACCTAATATACTGTAAACCTAATACTGCTGTGATACTGTCTGGGGGACATTTTTTGGTTGTGTTTTTGCTGTTCTCCAAATAGCATTTTAGAGCAAAACAAACACAGCACCCCCACCCCAAACTACTTCCTGCGGCTATGTACAGAGTCACTGTAATGAGGATAAATTAGATCTGGAAAATTAACTGCATCCTGAAACATACTGTAACAACTCCCTTCACACTGTTGTGAAGGCTTTGTCAAGGAAGGGACCAAGCCCTGTCCTTCCTGCTTCTGTGTAGCATAGCCTACTGACATGCATCTTTCTCTCTCCACTCTACCCCTCCCTCCCTCCAGGCATGGCCACAGCCAAGCTTAGCTGGTTACCATGACAACCTTCACCCCGCCCCAGTACAGGTAATGTCTTGTTGACACATGCACATAACATAAATGGTTGTAGCATCTGTCGACCGACTGTGGGGTGCAAGACTAATGAGGAACTTTGTTCCAGTACGCTGATTTTGGCACTGATCATTTCAAGGGGACATTTAGCCCATTGACTTGTCATAGACTTGCCCCAAACTGGCAGAAATGTTTCCGTTTAGAGGGGTGGCGACTTCACTAGTCTCATTAGTACATTTTCTAACACATCTTCCCAAAGAATTTAATCGAACATCTGACACAATTATGCAAAACATTTTGTTCTGGGTATACAGGTAAACCTTAACTGCTGTAAAATTGATGCCCGGTTTATATTGTGACGCATTTCATTAGGCCGTACATCATCACAAATTCTTGCCCCGCTCCTGAACGGACAAGTGGAGTGTTTGTAAAGCAAGATGGAGGTGAACCCATCTCCCGTCAGAGATCGCATTTATTTTGGGAGAATGCAAAATACGACCTTTTTATTCAAGACATTATATATAATAGATCGTTTCAGGTGATAATAAAACATGTTTTGCAAATTTTTCCTCAACTTTTTTCTCTAACTTTACAGCAAGTCAAGCTAGCTTGCACTGCAGAGCAGCTAGCTACCTAAAAGCTAGCCTAGGTTGAAGATACCAGTGTAGCTAACGACCTATATCTAATAATTATCATCAAAAACAAACATCACGGCCTCCTGAGTGGCGCAGAGGTCTAAGGCGTCCTTACAGTCCTGGGATCGATCCCAGGCTGTGTCACAGCCAGCCATGACCGGGAGACCCATGAGGCAGCGCACAATTGGCCCAGTGTCGTCCAGGTTAGGGGAAGGTTTGGCCGGCCTGGATGTCCTTGTCCCATCGAGCGACTCCTTGTGTAGGACCGGGCGCCTGCAAGCTAACTTCTGTCGCCAGTTGCACGGTGTTTCCTCCGACACATTGGTACGGCTGGCTTCCGGGTTAAGCGAGCAGTGTGTCAAGAAGCAGCGCAGCTTGGCAGGGACGTGATTCGGAGGACGCATGGTTCTCAACCTTAGCCTCTCCCGAGTCCGTACAGGAGTTGCAACGATGGGACAAGACTACCAATTGGATATTAGGGAGAAAAAAAAGTGAGGCAACAGTCATAACATAAGTGGCTTAGCAGCCAAGGTGTATTATTTAATGCTACTATTAATATAGTACTCACTTGTAGCAATGGGTAATTATTAACAAGTTGCTAGCTATCCCATTAAAACTTCTTAGGGCTGCAATCCCGTTAACGGGATCGGTATGACAACAGCCAGTGAAAGTGCAGGGCGCCAAATTCAAAACAACAGAAATCTCATAATTAAATTCCTCAAACATACAGTGCCTTGCGAAAGTATTCGGCCCCCTTGAACTTTGCGACCTTTTGCCACATTTCAGGCTTCAAACATAAAGATATAAAACTGTATTTTTTTGTGAAGAATCAACAACAAGTGGGACACAATCATGAAGTGGAACGACATTTATTGGATATTTCAAACTTTTTTAACAAATCAAAAACTGAAAAATTGGGCGTGCAAAATTATTCAGCCCCTTTACTTTCAGTGCAGCAAACTCTCTCCAGAAGTTCAGTGAGGATCTCTGAATGATCCAATGTTGACCTAAATTACTAATGATGATAAATACAATCCACCTGTGTGTAATCAAGTCTCTGTATAAATGCACCTGCACTGTGATAGTCTCAGAGGTCCGTTAAAAGCGCAGAGAGCATCATGAAGAACAAGGAACACACCAGGCAGGTCCGAGATACTGTTGTGAAGAAGTTTAAAGCCGGATTTGGATACAAAAAGATTTCCCAAGCTTTAAACATCCCAAAGAGCACTGTGCAAGCGATTAATATTTAAATGGAAGGAGTATCAGACCACTGCAAATCTACCAAGACCTGGCCGTCCGTCTAAACTTTCAGCTCATACAAGGAGAAGACTGATCAGAGATGCAGCCAAGAGGCCCATGATAACTCTGGATAAACTGCAGAGATCTACAGCTGAGATGGGAGACTCTGTCCATAGGACAACAATCAGTCGTATATTGCACAAATCTGGCCTTTATGGAAGAGTGGCAAGAAGAAAGCCATTTCTTAAAGATATCCATAAAAAATGTCATTTAAAGTTTGCCACAAGCCACCTGGGAGACACACCAAACATGTGGAAGAAGGTGCTCTGGTCAGATGAAACCAAAATTGAACTTTTTGGCAACAATGCAAAACGTTATGTTTGGCGTAAAAGCAACACAGCTGAACACACCATCCCCACTGTCAAACATGGTGGTGGCAGCATCATGGTTTGGGCCTGCTTTTCTTCAGCAGGGACAGGGAAGATGGTTAAAATTGATGGGAAGATGGATGGAGCCAAATACAGGACCATTCTGGAAGAAAACCTGATGGAGTCTGCAAAAGACCTGAGACTGGGACGGAGATTTGTCTTCCAACAAGACAATGATCCAAAACATAAAGCAAAATCTACAATGGAATGGTTCAAAAATAAACATATCCAGGTGTTAGAATGGCCAAGTCAAAGTCCAGACCTGAATCCAATCGAGAATCTGTGGAAAGAACTGAAAACTGCTGTTCACAAATGCTCTTCATCCAACCTCACTGAGCTCGAGCTGTTTTGCAAGGAGGAATGGGAAAAAAATTCAGTCTCTCGATGTGCAAAACTGATAGAGACATACCCCAAGCGACTTACAGCTGTAATCGCAGCAAAAGGTGGCGCTACAAAGTATTAACTTAAGGGGGCTGAATAATTTTGCACGCCCAATTTTTCAGTTTTTGATTTGTTAAAAAAGTTTGAAATATCCAATAAATGTCGTTCCACTTCATGATTGTGTCCCACTTGTCGTTGATTCTTCACAAAAAAATAAAGTTTTATATCTTTATGTTTGAAGCCTGAAATGTGGCAAAAGGTCGCAAAGTTCAAGGGGGCCGAATACTTTCGCAAGGCACTGTACATGTGTTTTATACAGCTTTAAAGGTAATCTTGTTGTTAATCAGTGTCTGAAAAAAAAGCTCAGTATACATTGGCGTGTTACGTTCACTAGTTCCAAAAACATCCGGTGATATTGCAGAGAGCCACATCACTTTACAGAAACACTCATTATAAATGTCGAGAAATACAATTGTTAGACATGGAAATATAGATATACCTCTCCTTAATGCAACCGCTCTGTCAGATTTCAAAAAAACTTTACGGAAAAAGCAAACCATGCAATAATCTGAGAAAAAAAATATCCGCCATGTTGGAGTCAACAGAAATCAGAAATAACATTATAAATATTCCCTTAACTTTGATGATCTTCATCAGAATGCACTCCCAAGAATCCTTGTTCGATAATGTCCATTATTTATGTCCAAGTAGCTACTTTTGTTAGCACGTTTAGTACACAAATCCAAACGCTTGTGCAGGTCCAGCAGAACGTCGGATGAAAACTTCAAAAAGTTATATTACAGGTCGAAGAAACTTGTCAAACTAAGTATGGAATCAATCTTTAGGAGGTTGTTATCATAAATCTTCAATAACGTTCCAACCGGAGAATTCCATTGTCTGTAGAAATGCCATGGAACGCAGGTCGCTATCATGTGAAATGCACATGACCAGGACCTGGCTCTCTGCCAGACCACTGACTCAAAGAGCTCTCATCCGGCCCCACAATACAGTAGAAGCCTCATTCAAGTTTCTAAAGACGGTCAACATCTAGTGGAAGCCTTAGGAAGTGCAACATAACCAATATCCCACTTTGTATTCAATAGGGGCTGGATTGAATCGACCAACCTCAGATTTCTCACTTCCTGTTTGGATTTCTTCTCCGGTTTTTGCCTGCCATATGAGTTCTGTTATACTCACAGACATCATTCAAACAGTTTTAGGAACTTCAGAGTGTTTTCTATCCAATGCTAATAATAATATGCATATATTAGCAACTGGGACTGAGGAGCAGGCCGTTTACTCTGGGCACCTTTCATCCAAGCTACTCAATAATGCCCCTGCAGCCATAAGAAGTTAAGCCTTCACCGAAAACCACATTTAAATCTTCTTCTGTGGTTTGGTAACTTCCTGTTCTTCGACAGACTCTGGCTGGACTGAAGACAACGTAAAGTTGTTTTTTGTTGTTGAAATATATGGAGTCTCTCGCAACGGATCCTTCAAATGCAAGGGGGCATTGCAATTCCACTCGATTGTGGACGTCCCCAATTGAAATGCATGACATCCGGCGCAACGTAATTGAGTGCTTATGGGTAATGTGGAGGCTTGACATGACACTTTGATACTTCAGCTTGGTTTCTGAGTAAAGGCTCACACACATCGCACCGAATGTGGATCTAGCGCTCTTCTGCCGATTGTTCAGCGCTCTGTGTTTAGGGACCACCCGCTGCAGACTTGTTGGCTGACTGCCAAACATGATTCCACATGTAAAATCGGTGTCCACTCGGTACGCAAATTACGTTCAGAGGTGCTAAGTACTCTTGGCCAGCAAATGCTATTGGTGTGTCTGAGCCCTAAAGACAGACATTTCCATTCAAAAACTGAGCACACTACCAGCACATGACAGACAGACAGAAGAAAAGAACAACAGGATTCAATTAGTCATACAGTCAGCACACAGAGATAAGAAACAACTGTCCCTGTTAAGGCAGAGCATTAAGCCAGTCTTAAGTCTATTTCCGAAGCCTCTGCATGTCACCCAACTCACTTTGTCATATCTTTACCCCTCCCCATCCCCCCTCTCTTCTCTGTCCTGCCTCAGGGGATTTCAGTCACATCTTTCCCAGGTTCATGTGAATGTCTCCAACAAACATGTCAGCGCAACATAAACAAAGACAAACACTATTTCACTAAACTGTGCATTTTACTGTTTGACTAGCTGCAAGTCAAATGAATGGGATCCGGGATAGAGAATTTTAAATCCAAATGGAGAAAATGACACAAAACAAATGTTTCATTACTATTGCGTATATTGATTAACATGCATCTGTTTTAATGCACACTTGGCCACAGTTAAGTTATAATTTATCTACAGCAGAAAACTAATAACTCCATTAGGTTAGTTGATTATTGCCAAAGTGATACATGAGAAACACTGACACACACAGGCTCCATAATAAATTGATTAGAGCAGATGTATTGCTGTGGGGCATCACAGTCAGCTACGGGCTACGGTCAGATGGGCCTAGCCTATACTGCTGGGACATGTAGGCCTAATGTCAAGGTAAAACTCCACTGACTCGGGGGCTAGGGCAGAAGTAGAGTTATTTTCAAATCAAATTTTATTTGACTGGTTGTGGTGTGTACGTACAGAACTGTTGGGACGAAGTCATCAATGCACTTATTGATGATGCCAGTGACTGATGTGGTGTACTCCTCAATGCCATCGGAAGAATCCCGGAACATATTCCAGTCTGTGCAAGCAAAACAGTCCTGTATCTTATCATCTGTGTCATCTGACCGTGTCACTGGTGTTTCCTTCTTGAGTTTAAAAAAAACTTGTAAGCAGGAATCAGGAGGATAGAAATATGGTCAGATTTGCTAAATGGAGAGCTTTGTACGCGTCTCTGTGCGTGGAGTAAAGGTGGTCTAGAGTTTTTTTCCCCTCTGGTTGTACATTTAACATGCTGGTAGAAATGAGGTAAAACGGATGAGTTTCCCTGCATTCAAGTCCCCGGCCACTATGAACGCCATCTCTGGATGAGCGTTTTCCTGTTTGCTTATAGCCGTATACAGCTCAGTGCGGTCTTAGTGCCAGCATCGGTTTGTGGTGGTAAATAGACAGCTACGAAGAATATAGATAACTTGCTTGGTAAATAGTGTGGTCTACAGCTTATCATGAGATACTCTACCTCAGGCGAGCAAAACCTTAAGACTTCCTGACTATTAGATTTCATGCACCAGCTGTTTACAAATATACACAGACCACCACCCCTTGCCATACCGGAGGCGGCTGTTCCATCTTGCCGATGCAGCGTAAAACTTGATGTTGTCGTTCAGCCACGACTCTGTGAAACATAAGATATTACAGTTTTCAATGTCCTGTTGGTAGGATATTTGTGATTGTAGTGTGTCTATTTTGTTATCCAATGATTGTACGTTGGCTAATAGTACTGATGGTAGAGGCAGATTACCCAACTCGCCATCAGATCCTTACAAGGCACCCCGAAGTGCGTCCCCGATATCTCAATCTCATCTGAATCACGGGGATTTGGGCCTTTTCGGGTGTCTGAAGTAAATCCTTCACGTCCAACTTGTTAAAGAAAAAATATTCTTCCAGTATGAGGTGAGTAATCGCTGTCCTGATATCTAGAAGCTCTTTTCGTTCATAAGAGATAGTGGCAGAAACATGTACAAAATAAGTTACAAATAACGCCAAAAAACACACAATAGCACAGTTGGTTAGGAGACCGTAAAGCTGCAACCATCTCCTACTGTGCCATTATTACATTTACGGGATGTAACTTATTTTACCCCTGTGTAACTTCCTGTCTTTGTTTCTAGTAACCATGGCAACATGGAGGCCGACTGACAGAGGCAGCCCTGAACTGACAGGAAGGACACACCGGCTGGCAGCAGTCATCAGGCCCTTCTGGCTGACTGCAGAACTCAGCACTTTTAAACAGGAGGTACATGTGTTACTAACTTCCATCCAACACACAATGAGACAGGGCAAGAGAAGCGGACCTGCTACACTACAACTCAACCTAGTTTATCACTCATTCACTTTCAGTTAGGTCTCAGTTTAAAATGTTGTACCAATACAATGCTACTGCCTAATCTACATTACAATACCTTAACAGTATCATTACAGATAATGTCATTGTAGGCTCATTGAAGAACAAACCCTGAATCGCTTGTGAATGAGTCAGAGTCATGGGATCCCTTCTTCGTGTCCTTTAACTTCACGGCCAGGCAGTGACAGTCTCAGCTAAGTTTAAATGGAGGGTGGCCCCTCGTGCCAGGCCTCAGCAGAAATCACTTCTACTTGACCTATATATACAGCTTAGTACAGTACAGGGCTGTAAGGATGTACTAGGCCTATCTGACTGGTCCATCTGTGTCTGGCAGCTAGAGGCTGTGGAAATATAAATGACCGGAGCGTACAGCCAGGCTAGAGGAATTCATTTGGATTCCCTAGACCAGGTATTCCCAAACTGGGGTACGTGCAATGCCATCAGGGATACGCCAAATAAAAATGTGATTCACATTTTTTTTTAAATTAGTATTCTCGTTTCACTGCCGAAGATAAAACTAAACCATCTAGTGTCCAGCAGTACTACACTGGCACCTGTCAACGACACAAGTTGTTCTGCTTCCATGAGCACATCTAATGCTAGCATCAGTAATTCTACATTTGTTGTTAGCTCACCTAGCTCACCCCTTACCCAGGAAAGCACCGAACAACAGGCAGGGACAATGGACCGTCGACGAGGCGCAAATATGATGAGAACTACATTGATTTGGGGTTCACTTATATTGGGAGTAGTGCCTTTCCTCAGCCAGTGTGTTATACAGCGGTTCCTCCTTTAAAAGTTGCGAGCTTACACCACGGGACTTAGAAGTACCCAGCGTCACAGCTTCATTGCTCCAGACCACCACAAGGGGGAGTTAGATCACTCATTATGCATTTGAGTCCCAAGGTTTTTATATGACCAATCATATCGAGTGGTTGACGAACAATGACGAATTTGACGCGGGAAACCAGTCCCTGGCAACTTTCTTCAGCAAAGGTGGCTGAGAAAACATTACAGTGGAAGCAAATGTAAGCAGTTATAACGTCATAATGAGTCAAGCAAAACATTTACAATTGAGAGGAATATGTCAGTTAATGTAGAGATAAACAATTGTGCATGTGTTTTTGTCATAAAGTTAATTTACGAAAACCGCTATTTAGCAAGTTAGCTGACTAGCTAACATTAGCTAGCTAGCTAG
The DNA here is from genome assembly GCF_057628025.1 of Oncorhynchus mykiss. Classification (NCBI taxonomy): domain Eukaryota; kingdom Metazoa; phylum Chordata; class Actinopteri; order Salmoniformes; family Salmonidae; genus Oncorhynchus; species Oncorhynchus mykiss. Next base: position 40,978,931 of record NC_143043.1, read on the forward strand.
CTAGCTAGTGTTATGACATTAGTATGAATTTGTAATTCGTGTTGTTTAATGTTTTAGGGACTCCTGAGAAAACCAGCAAACCAGGCTGTCGTCTTCTGAAACAGTGGATGAAAAGATTCTAGCTAGCTAAAGCATTTACTGCAAATTGAATGTACAATTGTGTTAGCATGCCTTGCTTGCATTTGCCATGCAATGCAGCTGAAGTAACATAGCTAGCTAACTATTTATTTGCTTATTGTGTAGTGGAGAATAAAAATAACTGTATGCCTATGTATGTGTAGCTAGCTAAAGTATGCAGCCAATCTGTGTATGGACCCTAAAAATGTTGGTATGAATATTAGTTCAGAACCTATCTATGAACCTCAGCTATCATAGTTGTATCGACTTAAAATCTAAATGGCATTAATGAAGCCCATGGATTGAGTAGAATATAATAACTTTATTGTGCCAAGGATGCAAGTCCTATATTCATGTACTGTAGTTATTACCACACATGAGATGCCCACATTGTAGCCTGTACATTGAATATATTCACTGATCATGTACTCTTCTTTGGCAAATAAAGGTGCGGTTCAGGTATGAATCTCTGTGAGACATTTTTTTTCAGTCATATCCAATACCAGGTGTATCAAACTCCATTCTTTGAATGATGCTGTGTCTACATGTATGTATTACAATTATACAATTCAACAGTGTTTACCACTCCTGCTCCTGGGAATCAATGATTCCACATTGTAACTTGTAAGACTGATGTAATCCTGCATTAATCTAAGGACACAGAATAGGTGTAGTATTCTAATGAGATACTTCATTTCAACCAGTGGAGAATGTTAAATGCTTTATTGAAAGTTCATTATCCAGGTGTTATAAATACATAATACATTAATTATACATATTATAATTGTAATATTCTAAATACAACTTCAATCTGTACTTCAATGCACATATGGTGTGCATTATAAAAAAAGAGAAAGAAAGAGGTGGGGAGAGAGGTGTAGAAGACAGAAAAGGAAAGAGGTAAAACACAGAAGCAGGGAAGACAGCATGATTAATGAATTACAGTGCTACCCTAATATTCTCTCAGTGTCTCTAGTGTCTCTAGCGGTGTCTCCTAATCAGCCTTCGGGCTCCCAGTCGGCCCGAATCTTAAGAGTGGGTGAGGTGGCGATGACGGGACTGGCTTCCTCTCTCACATCAAAACATACCTGTAGACGAGAGGCCGATGGATAGAGAGATAGAGCGCATGATTAAGCTTTTTTTTTTAAATGTATTCTAACACGGTCAGTCATCATAATCATCAGGAGGTGAAATGCAAAACTGACCTTAGATCATTAACTCTGGGACTACTACATCTCTATCTGTATTTCAATGTTTTTTATTTTGTCTTTTTTTTTCACCAGGTAGGCCAGTAGAGAACAAGTTCTCATTTACAACTGCAACCTGGCCAAGATAAAGCAAAGCAGTGCAACACAAACAACAACACAGAGTTACACATGGAATAAACAAACGTACAGTCAATAACACAATAGAAAAGTCTATATACAGTGTGTGCAAATTAATTAAGATTAGGGAGGTAAGGCAATAAAAGGTTGAAGTGGTGAAATAATTACAATTTACCAAATAAACACTGTAGTGATAGATGTGCAGAAGATGAATGTGCAAGTAGAGATACTGGGGTGCAAAGGAGCAAAAAATAAAAAATAACAATATGGGCATAAGGTAGTTGGATGGGGTATTTACAGGTGCAATGATCTGTAAACTGCTCTGATAGCTGATGCTTAAAGTTAGTGAGGGAGATATGCGTCTCCAGCTTCAGTGATTTTTGCAATTCGTTCCAGTCATTGGCAGCAGAGAACTGGAAGGAAAGGCGACCAAAAGAGGAATTGTCTTTGGGGATGACCAGTGAAATATACATGCTGGAGCGTGTGCTACTGGTGGGTGCTGCTATGGTAACCAGTGAGCTGAGATAAGGTGGGGATTTCCCTACCAAAGACTTATAGATGACCTGGAGCCGATGGGTTTGGCAACGAATATGAAGCGAGGGCCAGCCAACGAGAGCATACAGGTCGCAGTGGTGGGTAGTATATGGGGCTTTGGTGACAAAACAGATGGCACTGTGATAGACTGCATCCAATTTGCTGAGTAGTGTGTTGGAGGTTATTTTATAAATGACATCGCCGAAGTCAAGGATCAGTAGGATAGTCAGTTTTACGAGGGTATGTTTTGCAGCATGAGTGAAGGATGCTTTATTGCGAAATAGGAAACCGATTCTAGATTTAATTTAGGATTGGAGATGCTTAATATGAGTCTGGAAGGAGAGTTTACAGTCTAGCCAGACACCTAGATATTTGAAGTTGTCAACATATTCAAGTCAGAACCGTCCAGAGTAGTGATGCTAGGCGGGCGGGCAGGTGCGGGGAGTGATCGGGTTGAAGAGCATGCATTTAGTTTTACTTGCATTTAAGAGCAGTTGGAGGCCACGGAAGGAGAGTTGTATGGATGGCATTGAAGCTCGTCGGGAGGTTAGTTAACAGTGTCCAAAGAAGGGCCAGATTTGACACACAGAACTCTATCTGAGAAGAAGTTGGTGAACCAGGTGAGGCAGTCATTTGAGAAACCAAGCCTGTTGAGTCTGCTGATAAGAATGTGGTGATTGACAGGTCGATGAATAAGGCTGCACAATATTGTCTTTTGTCGATGGCGGCTATGATATCTTTTAGGACCTTGAGCGTGGCTGAGGTGCACCCATGACCAGCTTGGAAACCATATTGCATAGCGGAGAATGTACGGTGGGATTCGAAATGGTCGGTGATCTGTAAAGCATCTCTTTAATAATACTTCCTGTATAATATAAGTATAATATCACTTATAACAAATCATGATAACATTGGATAGATAGACGCATGTGTAGCATGTGACAATAGCAGAATCATATCAAGGATAGCGTCACAAATACATAAATATCACTTGAAGCTTGATGATGAGTTAATCATTTGAATCAGAGCTAAGGCAAAAACAGGTCCAGTCCCCAGGACCAGGACTGAGAACCACTGCTTTTCATTGGGACCTCTTCATATGCAGACAGGCTTTCACAGCTCGCTGTATCTGAAGACAGAAAACCTCACAAGAAATAGAATACACAAAAGTACCTGCTCTATCCGGAATAGTCTACTCTCTCGCTTTGACAGCTGGGCCTGCTATCCTTTCACCCTCCTCCAAAAAAATACAAATGTTTGCCATTATCAAGTGGCACTGGGGCTAAAACAATATCCTACATAGTGTGGGAGGATTGCACCTAAAAAGGCTGGAGACTCATAACTAATCGAAGCGCATGCATGGATATGTCCTGACCAAAAGATGAAGTGTCAGTGGTAGGGTTCACTTGACGTTGCAGCACAGCAAGATTCTCAGTAGACAGGGGGCATGGGATGTCAGGAACCACCACCCCATTGTCACTGTTTCCAGATTCCAGATTATGACCCCAATAAAGCAGGTCCTCCGCCTGCTGAATCTGGAATGCTCAAGAGAAACAAATCTGTATTAGTGACAAATTTGGCAGCAACAGGGGCTTGATAGTCCAGGGATAATGACAATGTTTATGTGGTGTAAATCTTAAAATTAGCAGCTGACATCTTAAGAGTTTTTTAATTAATGCATGTGAGACAGGTTCCATGTACAACAAGACAGGCAGAGAGGAAGAGAGAAGAACACAGAACAGTTTAATCACCTCTGGTTATGGACACTTTTGGCAGCAATAAAGCTTCCATAGCCTGTTCCTCGGACAGTGAACATCTGGCAATATCTACATTTTTGACCCCTTGATCAGCTCACACTATGAAAGTAAAGAAAATAGCTTATTTTTTGTAGATATGAAAACAATAACTGAGATATGACAGTTCGATCTAAAGCAGCAGATGTCATTTTCAGGATACGTCAATACAACACAGAAAGCAATCTTACGAGGTTTGATGAGGAAGATGTCAAGGGTTTTTATCCAGAAAGTAACTCCTCACAAGATGTTACAATATACATAATACAAGTAATTATTTTTTTCATTCTACTATAGCAATATTTACCTTGAAGGCCATCGATTGCTGCCGACTCCATCCATAAAGTATCCAAAAGCAGTTGCTGCTTTGTTATTGGCCGCAGAGTCCAGATAGAACATCTATACAAGAGTTAGCCTACGCTTAACACCAGACTGGTATTGTGGTTGTTCATTAGGTGATGGGAAATATGCAATATGCATACAAAATAATAACCGCCAAAGATGACAATGTTGTATCTTGAAAAAAAAGCATTGGAATTCAAAGTGAAATGTTTAACCGATTAACCTGCTTCATTATTTATGTATTACTAGTTGATGAAGAGCAGGAACAGAGCATCATTGCCGAGCAATGCAACGAAGCTGGATCATTCTGGCAATGATACCTGCACCATCTACACGCTGCAGAGACTCCCTAACTCTCGCCATTGTACACAATGGCCCATGGCTTGGATACTTCCTTTGACCATTCTAAATCTTGCATGGGGTATCTATGCCTTAATGGCTCTGACTTTTGGTCTAACTCTTCATCTGACATATCAGAATAGGATTCCCTGACAGACATATTGTGTTTCTTAAAGATATCCATAAAAGGTGTCTTAAAGTTTGCCACAAGCCACCTGGGAGACACACCAAACATGTGGAAGAAGGTGCTCTGGTCAGATGAAACCAAAATTGAACTTTTTGGCAACAATGCAAAACGTTATGTTTGGCGTAAAAGCAAACACAGCTGAACACACCATCCCCACTGTCAAACATGATGGTGGCAGCATCATGGTTTGGGCCTGCTTTTCTTCAGCAGGGACAGGGAAGATGGTTAAAATTGATGGGAAGATGGATGGAGCCAAATACAGGACCATTCTGGAAGAAAACCTGATGGAGTCTGCAAAAGACCTGAGACTGGGACGGAGATTTGTCTTCCAACAAGACAATGATCCAAAACATAAAGCAAAATCTACAATGGAATGGTTCAAAAGTAAACATATCCAGGTGTTAGAATGGCCAAGTCAAAGTCCAGACCTGAATCCAATCGAGAATCTGTGGAAAGAACTGAAAACTGCTGTTCACAAATGCTCTCCATCCAACCTCACTGAGCTCGAGCTGTTTTGCAAGGAGGAATGGCAAATAATGTCAGTCTCTTGATGTGCAAAACTGATAGAGACATACCCCAAGCGACTTACAGCTGTAATCGCAGCAAAAGGTGGCGCTACAAAGTATTAACTTAAGGGGGCTGAATAATTTTGCACGCCCAATTTTTCAGTTTTTGATTTGTTAAAAAAGTTTGAAATATCCAATAAATGTCGTTCCACTTCATGATTGTGTCCCACTTGTTGTTGATTCTTCACAAAAAAATACAGTTTTATATCTTTATGTTTGAAGCCTGAAATGTGGCAAAAGGTCGCAAAGTTCAAGGGGGCCGAATACTTTCGCAAGGCACTGTATGTTGTATAGAGAGTATTTGAATATAGCCACAAAATTAAGGAAATTGGAGGGGGGGGGGTCTTGCCGAAATCCCCCCCCCCCTTCTAATTTCCTTAATTTTGTGGCTAGAGTCAAATACTTTCTGTGGCACACACTACTGGTGTGTGCCACCCTCTATAACCACTGTGATTATTATTATTTGACCCTGTTGGTCTTCTATAAACATTTGAACATCTTGGTCATGTTCTGTTATAATCTCCACCCGGCACAGCCAGAAGAGGACTGGCCACCCCACATAGCCTGGTTCCTCTCTAGGTTTCTTCCTAGGTTTTGGCCTTTCTAGGGAGTATTTCCTACCCACCGTGCTTCTACACCTACATTGCTTGCTGTTTGGGGTTTTAGGCTGGGTTTCTGTACAGCACTTTGTGACATCAGCTGATGTAAGAAGGACTTTATAAATAAATGTGATTGATTGATTGAGAGATGACGAATTTTGGTAAAGAGATTTATTTATAGCCTAATACACTTGAAACAAATAGCCAAACCGAAAACTGCAGACATTACTAGTGCCTCCCCTGCGATCAAACAGACATAAAAAAATAAAATTAAACGCAGCCTAACGTGACCATAAAGCTCAACTAGCAAGCAAGTCGCAGCAATGAAGAATTGAGTGTGTGCGCGTTCACACGATAGGGGGTGGGGGAATTCTGTCAGGGGGAGATTTTTGGCACAACATCAGCTTTAGCAGGTCGAAATTGCCAACTAGCATGCATTTGACAATTGTGCTGGCTCCACGCCAGCCGAAAAATAAAGCCCTATATAAAATGGTGATACATATTAATGTGAGGCTATGATGTCGTCAACACATTTTGGGTCAGTCCGTCCTTCCTTCCTTTAACATAAAAATGAGTTGAAGCTATAAAACCTGCTGAGTTTCAGAACATGAGCCGTGATGGGACCAGTTTGTTAGCATACTGTAACTGCTGTTCGATTTCAACATCAGCTCTGGTAAAGTGTTCAGAATGCAGTTGGCTGGCTAGATTCCAGTTATATAAATATGAGAGAGAGAGATTTCTGTTCTAGATATGAGTAAGGAATCTACAGGAAACCAGATGACTCTCCCTGCCTTCACCTCAGAGGCCAGTTGGGGACTTCCTGAAAAATCTAGTGGGCAATTACAGGCCCAGAAAACATCCCCCAGCTAGGAGGCCTCTCTTCCCTTTCTGAAAACCCTGACTCTCACTCCAAGCTACAGTATGCATTTGCTCTGGGTGAGCTCACATCATTGCAGAACAGTACCAGGACTAGCCGGTTCCTCATCACCTGTTCAGTATACCATGCACTAGGGGCACAGGACTGTCAACCATGATACCTCACTGATGAGAGAGTTTCTTGTTCTCTTTTGTCCTATTTCAACACAGTGAATGGTACAAGCAGGAAGTTCCCTTCTAGTCTTTCTCTACAATAAGTATCGTAGATAGCTTATGGACTAGTGTTGCATTGATTGTAGTCAAAGTGGACTACAGTTGAATTCACAAGGCAGGTGTTTAGGGTAAAGGGGATTCCATGTGTTACCTAAGCATCACCCTGTACAGAGAGACTCTGGCTTTTTCCCCAATTATCTCCCCTTCCTTCCAAAGTGTACACTTCCCTGATTTGAATGGGAATGACTGGTATAAGAAATATGGTGGAAATGTCCATGTTTTTAGATTTGTATGAAGTAGTGGATTAGTGCACACATCAGGAGAAGTAGGGCTCTCCCCCAATAAAGAAAAATATTGGTAGACCGAGAGCATTGGAATTTGAAAATGAGTATTTTTCTAAATATAGACACCATGTTTTCTTCATTAAAAATGAATACAAATGACTAAAAAGAGGGAGCCAGAGATCATATAGCCTAACCAGAAGAAAAAAACCTGTGACACTCCTCCCCACTGCCCTCTGCTGCTAGCCTTGTTAAGCTCCTGAAGTTAACGGTAGTAGGTTACACAGTAGGTTGGTAACATTTTTTTCCATTTGGAGTGACAAGATTTTCAAATGTATATTTTCATGGAAGTTAAGTTTAATTTATAATAGTCTTCATATCTCAATGTCATGTGGTTAATAAAAATTATATCTAAATGAAAATGATACAAATCTAAAAGTAACTTCTATTGCCATTGCCAATATGTAAATATAGCCTACATAAAGCCAACAAATAAATACATTGCAGCCCACAGGTAGAAAATATCCTGATAAAAATATATATCCTTTAAATCACATTGGCTATGCATGGTCTGTCTGCAAGGAACTTGAAACATTGTTTCAGCTATTAACTTGGTCCAGCCTGCTCATGCTAGCTAACTTACAACATTATGTAAAATATTCTTGGACCTCATAGTTTCCTGCATCAGTGAGTTCCGGACAGACAAACACAACTATTTTCGCACAACTATTTTTATGACGTTTCGACAGGATCAGAGCATGACATTTTTTTTCCGCTTTCATGCAAAATTCTGGTCGACCAAACAAATCGACCAGTGGACTAAATGGGGTCAGTCCTAAGGAGAAGATAAACTATTATTGGGATACATCCCTTGGTTATGATCATGGAGTAGGTATTAATAATGTAGGAGAGAAACGGGTTTTACTTTAATTGCACATTTGTCAACGTTTACTTTCTTTAAAGATCATGTTTGAAACAGTACGTAAGGTTCATTCAGTTAAAATACAGATTCTGTAGCTAGTTTGTGATATAAGGCAGCTCCCCAATCTCAGCCGCCCGACACCCCACAATGCATACTAACCATCCCCAGCAGAGGGACACACAAAGGACTCTGACTAATTTTGGCAGCAGGATGCTGAACTCTGTCTCTCTTTCAAGCCTGAGCCAACCACCCTAGTCGCTTAATAGTAGATTCACTTTTAAGGAATTCTTAACCCCCCTAATTCACTTCATTCATAAATTCACTTGTGAAGTGCCTTCCCTCGTATTTAAATTGAGGGAATAGATAAGGGCTGATCTAACACACTTGCACATATATGTCTTAGAGCAGCGGTGGGCAACTCCAGTCCTCCAGGGCCTGATTGGTGTCACACTTTTTCTCCATCCCTAGCAAACACAGCTGATTCATCAAACTGCATTCTAAACTAAAGATCATGATTAGGTGATTATTAGAGTCACGTGTGTTAGCTGGGGCTGAGGTAAAACTGTGACACCAATCAGGCCCTCAAGGACTGGAATTACCCACCCCTGTCTTAGAGGAAGATATAGTAAATGCACAAAGTTCTGGAATATATAGAGCAAAAACACCATGTGATGACATCAGAGTGGAGTAGTCTTTCAGCTGGGGGCCAGTATTAGAGAAATGGCTCATCTGAGTCATCTGGAAATGATTAAGGGAGTTACTAATAGAGGGGATACAAGGAACCTCCCAATGACTAACACCCTCCTACATTCCCGAACACTCACCCCCACCCAATCCCAAAATACTGTCCCACACTGCCACACACTCATACTCCCAAGTAGGGATGGGCACTTGAAATGATTTTATCATTCGAATAATAGGACTTTTTTTTCCAGATTTCCCCCAACAAAAAAAAAATGAGCTTAAACTCTTGGCTAATCAGAATGACACAAATCCACATGGCAGAGGTAAACATCGGACACGCTGCTTGCTTTTCTCTGGTCATTTGGCCAACAGTAACAGCAAAAGAAAAGTCTGATTTCCTCTATGATAGAACTGATTTTGTAATTGCTATTTGAACTGGGGAATAAACAATAGGGCTTAATGCACAGCAGTAGCTCCACGCACCGTTATAAAAACTACATCAAAAGTTTGTTTAATTAAATTAAGAATTGGTATATCCTTGTAGGTAAAAATTCCACAAGTATCAATTGAATTGAGAAATATTTTTCATTGTTAAAATAGGCCTACAATTTTTATTCTCCAAAAATGAATAGTCAAATACTGACGTCCGTCTGGATGTATTCAATTAGCACTCTCTCTTTCCTTTCAATAGAGACCCAGGATACATTTCTTGAGCTCTTGTACACATTTACAGCTCCCTCTCCATGATTTCCAACAAAGAAACTGCATCCTGAGTGTTCTCATGAGGCCAACACTCAGTCATGGCTCTAATCTGCTAACAGTTGTAGGACTAATCTGTAGGCCCAATCTGTTGGCCCAATCCAACACACAAACCAAAGAAATCAGAGTGATGGCAACAATCACATCTGACAAACGAAGAGGTGTAATGGGTTCGCACTCAAATGCTGCATAAAGCTTAATTAATCAATGTTTTACATTTTTTACTGTATTGAGGATAGCGTACACAGACATTTTGGCTTTACAGCCTTCAGTGTGTAAGTACAATTTTCTTTAATTCAAAACAGCATTTTTAAAGAATAACAGATGGGCAGAAAATGCATCTAATCAGGGTTGCCACTCATCTGCAAATCAGGGACTCGGCCCCTCTGGTCTACCTGTATACAAATTAGTAACAAAAAGATAGAATTATAGGATATGGGAGCAAATCAATCGCCCCAGGTGTCCGCTCTCCTAAATACATCACATCAATTCATGTGAATTGCTGTCCTTTGTGGTGGGAGAAGACGTTCAGAAATATGTGGGGCCAACTCATAAACAATATGTTAAATCTAATATGGACAGTGTTCTTGTATAACAATCTAAACGTGGCTTATAGGAAGGAGGTGAAATCTCTTCAGTCTACCCCCTCCTTTTTCGAACATTCTGTTAAAAATCGCGCAACATTTCAGCGTCCTGCTACTCATGCCAGGAATATAGTATATGCATATGATTAGTATGTGTGGATAGAAAACACTCTGAAGTTTCTAAAACTGGTTAAATAATGTCTGTGACTATAACAGAACGTGAACAGAAAGCGAAATCCCCAGAAAAACCTGGTCACAAAAACCACAGAAAAGTATTAATCCGCCAGTCTCTGGGTTGTTTATGGCAAGCAAAAATATATAGCAGGGAGCTTGCAGTTCCTACAACTTCCACACGATGTAGCCAAAAACGTCATTTTCATTGACAAAAATCCTTTGTGTAATGACAAATAGATCCTTCATTCCGTCCAGCATACAGCAATCGATTTTGGAAGAGAGAAAAAGGACATCGTTTTCTTGAGTAGCTGCTATTGAATACAGATCGCCCAGTGATCAATTTGATCGCTTATTAACGTTTACAAATACCTAAAGTTGGGTTACAAAAGTAGGTTGAAGTGTTTTGTCAAAGAATATAGGCAACTTATATAATTTTAAAAAATGACGTTGCGTGTTGGAAGAGAGCTTTTTTCCTGAACCAGACAGGCTATACAAATGGATATTTTGGGCATACATGGACGGATTTAATCGGGAAAAAGACCCAATTGTGATGTTTATGGAACATATAGGAGTGCCAACAAAGAATATCATCAAAGGTAATGAATGTTTTATATTTTATTTCTGCGTTTTGTGTAGCGCCGGCTACGCTAATTATTTTGTTTACGTCCCCTTCAGGTATATTGGGGTGTTGCATGCTATCAGATAATAGCTTCTCATGCTTTTGCCGAAAAGCATTTTAAAAATCTGACTTGTTGGCTAGATTCACAACGAGTGTAGCTTTAATTCAATACCCTGCATGTGTGTTTTAATGAACGTTTGAGTTTTAACGAGTACATTTAGCATTTAGCGTAGCGCATTTGCATTTCCAGGTGTCTAGATGAGACGTCTGCGTCTCAAGTAGGATCAAGAGGTTAAACACTGTGGAGATACAGAATTTAATTTATACACTACCGGTCAAAGGTTTGGGGTCACAGGGGCATCCCGAGTGGCACAAGGGTCTAAGGCAATGCATCGCAATGCTAGCTGTGCCACTAGCGATTCTGAGTTTGAGTCCAGGCTCTGACCAGGAGACCCATGGGGCGGCGCAAAATTGGCCAAGCATCGTCCGGGTTAGGGGAGGGTTGGGTCAGCAGGGATGTCCTTGTCCCATCGCGCACTAGTGACTCCTGTGGCGGGCCGGGCGCAGTGCACGTTGACACGGTCGGCAGGTGTACAGTGTTTCCTCCGACACATTGGTGCGGCTGGCTTCCGGGTTAAGTGGGCATTGTGTCAAGAAGCAGTGCGGCTTGGCTAGATCGTGTTTCGGAGGACGCACGGCTCTCGGCCTTCGCCTCTCCCGAGTCCATAAGGAAGTTGCAGCGATGAGACAAGACTGTAACTACCGATTGGATACCACGAAATTGGGGAGAAGTTTATTAATTGAATAGTACCTGCAAAAAAACAGTATTGGGTGGTTAAGGGCGCTGTACTGCAGCGCCAGCTGTGCCATCAGAGTCCCTGGGTTCGCGCCCAGGCTCTGTCGTAACCGGCCGCGACCAGGAGGTCCGTGGGGCGATGCACAATTGGCCTAGCGTCGCCCGGGTTAGGGAGGGCTTGGTCGGTAGGGGTGTCCTTGTCTCATCGCGCACCAGCGACTCCTGTGGCGGGCTGGGTGCAGTGTGCGCTAACCAAGGTGGCCAGGTGCACGGTGTTTCCTCCGGCGCATTGGTGCGGCTGGCTTCCGGGTTGGATGTGTGCTGTGTTAAGAAGCAGTGCGGCTTGGTTGGGTTGTGTATCGCAGGACGCATGACTTTCAACCTTCGTCTATCCCGAGCCCGTACGGGAGTTGTAGCGATGAGACAAGATAGTAGCTACTACAACAATTGGATACCACGAAATCGGGGAGAAAATGTAAAATTCAAAAAAAATAAAAAATACAGTCTCAACGTCAACAGTGAAGAGACGACTCCAGGATGCTGGCCTTTTAAGCAGAGTTCCTGTGTCCAATGTCTGTGTTCTTTTAACAATCTTTTATTTTTATTGGCCAGTCTGAGATATGGCTTTTTCTTTGCAACTATACCTAGAAGGCCAGCATCCAGGAGTCGCCTCTTCACTGTTGACATTGAGACTGGTGTTTTGAGGGTACTATTTAATGAAGCTGCCAGTTGAGGACTTGTGAGGCGTCTGTTCCTCAAACTAGACACTAATGTAATTGTCCTCTTGCTCAGTTGTGCACCGGGGCCTCCCCTCTTTCTATTCTGGTTAGACAGTTTGCACTGTTCTGTGAAGGGAATACTTCACAGCGTTGTACGAGATCTTCAGTTTCTTGGCAATTTCTCGCATGGAATAGCCTTCATTTCTCAGAACAAGAATAGACTGACGAGTTTCAGAAGAATGTTATTTGTTTCTGGCCATTTTGAGCCTGTAATCGAACCCACAAATGCAGAGGCTCCAGACACTCAACTAGTCTAAAGAAGGCCGGTTTGTCACGCCCTGACCTTAAAGATCCTTTTCATGTCTCTATTTGGTTTGGTCAGGGTGTGATTTGGGGTGGGCATTCTAGGTTTTGTTTTCTATGATTTTGTGTTTCTATGTTTTCATTCAGGGAGAGCTGTCTATCGTTGTCTCTGATTGGGAACCATACTTATGTAGCCCTTTTCCCTCCTTTCTGTGTGGGATGTTGTCTTTGTTTGTTGGCACTAACCTTAAGCTTCACGGTTGGTTTTTGGATTGTTTATTGTTTTTGTCGGCGTCATATGAAATTAAGGAATATGTACGCTCACCACGCTGCACCTTGGTCCAGTTCTTTCAACGGCCGTGACACAGTTGTATTGCTTCTTTAATCAAGACAACAGTTTTCAGCTGTGCTAACATTATTGCAAATGGGTTTTCTAATGATCAATTAGCTTTTTAAAATTAGAAACTTGGATTAGCCAACACAACGTGCCATTGGAACATAGGAGTGATGGTTGCTGATAATGGGCCTCTGTACGCCTATGTAGATATTCCATAAAAAAATCTGCCGTTTTCAGCTACAATAGTCATTTACAATATTAGCAATGTCTATACTGTATTTCTGATCAACTTGATGTTATTTTAAAAATGGACAAAAAACATGTGCTTTTCTTTCTTTTGAATGGTAGTGTATATCCACATGGCTTCTCTTTGGAGTAATTTGTTATATAATTTGTTATAGTCACCTCCTCTACGTGGTGGTTGAACTTTTTCGATCCTGACGCAGGGCAATTCATTAATAGAATGATTTTGTTCTAAAAAATTGTCTTGCAACTGGCAAAGGGTGATATCTTGACATCTAAAAGTGAATTTATGCTCTCCAAGACGTACGTTCAAGGCGCTGGATGTTTTTCCCAATATTAAATCTTATTACAAGAATACTTTAACATATAAATAATTCCGTTAGTAGTGTAAGTTATACATGACTATCTCATAGGTCCTAGAAGTCTGAGGACATACAACGTTATATTTCCTTATGGTGCTACAAGATCTACAGGGGAAGCATCCTTTTCTGAATGCCAGTTCTCTCTCTGACCACATCTGATTGTGACACTCCAATCTATCCCACACATCCCACTCACTCAGATGCTATGTGGCCATAGTGGCTTGAAATCAAACCATCCCAGTGAGAGCAATGGTGATGGAAACAGACATGTCAGCCCCACATCCCACTGACACAGCTGGGGCTCTCATAGCACTGATCAAACTCCAGACCCCTGTCTCTCTGTCTGGACTCCCATAGCAATGAGCAGACTCCAGACCCCTGTCTCTCTGTCTGGACTCCCATAGCAATGAGCAGACTCCAGACCCCTGTCTCTCTGTCTGGGCTCTCATAGCACTGAGCAGACTCCAGACCCGTGGCGCGCTCTCTCTCTCTCCCTGCCTGCCTGCCTGCCTGCCTGCCTGCCTGCCTGCCTGTCTGTCTGTCTGCCTGTCTGTCTGTCTGCCTGCCTGTCTGTCTGTCTGTCTGCCTGTCTGTCTGTCTGTCTGTCTGTCTCCCACTACTGCTTTATAACACGCTGCTAGTGCAGCTCTGGCACCATAAACCACAGTTCCATTTCCATGATAGAGAGAGGGGCTGCTGGCGCTCAACATGACCGGGAGAATGTCACACATCTGCAGTGGCATGTACTGTAATCAGCCTGAGAGGCACTCAAGCACCATCCCCCGGCACAAGCAGGCAGAGAGACATTGATACACAGCCAGAGTCAGTCAAATGGGATTCAGGCCAACTACCTCAATAGAGCACAGGCAGGCACAGAGACACTACCATACAAAGCAGGCACAAAGAGAGACAGTCTAACATACAAATGTGATTGAGGCCTACCTCAACAAAGCACACAGTCAGGGACAGACTGATGGCAGAGGACAGAGGAATGGAATGGTTGTGGGTTCAATTACCATGGTGGACCAGTATGGAAATGTATGCACTCACTACTGTATGTCACTTTGGATAACAGCATCTGCTAAATGACTAAAATGTAAAGGTGGGCCTAGGCTATGAGACCATGGGACATTGTTATTTCATTGAGAAATTACAATGTAGCATGGTAGAGCTACAGATAGCCTTGTTTCACAACGATGGATCTGCACCGACCTACTAGTTATTTTGCTTGGTGATAAAATGAAAATAATCACAAAAAGGTTCAACACAGACTCCAAACATTGGATTCCATACCATTTAGGCCTAAGGAGGACACGACTGATTCTTGTTGAAGCCTGTTCCTATGGTAGTGAGCCTATGCTTAGACCTAACGTTCTGTGTTAGGAGCACTGGCTCAGGGGGACCAGCCACCTCCTAGGGCTTGCTGGGACAAGCAGTAAGAAAACAAGCATTTTGTGAATACATCCCCAGCTTCAGTCAGAGAGATCTACATGGAAGGAAGGAAAGAAAGAAAATGAGAGAGAGAGAGACATAATATGTATTAGAGGTCGACTGATTAATCGGAATGGCCGATTTCAAGTTTTCATAACAATCGGAAATCTGTAATTTTGGACGACGATTTAAAAAAAAAAATGTACACCTTTATTTAATCTTTATTTAACTAGGCAAGTCAGTTAAGAACACATTCTTATTTTCAATGACGGCCTAGGAACAGTGGGTTAACTGCCTTGTTCAGGGGCAGAACGACAGATTTTTACCTTGTCAGCTCAGGGATTCAATCTTGCAACCTTTCTGTTAACTAGTCCAATGTTCTAACCACCTGTCTCAAGAGGAGCATGCCTGTTACGCGAATGCAGTAAGAAGCCCAGGTAAGTTGCTAGCTAGCATTAAACGTAATCAATCATAATCACTAGTTATAACTACACATGGTTGATGATATTACTAGTGTATCTAGCGTGTCCTGCGTTGCATATAATCGATGCAGTGCGCATTCGCGAAAAAGGACTGTCGTTGCTCCAACGTGTACCTAACCATGAACACCAATGCCTTTCTTAAAATCAATACACAGAAGTATATATTTTTAAACCTGCGTATTTAAAAGAAATCCAGGTTATCAGGCAATATTAACCAGGTGAAATTGTGTCACTTCTCTTGCGTTCATTGCACGCAGTCAGGGTATATGCAACCGTTCTGGGCCGCCTGGCTCATTGTGAACTAATTTGCCAGAATTTTACGTAATTATGACATAACATTGAAAGTTGTGCAATACAATGTAACAGGAATATTTAGACTGATGGATGCCACCCATTAGATAAAATATGGAACGGTTCCGTATTTCACTGAAAGAATAAACCTCTTGTTTTCGAGATGATAGTTTCCGGATTCTACCATATTAATGACCTAAGGCTCGCATTTCTGTGTGTTATTATGTTATAACTAAGTCTATGATTTGATAGAGCAGTCTGACTGAGCGATGGTAGGCACCAGCAGGCTCATAAGCATTCATTCAAACAGCACTTTCGTGCATTTTGCCAGAAGCTCTGCTGTTTATGACTTCAAGCCTATCAACTCCCGAGATTAGGCTGGTGTAACGATGTGATGTGAAATGGCTAGCGAGTTAGCGGGGTGCGCACTAATAGCGTTTCAAACGTCACTCGCTCTGAGACTTGGAGTAGTTGTTCCCCTTGCTCTGCATGGGTAACGATGCTTCGAGGGTGGCTGTTGTCGTTGTGTTCCTGGTTCGAGCCCAGGTAGGAGCGAGGAGAGGTATGGAAGCTATACTGTTACACTGGCAATCCTAAAGTGCCTATAAGAACATCCAATAGTCAAAGGTATATGAAATACAAATGGTATAGAGAAATAGTCCTATAATTCCCATAATAACTACAACCTAAAACTTTTTACCTGGGAATATTGAAGACTCATGTTAAAAGGAACCACCAGCTTTCATATGTTCTCATGTTCTGAGCAAGGAACTTAAATGTTAGCTTTCTTACATGGCACATATTGCACTTTTACTTTCTTCTCCAACTCTTTGGTTTTGCATCATTTAAACCAAATTGAACATCATTATTTATTTGAGGCTAAATTGATTTTATTGATGTGTTATATCAAGTTAAAATAAAAGTATTAATTCAGTATTGTTGTAATTGTCATTGTTACAAATAAATAAATACAAAAATTAAATTGTCCGATTAATCGGTATCAGCTTTTTTTGGTCCTGCTATAATCGGTTTCAGTGTTGAAAAATCATAATCGGTCAACCTCTAGTACCAACTAAGACCCAGACCTGGGGTCAATTTATATTTTAAATCATTAAAAACACTGAGTGTTTGCTTTAGTCTACCTGGAGTACCAGGCGGGCGGGGTCTGGTTACATTTTGCCAAGCTCAAGTCCAATCGAGCACAGCTAATGTATTTTGAATTTCAAATATTACTGGCACCCAGGTGTAGATGGTAACCACAGGACCCCTATCTCTCCAGTAGGCACAAGGGGCAGCCAACAGGGCATTAATCACCAGGTCACTAGGAGCTGACACTCCTGCAGAGAGAATATACAGCATTCCCTCCCACCAGAGCAGTAGATGGCGTAATGATTGGTCTCTTTCTGAATCAGTCTCTGAAAAATGGAGCTCATCCCAAGATGTCATAAAATACCTGTACATCGGTGCCAGTATAACCCAACCTTCAATGCCAAGACCATTAGCAGATGGTCTTCTAAATCAGATGACATTACATTCTGAATGACTTTTTAGAAAACAGGCCTCTAGGACCTTAGATGGCTTACCATGAGGTTCCTGGTCTCGAATCGGAGCTAACTGAACCGTGGTTAGGTTAAACTGGAAATAAAGCACCCTGGAGGAAACCTATCGTTTTGGCTCTCCTGCTACTTGTATATCAGATAATAGTCCTCATATTCTTTCTGCTTTAACAGAAAGTAACCATAGGGATTACATTAGAAAGTAACATTCTAAACTAAAGAGCCTCGAGTAGCTCGGAGACAGTGAAAATAAACATCCAGTAACTGAGTTAGTGCCTTGGGGTCCGGGGGAGAGAAGGAATTCAGGGCCAGTTGAGTCCCATTCTCAGTACCTTTCTCCACTTCTTAAAAACAGAGATGCAGCCAGTCCTTCACAAGCAGTCAGCGAAATAAAGCAGCTTCTCTGAGATAGAACAGCAGCAGAATGTCAAGTCCGAATTCTTGACAGTTTCTCTTCTGAAAAAGTTATTCCTTTCTGACAACCATGCCATGCCCAAGGCCATTACGGCAGGGTAGCCTAGTGGTTAGAGTGTTGGACTAGTAACCGAAAGGTTGCAAGTTCAAATCTCCGAGCTGACAAGGTACAAATCTGTCGTACTGGCCGCCATTGAAAATAAGAATTTGTTATTAACTGACTTCCCTAGTTGAATAAAGGTAAAATTACCAATTCACAATCCTTGTCATAAGACATTCATAATCCTTTAACTGTTTATTCAGGTAGGGACAAACAAACCTAGCACGAACACTCCAGCTATGAGAATGTGAATGCCTTGTCAGACTGGTTGTCTGAAGTTACACCAAAAGATGTGAATAAAGACTAGACACGACACCTGCTGTAAAAATATGTGTCATCTTGTTAAGAGGACCTAAATGAGGATCTAATAGTGCAGCCTCTATACTCCGCCTTCAAAGACAGATGAATGCTCAGAATGCAACCTTATTTTGGGTGCTTTCTGAAACCTAGAGAACACAAGGAAGGGAAAGCACAAGACGACACCAGCTGTACGAATATACTGAACAAAAATTTAAAACGCAACATATGATCCCATGTTTCATGAGCTGAAATAAAAGATCCCAGAAATGTTCCATATGCATAAAAATATTATTTCTCTCAAATGTTGTGCACAAATTTGTTTACATCCCAGTTAGTGAGCATTTCTCCAAGATAATCCATCCACCTGACAGGTGTGGCATATCAAGTTGCTGATTAAACATGATCATTACACAGGTGCACCTTCTGCTGGGGACAATAAAAGGCCACTAAAATGTGCAATTTTGTCACACAACACAATGCCACAGATGTCTCAAGTTTTGAGGGAGCGTACAATTGGCAAAATCATTGAATGTTACATTCAGGCCATATGCAATATCTAGCCAGATACACTTCATTTCATTCATTTCCTTGATTTTGTAATGATTATTTCCTACACTATTATTAGTATAATTTTTTTTCTAGGCAAGTCAATTAAGAACACATTCTTATTTACAATGACAGCCTACCCCGGCCAAACCTGGACAACGCTGGGCCAATTGTGTGCCACCCTATGGGACTCCCAATCACAGTCGGATGTGATGCAGCCTGGATTTGAACCAGGTACTGCAGTGACACCTCTTGCACTGAGATGCAGTGTCTTAGACCACTGCGTTACTCGGGAGCCCAAAGGAGGTGCCTATAAGAACCTTTTGGGTTTCCACACCAGCGGAACCTTTCCAGTTGAGAAGGTTCCTCAAGGAACCCCTCTGAAAAAGGTATTTGAGGAACCCCTGTGTAAAGATTCATACCGGAACCTTTTTGTGATTGGAGGGATTAAATGTTTTACCTTTTTAATAATATATTGTAGAAGTGGCAGCCTATCATATTTGCAGTGTGGCTTATTGGAGGCGTGGCTTTGAGGTAGTTATTTTTGTTCACCCATTAGCATTAATCCAATTCCCGTTCATCATGTTAAGTTTGCACACTGCTAACTAAAAATGTTCCTTGAATATTTATGCATATTACATATTCTAATATAATTTTAATATTGCTGATAACATACAGTAATAGTGGTAAATATTCCATATTTGAGATTTGCATAGGCTCTTGAGGAACTCGTACATCTCTGTTAGCCTCATTGAAGCTACAAAACTGTGTGTTCAAACTTAAGATCTTCTTCTTCTTCGATGAGGTTTAACAGTGGTTGGCATCCGATAAACTAAATGTTGCATTACCACCACCAACTAGACTGGAGTATAACTCCCTTTTACTTGTGATCAATATTGATGTATTATTATTTATCTTTTCACATCTAGGAACCTTCGTCCTACAGACTGCTGTCACATCCACATAAGCTTGACACCTGTAACAACAATGTGTTCGGCACAAAAGCTCGTACAGGATAGGTGAAATAGCCTAACATCCCTTTGTCAGGCAAAGAACCAACATCAAAACTCAAAAGAACAGACATTGACTCTTCTGTTTCACCACTCACAACACCCTGTCTGCGTCGCACCAAACGACGAGCATCACAAACACAGGGAATCTTCCCCTTCAGTTGGTCCGCTTTCACATTTACCACTACCCCAGTAATCACTCCTTTAAATGGCGCCCTTTTCTTGAGTGGAAAACAAGTCACATCCCGTCCCCATTCATTTGGCGCAGAGCGCCTGCTCCCTCTGACCAGCAGAAACACAAACAATTATCACAGGACCATTTCGGGTTACCTTCTCTGATTCCACTGCACCGAATATCAACCCTGAAACCAAAAATGGATCAGCTAGCTGAAAGGCAGGGATCCAATTTCTCAAAAAATTGAGAGTTCCTCGAATCACCACAAGAAAATGCAATAGTGTCAGCAAAACGCATCACATGGGGAGGATTTCTGTATTTTAAAAGTTACATATCTTGAAAACTTGATTGCTGACAGGCAAGATATTTTGACAAGCAAGATATATATATAGAAATATATATATATAGAAATATATATATATATATATATATATAGAAATATATATATATATATATATATATATATATATGAATGAGAGAGAGAGAGAGAGAGAGAGAGAGAGAGAGAGAGAGAGAGAGAGAGAGAGAGAGAGAGAGAGAGAGAGAGAGAGAGAGAGAGAGAGAGAGAGCACATGAGAGAACAGAGGAACATATAACCTAGTAAAAATGGCTGGGTCTTTTCTAGGCTGTATTCCTTCAGGGACCAAATTAAACTAGGACTTTCTCCACTTTGAGCCACAGAGAGCTTCATATGGAATGTTCCTACTACACAGCTCAGTGTCTTATATTACCATATCACAGTGTGTATGTGTGTGTGTGTGTGTGTGTGTGTGTGTGTGTGTGTGTGTGCGTGCCTGCCCCTCTCACACCCTGGTGTGATGTTCCACACCATACGGTCCCTCAGACTGTCATGTCATGTGATAAAGGCACATGTAAAGGTTACACCCAACCCTAACAACAACAGTAACAGCCAGCCACAAAAGAACTGATCAAAACACAACAAAAAAGCAATATTGAAGTCATTTCTAAACTTCCTAAAGTTTACATGACATGTTGTTAAGATGATTGCTAACATAATTAACCATTGGGACCATAAATACTCTGCATCGGTTTCAGTACCAAATTAAAATGCCATTACTTAAAGGGCCTAAGTAGCCTTGCTCTGTTGGCTTGGTGACATATTTTGACCAGGCAGTACACATCATTCCTTTTCAGAGAGCCAAGATACTAAGCCATAATTATTAGGTGTGTCCTAACGTACAGACAAGATGAGCAAAATAGAGTTTTGCTGACTGGTCAGATTTCACGAAACACACAAGCGTGTGAGCTACCTTGGGAGTGTCCACCTCATTAGACATGCGTAAAATCAATGTATGCATGATACAAACCATGTCGGCAGCACAGTGTTTACGTGCATAAGGCAAATAAGGAACAAGCTGTGAAGTGTCCACTTCTACAGATTCTCGGGTAGATGCAGTCAGAGTATTCCTAAATAAATGTTAACAGTGTTTACCTACAGCATGGTCCGTTAAAATCATCCATGGTAGACCCTAGGAGAGATGAATGAAACATTCTATCTGGGGAAGTCATCAGAGGAAGAATTGCCTAACTGTTACTGTATCTAATGTATAGCCGAGTTAATAGGCCTACTGCATCTGTTACCGTAGGCTATTTAAAGGAAAAAATATCAGTGACCTCTACAGGATGAAGGCTGTATTGGCCACTGAGAGCGTCACTGGGAAAGCTTCAATCAACATAACATTTGTAGACTATGATTAATATGATTTGTTAGTTGAGGTTATTAAAACAGCTGACTACCAGACCAAAAAATAAACATAAGAAAATATTGCAGTGATAGAGTAGCCTACCCATCAATGATCGTTGTTTAGGCCTTGTTACAAGAGCAAAATGATAGCAATATTGTTCGCTTTAGTCCATAATACCGCCGACTGCAACAATGTATCAAAATACAAGGACATACTGACTGTCTCCAAATGACGTCTATTATACTCGTGCCACATATCCGTTACCGCCTGCCTCGAGGAGTGTGCTTTCAGTTGGATCAGTGCAACTGGGAAAGGCCCTACCACTATTTTTAATCATTGTATTTTCGTTTCAAAGAGCAGTCACAAATACGGACATGTATTATATAGTCCGTAAATCAAAAATATTTGCAGATTTCAATCTAGGCAGATCTTCCTTCCTTCCCTCTCACACTGTAAGCACAGAGAAGTAACGGCCAAAGCCTATGTCTAAATAAATATTCTGTAATATATATATATATATATATGAGATATTTATGAAAGCTTACCAAAGCAGGCCTCTCCCCTTTCTTGCTGCTATCTTGATAAGCGCGTTAATGGTGCATACCGAGGCATAGGGCTGCTAAGTACCACTGACTTAACACAGAATGACTAACTGTCCGCTACAACACAAAACCCCACCTTCCGGACGTGCACGGAGGAAGAAACCCGACAGGATATGATGTAGAGAGCCTATTGTCGTCAGTAGTTACCACAGTCACAAAGTAATAAACCCTGCCTATTTTCACAATTTATCTTCTTAAAATGTGATTTTAAACCTAACCCTAACCTCAACTACACTGCTAAACTTAAGCCTAACACTAACCTTAAATTGAGATCAAAAACTTAATTTTAGTTTTCTAGAATTTTTACCACATATCCAATTTTGTGGCTGTGGTAACTATTGGAAACCAGCTCTCAGGCGCTGGCGTTCTCCAAATCCGCCCGTTTCAATACAGTTGGATAAATCAAATCAAAATCAAATCAAATGTCAAGGTTAGAACCGCTTAACTTGTTTTTTTTTCACGGTTAATTTGTGTGTTAATGCCTTAACGTTCAGAAAAGTAACACGATCAACATGATTCCCTTCTTTGTAATTTTTGTTAATTGCAAATGTACATGATGATTTTTCTGTCCTCCCTTCCCTAATTACTTGAAGTACGGTTATCTCTGATCGGGCGTGACATGGATGGGTCAAGGCTATGGGTTAAATCTCTCATTTCACCAATCTATCTATTTTATGGAAGTGAGGGTTGTGTTGAAAGCATTTGAATAGTCACACAGCACCCTGTTGTGTGAATATTGATATTAGTTATCTTTTGTGTGTGTATAACTAATTCTGCACATATGTTTGTGTGTTCATAAATTATCGGTTATATTTTGTCTGTCTTTCTTTATCGATTACATATGGTAGATGATTGAATAAGATGTGTAGGATGTCTCTGCTGAGATAGTCTAGGCAAGGGCTCTCTAACCCTGTTTCTGGAGAGCTACCCTCCTTTAGGTTTTGAAGGAGAGTTGGAGAGCCCTGGCCTATAAATACAAATACGTTTGTATTATAGTGCCACCTGTTGATAAGAATAGAATAGGATCGAATCTTAGAATAGAATATTAGAATAGAATAGAATCTTAGAATAGAATAGAGTAGAATAGACTGACATGTCAAAGGAATTTAGACAAAAATGCCGTGACCTATTATGGGGAATAATCCAAATAAATTATCACACTCTATCCCTCCAAGAAAATAATGTGTTATAATTATTTAACATTGCATTAAGCAGCTCTTTGTCTCTAATTGGCATATTTACACAAAATATAGGAGCAAAATAAACTGCATTGTTGGTTAGGGGCTTTCACTATTGTATGTGACTAATCAAATTTGATTTGAATTCAAATTATGGAGATGACAGATAAGATTTTTGATAGTTTTACAATGACAGAAGATATTCGACTGAAATTTGATTGAATGGTGATTTGATAAGGAAGATGAATCAGAGTAGCATAATTGTCATATAGTCATTTTTATAGTGTCAAGGACCATGTTGAATGGAATATTTCAGTATCGTAAATAATCACGCTATTCACAGTGTTTAAAGTCCAGATGGATTGGCTAAAAGCCTATGTTGTCTTTTTCCTTTTATGTCTTGGACATATTTTTACTATAGCCTATATAGAAATAAAGTGAATTACACTTACAGGCAACATTTCCATTTGACTATATGCAACTGTAAATTGTAGGCTATCACATGCTTTTTAGTGTTGGGCAATGGTTTCTCATATTCAATTGAGACACCCACCCTTCCTGCTCAAACTACAACATGCCCCTCCCTCTGAAATGTTCTAAAAGCCTGGATGATCACAGAAGAGCAGCAAAACCTAACGAAGAGGAACAGATGGGATATCAAGTATCAAATCCGTAAGTATGCTCTCTAATATGTAACTTAAAACTAAAGTATCAATGTATAGGTTATTCAACGATGCAGTAAGTGTGCTGCGTTCAGGGGATCTACGTGTTTGAGAGTGTGAGTTGGAAGCAGACGTTACAGTAGCTTAGGCTATGTCAAATGTAGCCTAAAATAAAATCTAATGTGTTTTTATTAGGCTATTGCAATTGTGTTGTTTAGTTAACTAGTTTAAAATCATAATATATGACGACATTATAAAGCAAAAATTATTGCAATGTAATGAGTATGAGGCAATGCAAATCATCTCCTGATCTCATCTTGAACTGTGAAAAGTTTCTGGTACTCACACTGTTGCTCAACTTTAGTCACTTTTGTGTTTCACTTCGGTAAAATGCACTTACTATAATGTAGTATAGTAGTAGCCTGTTGGCAAAGGAGTTGTGAGTTTTGTAAGTAGCCTATCCTTCATCTTGAGATTTTACTGACTAGGTTATAGTACTGATGTAGTAGGGAAATGTACACTGTATTGGAAAACGTCAATTATATAGTCATTTTGGGTATAATCAACTATGAAATACTCTGAAACATTTTACTGCAGCATACTGTAAATTCTGGTGCATTGTGTGAAAATGTTGTGGGCGGGGGAAAGGAATTGCTGTATTTCAAATTGTCCAATAATTCCAACCTACAAAATACAGTACCGTACCATTTTGTTGGAGTGCCAAAAACCTTTTGACCACTACTGTGTGCATGGTAGTGTTGTTTCTGTCTCATTAACATATTTTGAGGCCTGCCTTGTAAGAGGCTATATTTGTTGCACTCGTGAGTGAGAATGCCGCACCAATTTAACTCCTATGTGATTGTAATGCACCATGTAAGCTGGACAGATTGGAGTGGCAGCAAGTCTTAAACCTTAAACGGTTGAACATTTTGCCATGTCCTTTTGGTCAGAGTGCCCCATGGTGGTGGGGTAATGGTACGCTCAGGCATAAACTACGTAGAACGAACACAATTGCATTTTATTGATGGCAATATCAATTAACAGACACCTTGACGAGATCCTGAGGCCGATAGTCATGCTATTCATCTGCCGCCATCACCTCATGTTTCAACATGATAATGCACAGCCCCATGTCGCAAGGATCTATACACAATTCCTGGAAGCTGAAAATGTCCCAGTTCTTCCATGGCCTGCAAACTCGCCAGACTACAGCGTGTTCCAGTTCCCGACAATATCCAGCAACATCCCACAGCCATTGAAGAGGAGTGGGACAACATTCCACAGGCCAAAATCAACAGTCTGATCAACTCTATGCGAAGGAGATGTCGCATTGCATAAGGCAAGTAGTGGTCACATCAGATACTGACTGGTTTTCTGATTTACGCCCCTACTTAAAAATAAAAAAGGTATCTGTGACCAACAGATGCATATCTGTATTCCCAGTCATGTGAAATCCATAGATTAGGGCCTAATGGGTTTATTAAAATTGACTGATTTCCTTATATAAACTGTAACAACTTTGAAATTGTTGCATGTTGCGTTTATATTTTTGTTCAGTGTAAATATCCATAGCCTTTTTCTTCACACAGGCATTGGGATGTGTTTATGCATCTCAATATAATCAGCTTCATATCTATGTAATGAATATGATAATTAATATATATATATATATATATATATATATATATATAGTACCCATCAAAAGTTTGGACACACCTCATAATTTAAGGGTTTTTCTTTATTTTTACTATTTTCCACATTGTAGAATAATAGTGAATACATCAAAATTATGAAATAGCACATATGTAGTAACCACAAAAGTGTGAAACAAATCAAAATATATTTTACATGTAGATTCTTCAAAGTAGCCACCCTTTGCCTTGATAACTGCTTTGCACACTCTTGGCATTCTTTCAACCAGCTTCACGAGGTAGTCACCTGGAATGCATTTCAATTAACAGGTGTACCTTGTTAAAAGTTCATTTGTGGAATTTCTTTCCTTCTTAATGTGTTTGAGCCAATCAGTTGTGTTGTGACAAGGTAGGGATGGTATACAGAAGATAGCCCTAGTTGATAAAAGTCCAAGTCCATATTATGGCAAGAACAGCTCAAATAAGCAAAGAGAAACAACAGACCATCATTACTTTAAGACATGACGGTCAGTCAATCTGGAAAATGTCAAGAACTTTCTTCAAGTGCCGTCGCAAAAACCATCAAGTGCTATGAGGAAACTGGCTCTCATGAGGACCGCCACAGGTCAGGAAGACCCCGAGTTAAATCTGCTGCAGAGGATAAGTTAATTAGAGTTACCAGCCTCAGAAATCGGCAATTATCTGCAGCCCAAATAACTGCTTCACAGAGTTCAAGTAACAGACACATCTCAACATCAACTGTTCAGAGGAAACTGCGTGAATCAGGCCTTCATGGTCGAATTACTGCAAAGAAAACACTACTAAAGGACACCAATAAGAAGAAGAGACTTGCTTGGGCCAAGAAACAAGAGCAAATTAGACCGGTGGAAATCTGTCCTTTTGTCGGATGAGTCCAAATTAGAGATTTTTTGTTTCAACCCCCTTAACTTTCTGAGACTCAGACTAGGTGAACGGATGATCTCTGCATGTGTGATTCCCACCGTGAAGCATGAAGGAAGAGCTCAATTGGTGTGGGGGTGCTTTGCTGGTCACACTGTCCGAATTTTATCTAGAATTCAAGGCACACTTAACCAGCATGGCTACCACAGCATTCTGCAGCAATATGCCATCCCATCTGGTTTGCGCTTAATGGAACTATCATTTGTTTTTCAACAGGACAATGACCCAAAACACACCTCAAGGCTATGTAAGGGCTATGTATTTGACCAAGGAGAGTGATGGAGTGCTGCATCAGACGACCAGGCCTCCACAATCACCCGACCTCAACCCAATTGAGATGGTTGGAATGAGTTGGATTGCAGAGTGAAGGAAAAGCAGCCAACAAGTGCTCAGCATACAGTTGAAGTCGGAAGTTTACATACACCTTAGCCAAATACATTTAAACTCAGTTTTCACAATTCCTGACATTTAATCCAATTAAAAATTCCCTGTCTTAGGTCAGTTAGGATCACCACTTTATGTTAATAATGTGAAATGTCAGAATAATAGTAGAGAGAATTATTTATTTCAGATTTTACTTCTTTCATCACATTCCCAGTGGGTCAGAAGTTACCATACACTCAATTAGTATTTGGTAGCATTGCCTTTAAATTATTTAACTTGGGTCAAATGTTTTCGGGTAGTCTTCCACAAGCTTCCCACAATAAGTTGGGTGAATTTTGGCCCATTCCTCCTGACAGAGATGGTGTAACTGAGTCAGGTTTGTAGGCCTCCTTGCTCAATCACGCTTTTTCAGTTCTGCCCACAAATTTTCTATATGATGGAGATCAGGGCTTTGTGATCGCCACTCCAATACCTTAACTTTGTTGTCCTTAAGCCATTTTGCCACAACTTTAGAAGTATGCTTAGGGTCATTGTCCATTTGGAAGACTCATTTGCGACCAAGCTTCAACTTCCTGACTGATGTCTTGAGATGTTTCTTCAATATATCCACATAATTTTCCTTTGTCATGATGCCATCTATTCTGTGAAGTGCACCAGTCCCTCCTGCATCAAATCACCCCCACAACATGATGCTGCCACCCTTGTGCTTCATGGTTGGGATGGTGTTTTTCGGCTTGCAAGCCTCCCCCTTTTCCTCCAAACATAACGATGGTCATTATGGCCAAACAGTTCTATTTTTGACCAGACCAGAGGACATTTCTCCAAAAAGTATGTTCTTTGTCCCCATGTGCAGTTGCAAACCATAGTCTGTTTTTTTATGGCAGTTTTGGAGCAGTAGCTGCTGAGCTGCCTTTCAGGTTATGTTGATATAGGACTCATTTTACTGTGTATATAGATACTTTTGTACCTGTTTCCTCCAGCATCTTCACAAGGTCCTTTGCTTTTGTTCTGGGATTGATTTGCACTTTTCGCACCAAAGTACTTTCATCTTTAGGAGACAGAACGCTTCTCTTACTGAGCGGTTTGTCAGCAGCATGGTCCCATGGTGTTTATACTTGCGTACTATTGTTTGTCCAGATGAACATGGTAACTTCAGGCATTTGGAAATTGCCAGACTTGTGGAGGTCTACAATATTTTTCTGAGGCCTTGGCTGATTTATTTTGATTTCCCCATGATGTCAAGCACAGAGGCACTGAGTTTCTTCTAAAGCCATGACATCATTTTCGGGAATTTTCCAAGCTGTTTAAAGGCACAGTCAACTTAGGTTTTGTAAACTTCTGACCCATAGGAATTATGATACAATGAATTATAAGTGAAATAATCTGTCTGCCCGTTAGCGGGATCATTTTCATCAACATCCGCTGAATTGCAGAGCGCCAAATTCAAATTAAATTACTAAAAATATTTAATTTTCATGAAATCACAAGTGCAATATAGCAAAACACAGCTTAGCTTGTTGTTAATCCACCTGGCATGTCAAATTTCAAAAAATCTTATGTAGGACAATCTACAAAATCTGTGATCTTTCTCGCTAATTTTTCAAAATAAAAGCCTGAAACTATGTCTAAAGACTGTTCACACCATAGGGAAGCCATAGGAAAAGGAATCTGGTTAATATCCCTTTAAATGGAGCAAAGGCAGGCTATGGAACAGAGAGCTTTCAGGAAAAACAGCACTTCCGGGTTGGATTTTCCTCAGGTTTTCACCTGCAATATCAGTTCTGTGATACTGACAGACAATATTTTGACAGTTTTGGAAACGTTAGAGTGTTTTCTATACTAATCTGACAATTATATGCATATTCAGATTCTGGGCCTGAGAAATAGGCAGTTTCATTTGGGTATGTTTTTCATCCAAACATCAAAATACTGCCCCCTACACTCAACAGGTTAACAGTTGTTGGAAAAATTACTTGTGTCATGCACAAAGTAGATGTCCTAACCGACTTGTCAAAACTATAGTTTGTTAACAACAAATTTGTGGTGGTTGAAAAATGAGTTTTAATGACTCCAAACTCAGTGTATGTAAACTTCCGACTTCAACTGTATGTGGGAACTCCTTCAGACTGTTGGAAAAGCATTCCAGGTGACTACCTCATGAAGCTGGTTGAGAGAATGCCATGCGTGTGCAAAGCTGTCATCACGGCAAAGGGTGGTCACTTTGAAGAATCTCAAATTTAAAATATATTTTGATTTGTTTAACACTTTTTTGGTTACTACATGATTCCATATGTGTTGTTTCAATGTAGAAAGTAGTAAAAATAAAATAAAACCCTTGAATGAGTAGGTGTGTTCAAACTTTCGACTGGTACTGTATATATACACTACCATTCAAAACCTTGTTTTTGTAAGAAAAGCACATTTTTTGTTCATTAAAATAACATCAAATTGATCAGAAATACAGTGTAGACATTGTTAATGTTGGAAATGACCATTGTATCTGGAAACAGCAGATTTTTTTTATGGAATTCCTACGTAGGAGGCCCATTTTCAGCAACCATCAATCCTGTGTTCCAATGGCATGTTGTGTTAGCGAATCCAAGTTTATCATTTTAAGAGGCTAATTGATCATTAGATAACCCTTTTGCTATTATGTTAGCACAGCTGAAAACTGTTTTCTGATTAAAGATGCAATAAAACTGGCCTTTAGACTAGTGGGTTCGATTACAGGCTCAAACATTTTTAGAAACAGAACTTTCTTCTGAAACTAGACAGCCTATTCTTGTTCTGAGAAATTAAGGCTATCCCATGCAAGAAATTGCCAAGAAACTGAAGATCCCATACCATGCTGTGTACTACTACTCCCTTCACAGAACAGCGCAAACTGTCTCTAACCAGAATAGAAAGAGGAGTGGGAGGCTCCGGTGCAGTCATTTACAACATTAACAATGTCTACACTGTATTTCTGATCAATTCGATGTTATTTTAATGGACAAAAATGTGCTTATCTTTCAAAAAACAAGGTTAGACATTGTTATAGGTTATATCTAAGTGACCCCAAACATTTTAACGGTAGTGTATATACTGAATAAAAGTATAAACGCAATGTAAAGTGTTGGTTCCATTTTTCATGAGCTTAAATAAAAAATCCCAGAAATGTTCCATACGCACAAAATGCTTATTTCTCTCAAATTTCGTTCTCAAAGTTGGAAGCACAGAATTGTCTAGTATGTCATTGTATGTTGCAGCGTCAAGATTTCCCTTCACTGGAACTAAGGGGTCTAGCCCAAACCACGAAAAACAGCCCCAGACCATTATTCCTCCTCCACCAAACGTTACAGTTTGCACTATGCATTGGGGCAGGTAGCATTCTCCTGACATCCACCAAACCCAGATTTTATTCCATCAGACTGCCAGATGGTGAAGCGTGATTCCTCACTCCAGAGAACACATTTCCACTGCTCCAGAGTCCAATGGCGGTGAGTTTTACACCACTCCAGCCGGCGCATGGCATTGCGCATGGTGATCTTAGGCTTGTGTGTGGCCACACACAAACTCATTTCATGTTGTTCCCGACAAAGAGTTATTGTGCTGACGTTGCTTCCAGAGGCAGTTTGGAACTCGGTAGTGAGTGTTGCAACGGAGGACAGATCATTTTTATGCGCTGTGCTCGTTAGCACTCAGCTGTCTCATTCTGTGAGCTTGTGTGGCCTACCACTTTGCGGCTGAGCCTTTGTTGCTCCTATATGTCTCCACTTCACAATAACAGCACTTACAGTTTATCGTGGAAGCTCTAGCATGGCAGAAATTTGACAAACTGACTTGTTGAAAAGGTGGCATCGTATGTGTAAGGTTAATTTGAGCTTGTACACATCCACAGCTGAAAGCTGAATTACATTATACACATTATAAACTATACAGACAAAAATAAAATGTAAAATATGTACATTTATGAGGAAATTAAGAGTTGATTGAAGCAGTTTTGGACTGGAGTGGAGGGAACATCGTTGGTCTCTGAGCAGAGGGAGCCAGACCTGGGCAGAAAATACTTGTATTTTGCTGTTTATTTGAAAATAGCAACTTTTCAAATACTCAAGGTTGTCGAATATAGTTTATATAGAGTTTTAAATAAAATGCAACAATTTTCATTGACATTCAAATACCAGTCTCAGAAAAAAGGTAAATATTTTAAAGTATTTTGAACATCTTTCAGAAAACCAAATAATATTTGAAGATATTTTAATATATATGCAAGTTATTTGAAAATAGAAACATTTTAGTTCAATTCTCAATATATGATCATAAGCACATGGTTTGGAGAGCTCTGAGATATTTATCTTAATATAGCCTATAGCTAGAATGAAATACTAGGGACATGGACTCATCTTAACATTGGAGTAGACCACTTTCGCAGCTTCAAAATGAAGTAACCCATATATTTTTGTAATAAGTGAGACACAAGGTAATGCAGTAACACTTGACATCAACTTCTTATACATAAGTAGTAACTTTGATTATTACAATAGCAACATAGTTGTTACATAGGACTTTGGGAAATAAATGTATTTATACTTATCTGTAGAAGATATGATTGGTTTACTTGGTTTGACTTGATTATGTACACCTGGGGCAATGGACATTCAGGAGAATGGACATTTACAGAATGTTCAGATATAAAAGTTGCTTTCTGAGGCCTGTATTCAAATAGTTTCCCCAGAACAAATAGTTCCTTTCCATAAGCATAGTTAAAACTATAGTTATCTCAGATCTGGAGGGAGCATAGCTCTGTTAGTCTTGAAATGGTCTGCTACAATCTGTTTATGTCAGCCATGCAGACTGTGATTCAATCATGTTATTATACGAATGTTATACAGTGATGTTATTACACATTAGGACTGTAAGTATGGCCCTAACCGCTGCCTGTGTGTCTGTAGTGCACAATGAGTGGACAGAGTTGGACTGTAGCTGTGAGGTAACGCCTGAGGAGCTTCAGGAACACTTAATGGTGGCCCATCAGGTAGGGTTTTATCCATGTCATCTGGATGGTTGTTGGTGAGGAGCTGAAGTTGCTCTCGGTGGTAAATTCAATGTCAATGTATCTATGCCTGCTTAGCATTGCGGTACATGGTAGTCTTCATGTAGCTTGATGTTGATTGCAAATAATTTTATATGATCTTTACAGGGTTTTCTCAATGTCTTCGGTGGAATGATTGATTCTGCCTACACTAACTGGAGAATCCCCTTCTGGGTGTTTGATATTGCTAAGTTCCACTGTGAGAAAAATGCAACTCAATAACTACTGTATGACACAAACATAATGATCCAACAACAATCCAAAACTCTTCTACACCTCACAAGAGAGGTGTTAATAACACATGTTCAAACTTGCATCTGACATTTAAAATAGGGAGTGACATCAAAGAATGGCTGCCATTCAGCCTCTGTTTCTCTGTGAGTCCTGCACAGTTTCAGTGTCCTTTCTCTTATCTCTTGCAGTGAAAGAGCAGTGGGTGTATTGGCAGGGGAAAGGGAACAAGCCTCAGGCATGTACTGTAATGGAACGCTCCACATACCAGGGAAATTGAGAGTGTTAACATGTAAACACATAATCATGCTTCCTCTCTCAACAATGCTTCCTCTCTTTTGCAAAACTAGCTCCCATTCATACAAAGGCACCACTGTAAGCATTCTTAAAATAACAGTACATATACATTTTTATAAACTTGGTGATTCGAGCCCTGAGTGCTGATTGGCTGACAGCGGTGGTATATCAGACCGTATACCACGGGTATGACAAATTATTTATTTTTACTGCTCTAATTACGTTGGTAACCAGTTTATAATATCAATAAGGCACCTCGGGGGTTTGTGATGTAGGGCCAATATATCACAGCTAAGGGTTGTGTTCATGTACTCTGCGTTGCGTTGTGCATAAGAACAGCCCTTAGCCGTGGTATATTGGCCATATACCACACCTTCTCGGGCAATATTGCTTAAGTACACCCTCATATATCAAGAATATCAGGTATAACTGAAATTAATGAAAAACTAAATAAATTGTTTAACTAAATGCAACCACAGCATATGGCAGCTCTATAAATTGGCCCATAGCATGATCAATAGTGGAATCTGTTTAGGTAGGGTTTCCATGTCTTGTTACTGTAATTGATGACAACCCCTCATGGCAGTCCATTTGTTAAAAATGTTCCCAGAACCAGGTGCCAGTCAACAGGAAGGGCCAAAGTGCCATGGTGTTTAGCTCTGCTATGTACATCTACGGGGGATACATTGACATGATAGGCTCATCACAGGAGTTTTGGAAGTTAGATTTTGGTGAGTTAGAAGTTTTGGTCGCACTTTATTTGAAGTGCATCTTATAAAGGCTTCATAAAGTATGAATTAAGGCTTCATAAGCACTATAGACATGGGTCAGAAATCATCTGTAACCTTATTTCATGCTGTGGAAAGATTCATAATGTGGCATAACTGTCCGACATAACCATCAATACATTGTTTCACATGTATTAATTATTTATAGAGCATGAAATACAGTTATATATGATTTGTGACCCATTTATGTAGAGGTTTTAAAACCTATATGAATGCTTTATGAAGCCTTTATGAGCTGTATTTCAAATAAAGCGGGACCAAAGTTTTCCATGGGTATACCCTTTGATTTTCGTGACTATCACTTCAAAAACAATGCTAATGTCATGACTGGAATATGTTTTGAATTGACAGACACTTCCCCTAACAATGCGTGTGTGTGTGTGTGTGTGTGTGTGTGTGTGTGTGTGTGTGTGTGTGTGTGTGTGTGTGTGTGTGTGTGTGTGTGTGTGTGTGTGTGCCTGTGTCCTTCCATGTATGTGTGTCAGACACCAAGTTGTGGACCCTGCTGGACTGCATCCAGATGGAGGTGGGTCCTGGACCCAGACACAGCCACTCTGCCATGACCGTCCTGGACTGCATGTACCTGTTTGGGGGTCTGAGGGAGCAGAGGGACCTGTGGAGGTGGAACTCCACATGTCACTCCTGGAGCTGTCTCAAAGCCATGTTAGTACCCTGCTCTCTCTATCTCTTTCTCTCTTCCTGCTTCCGGAGTTTCTCTGGGTACTGCAGATCTATAAAAATGGGTTTTGAAGGGTTCTGTCACTGATAACTTTCAATACCCTTATGGAGGAAACCTCTGAGACTATCCCATTGTACGGGGCAAGCTAAATCAATATAGGCATGGTTTCCGGATGGGGAAAGAGGATGCGAGCTGGTGGATGGAGACCGAGGGGGAATGGGTTGGTGTTATATTTATTTATCTTTGATAAAAAAATTTTTACCTGTAACCCCACCCCCCCCATAAAAAAAGACTAAAATAAATAAAAAGTTGGTCACAAAAAAGAAAAGGAACTGAACTACCTCAATAGCCTTATAGAAGACATACCCTTTTACAGTGAAGATGCTTCTAAACCAGCATAAAATGTACCTTCTCTTCATTGGTTTTATTTGCTTAATCATCATTCACTATCAATTGTTACTCTTGAATTAAAGAAACGGCGGTTTGAGTACACACAGCACATGAGGTAAATCAACATTCTAAGTTATGTGATCTTTGCCACACAAAGAAAAACATAAAAACAATAGACAAATTGTGTTGGTTGTTTAACAATGTTTTTTTGTTTTTGGGGGGGAGGGTAGATCAGCTTCAATTTTGCAGATAGATTGTAGCTTCCATCAATGTAATTGTCTGCATTCTTCCAATCCACCATAAATATATATACAGCACGAGTCAAACGTTTGCACACAACTACTCATTCAAGGGTTTCTCTTTATTTTTTTGTTATGTTCTACATTGTAGGATAATAGTGAATACATCAAAACTATGAAAGAACACATATGGAATCACGTAGTAACCAAAAAAGTGTCAAACAAATCCAAATAAATTTTATTTTTTGATTCTTCAAAGTAGCCACCCTTTGCCATGTTGACAGCTTTGCACACTCTTGTCATTCTATCAACCAGGTTCACCCCGAAGGCTTTTCGACTTGTCTTGAAGAATTTCCCACTTATGCTGAGCACACCAAACCATCTCATTTAGGTTGAGGTCGGGTGATTGTGGAGGCCAGGTCATCTGATGCATCACTCTTTCAGTCTCTTTATTGGTCAAATAGCCCTTACACAGCCTGAATGTGTGTTGGGTCATTGTCCTGTTGAAAAAAAAATGATAGTCCCACTAAGCGCAAACCAGATGGGATGGCATATCGCTGCAGAATGCACCAACAAACCATCCTACATCTTCCTCCATGCTTCACGGTGGGAACTACACATGCGGGGAACCATCCGTTCACCTACTCTGCGTCTCACAAAGACACAGCGGTTGGAACCAAAAATCTCAAATTTGGACACATCAGACCAAAGGAAAAGTTTTCACCGGTCTAATGTCCATTGCTCGTGTTTCTTGGCCCAAGCAAGTCTCTTCTTATTATTGGTGTCCTTTAGTAGTGGTTTCTTTGCAGCAATTTGACCATGAAGGCCTGATTCAGGCAATTTCCTCTGAACAGCTGATGTTGAGATGTGTCTGTTACTTGAACTCTGTGAAGCATTTATTTGGGCTGCAGATAATTGCCGATTTCTGAGGCTGGTAACTCTAACTCTGCAGCAGAGATAACTCTGGGTCTTCCTTTCCTGTGGCGGTCTTCATGAGAGCCAGTTTCCTCATAGCGCTTGATGGTTTTTGCAACTGCACTTGAAGAAAGTTCTTGACATTTTCCAGATTGACTGACCTTCATGTCTTGAAATAATGATCGACTGACGTTTCTCTTTGCTTATTTGAGATGTTCTTTCCATAATATGGACTTGGTCTTTTACCGAATAAGGCTGTCTTCTGTATTCCACCCCACCTTGTCACAACACAACTGATTGGCTCAAACGTATTAAGAAGGAAAGAAATTCCACAAATTAACTTTTAACAATGCACACCTGTTAATTGAAATGCATACCTCATGAAGCTAGTTGAGAGAATGCCAAGAGTATGTAAAGGGTGGCTACTTTGAAGAATCTCAAATATAAAATATATTTTGATTTGGTTAATACATAATTCCATATGTGTTATTTCATAGTTTTGATGTCTTCACTATTATACTACAATGTAGAAAGTAATACAAAATAAAGGAAAACCCTTGAATGAGTAGGTGTCCGAACCTTTGACTGGTACTGTACATACATACGGGGCGGCAGGTAGCCTAGTGGTTAGAGCGTTGGACTAGTAACCGGAAGGTTGGAAGATCAAATCCCCGAGCTGACCAGGTAAAAATCTGTCGTTCTGCCCCTTAACAAGGCAGGTAACCCACCGTTCCTAGGCTGTCATTGAAAATAAGAATTTGTTCAGATCACCCGGACTTGCCTAGTTAAAAAGAGGTAAAGAAATACACAGAGTATATTCACATATGTTTTTTATTACTTTGTAACCCTACCACCCCGCCCCTAATTGGAGTAAACTAGTGAACAACAACGCTTAGGCTTCTACTTGCAGCTCAAACATACTATATACATTTTACGGGAACAGAATATTTTACAATAGTTCAATTTTGTTTGTTTTTACTCATCTAACCTCAACCTCTCCCATCTATTTCTTTCACAGAAGTTTTGAACCTATATACGTTTTATAGACACAGTATGTTATACATTAGTTATGTTGTTGTTATTAGTTGTTATTATTCCCAACCTTCAGCTCCATTCAACCCCTCCCATATATCACTTAACACCATCCATATTGGATTTATATTTGCCATATATTTTTCAACTGTGCTGTGATGTTTCACAAAAGTTCTGAACCATTCTATTCTCATAATTTCAGATTGTAAATTAAGAACAAACATTTTTGATAAAAGTACTATTATATTATTGATTGATTGATTATGACTTTTCAGATCACCCAGTAGTGCTATCTGCAGAGTTAGCTCCAGGTAAATGTTCCAATTCTTCAGCCATTCCTGGACCTGTAACCAAAAACAAGCTACATATGGACAGTACCAAAACAAATGATCTCATGATTCTGTCTCTTCGCAGCTAAATCTGCAGAGCTGGGAAGTTTGTATCCCCCATATATATAACATTCTATTGGTTGCAAGAATTTTGTATAATCATGTAAAATGAAAAATTATATGTTTTGAATCCAGCAGTTCTCAATTTTTTGGTCTTTTAAATGAAACTGGTATGCTTTTTTGTTTATCACAATTTTCTTTAACCAATTCTGGTCTTTAATGCAGACTTACTTCCCCCCTTCCACATTCCTCTTCCATTTTTGCGGTAATGCTGCAATTAGTTGGTTGTAATTT
The DNA here is from genome assembly GCF_057628025.1 of Oncorhynchus mykiss. Taxonomy (NCBI): domain Eukaryota; kingdom Metazoa; phylum Chordata; class Actinopteri; order Salmoniformes; family Salmonidae; genus Oncorhynchus; species Oncorhynchus mykiss. The sequence goes on from NC_143043.1 coordinate 41,016,361, forward strand.
TGGGTAGAGCAGAAATGTCCATATATTTGTGTTAGCTGCATGTGTGACATAACTCCACCAGTCCTATTTATGATATCATTTACGAAGATTATTCTTTTAGTATTTTCATTATTACTTTTTTTTTTTAAATCTAGTATATTTGAGTTTAACCACAATATTTGTTGTATTATTTCTTCTGTTTTTTTTTCTGGTGGATGAAATTTTAATTGAAACCAACTTTCTATGGCTTGTTTTAAAAATAGTGATATTTGGGAGATTTCCTTTTCAAATAACTGAAAGTGCAAGGTTGTAATCTAAATAAAGGGAAAAGGCCATTCTTGAACATGGGGCGAGATTCTTATTAATTTGCTAGGGAATCAGTTCGGATTTAAGTATAACTTTTGTATGACTGAAGCTTTTATAAGAGGTCTAATGCTTAAATATTTAATAATTTCTGTCCCCCAAATTAATATTCATTATATAAACATGCCCGTTGAATTTTGTCTAACTTGCCGTTCCAAATAAATTGAATACTTTTTTCTCATATGATTGAAATAACTGTTTGCTAGTGTAACGCTCCGGGTGTCGTGGGTGTGGAGTCAGACGCAGGAAACAGTGAGTGCAATACTGTGCTCTTTAATGCACTCACGCAACACTGGGTGCTCAAAACTAAATGCCCCAAACACGGGGGACGAAAACAGTACAGCAGAATACACGACCAGGAACAAACACGTTCCTTTACTACATAACCGAAGGTCACAATAATTAATCCCGCACAAAGAAACAGGTGGGCCGGCTGTCTAATAAAGCCCAACTAATAACTCACTAACAGGTGCTAACAATAAACATACAAGGAGGGGAGGAAAGACAATCAGTGGCAGCTAATAGGCCAGCGACGACGACCGCCGAGCGCCACCCGACCGGGAAGGGGAGCCACCCTCGTTCGGACTCGTGACAGTTAGGTGTAATTTGAGTTAATCAGGGTGATTTTTCCAAAAATAGACAGGTATTTTCCATTCCATGGCAGCAAGATCTTATCTATTTTTGCTAATTTTCCATTAAAATGTATTGGAGTGAGATCATTTATTTATTTTGGGATATGTATACCGAGTATGTCCACATCATCAGACCATTTTATTGGTAAATGTCACGTTCTGACCTTTATTTCCTTTGTTTTGTCTTTATTTAGTATGGTCAGGGCGTGAGTTGGGGTGGGCAGTCTATGTGTGTTTTTCTATGTTGGGGTTTTGAGTTCAGCCTAGTATGGTTCTCAATCAGAGGCAGGTGTGGTTAGTTGTCTCTGATTGAGAATCATACTTATGTAGCCTGGGTTTCACTTTTGAGTTGTGGGTGTTTGTTTCCGTGTGAGTGTTTGTTGCCACACGGTTTGTTCGTTTGTTCGTTTGTTCGTTTGTTCGTTCGTTTATTGTTTTGTAGTGTTCAGTTTATGGCTTTAAATAAACGTTATGGACACTTACCACACTATGCATTGGTCCTCCGATCCTTCTCGCTTTTCCTCCTCAGAAGAGGAGGAGGGATGCCGTTACAGTAAACTACACAGTAATGTAAAAGTTGTATTTTCTGTGATTCAATACGTAATATCATAATTTGGTTGTAATCCAGAGAGGTTAGGAAAAAGTATCTAGATGCTCTATGAGGCTGCGGAGGGATAGAAATTGTGGATTTAATAGAAAACATGAATCATCAGTGTACAATGACACCTGTTTTTAAACCCTGGATTTCTAACCCCTTGATATTATTGCTGGATCTGGTTTTAATAGCTAACATTTCAATGGCCATAATAAATAGATATGCCGATAGTGGACAATCTTGTTTTAAGAGAAGTAGCCATTATTTACTATTTTACACCTAGGGTTACTATACATGACTTTAACCCATTTTATATGAGATTCTCCAAAATTGAAATGTTCCAGGCATTTATATATAAACTCCAGTCGTACTTTATCAACGGCCTTTTAAAGTCAGCTATTAATAGCAGGCCTGGTTTCCCAGATTTTTCATAGTGTTCTATCGTTTCCAGTACTTGTCTTATATTATCTCCAATGTATCGTCCATGTAAACAACGCCATTGTTTGTTTTTCCTTCCTTCCTCTCTGTCCGTCCTGTGGATGTGTTATACAGGTCAGGCCCCTCCCTCTAAGCTGGTAGGCCACTCAGCTTATTCCTGCCCATATCATAAGTCCACCGCCACCATGGGGCAGTCTGTTTACAACATTGACATCAGCAAACCTCTCACCCACAAGACGCCATACACGCTGTCTGCCATCTAGCCAGTACAGTTGATACCGGGATTAATCTATGAAGAGCACACTTCTCCAGCATGCCATTGGCAATCGCAGGTGAGCATTTACCCACTGAAGTCGGTTACGACACCGAATTGCAGTCAAGTCATTACCCTGGTGAGGACGACAAGCATGCAGATGAGCTTCCCTGAGACGGTTTCTGACAGTTTGTACAGATATTCTTTGCTTGTGCAAAATCACAGTTTCATCAGCTGTCCGGGTGGCTGGTCTCAGATGATCCCGCAGGTGCAGAAGCCAGATGTGGAGGTCCTGGGCTGGCGTGGTTACGCATGTTTAGCGGTTGTGAGGCCAGTTCGAAGTACTGCCATATTCTGTAAAATGATGTTGGAGGTGGCTTATGGTAGAGAAATTAACATTAAATTCTCTGGCAACCGCTCTGGTAGACATTCCTGTAGTCTGCATGCCAAATGCACAATCTCTCAAAACTTGAAACATCTGTGGCATTGTGTTGTGTGACAAAACTACACATTTTAGAGTGGCCTGTTTTAATCACCTTCCTGATAAGCCACACCTGTCAGGTGGATGGGTTATCTTGGCAAAAGATAAATGCTCACTAACAGGGATGTAAACAAATTTGTGCACAAAATATGAGAGAAATAAGCTTTTTGTGTGCGTATGGAAAATTTCTGGGATCTTTTATTTCAGCTCATGAAACATGGGACCAACACTTTACATGCTATGTTTATATTTTTGTTCAGTAAATCAGTCAGAATTAAGAGAAAGATCTAGAGTGTGTTTGCTGAAGCAAGTTACACTAAATATATGATATAATAATATAATGTATGCCATTTAGCAGATGCTTTTTCTCCACAAGTACAGCTTCACCACCCAGACCTGGGTGAAGCTAGCCGTGCTACCCAGCTCCAACCCTCCACCCCACAGGATCTACCACTGCTGTGCTGGCCTAGGCCCCAGCTACCAGCCTGTCGTGACCACCACCACCAGCACCACCCTGACCCCCAGCATCACCATCAGAAACAGTCTGGACAGCAATCTACAGTCATTCAAAAACAAATGCTTCCCTTCCTCCTCAGAGTTAGAGGGCACTATAGAGCTGGAGACGTTAAGTAGCTCAGAGAAGCTATTGACCGACCTGGGGGACTATTGTAATGGTCTAAGTGGGAACTATGCTTAGCGCTTTGGGAACTGTCTGACTTCTTAAAATAATTGTTATACTTTTTTCATCAAACCCACAACCGTGGCACTGCTAGTGTAATATATAATTAAATATTCACTATTAGCAATTACTGATTTTATTTTCAATACAATTCAACAATAAATTATTGTATTTCTGTTTTGCTATATATTTACATGCATTTCATTTGTAAAAGCTGTCAAAAGGGTGTAGGGAACGAAATGTACTCTTGAGGACTCCATGGTGTTGGGAAGGCTTTCAATGCAGGCTGCAGAGGTTGCTTCCCACCAGCAGGATCTGTGGAGGTTACATGTAAAGTTTTTTATAGTAATGGTAATGGTGATCAATGTCATGCTAAAGTGGAGGGAAAGTCCATGAAGATGGACATTATTGTGGATGCGGCAGAGTGGTTCCTGGGGCTAAAATATTTCTCAAGAAAGGGATTACATGAGGCTCTGTCACAAGCAGTGATACCCTCTCAGGCCCCAGAGTGTGGGGAGGGAGCTACTGAAGAAATGAGGGAGTGTGATATAGGTTTTGTTAAGTCATTTTTTTGTATGGCATTTCCTTTTTTACCTTAAGGAGTTTCCTTTTTCCCCCTGTACAGATGGTGGCACCATAAATATAGTATGACGACCGCCGTTAAACTTCACCGACGAAGAAGAAGTTCACAAAAGATCATGAACAGTCAAAATCATGTTTTTCTTGAAATTGGATAATATTTGGATGAAACCAGATAAAGTTTAATCATAAAGTTACTGATCCCATCCCCCATGTCAAACACTTGTGGAGGTGGAATTTTTAAGGGGATAGGGTAACATCACACTAACTCTTATTTTAATACACTAATGGTAACATGATATTATATTACCTAGCTTAAATAAGTACCGCCTTGTAAGCAACATCAGAGAAGGAGTTTTTGCAGAGGGGTCGTAGTTTATATAGCTAGATAGCTACTCTACTGGTGCCAAAATTGGACTGTATGGTGTCAGCAAATGTAATTAAAAGTTGACACTTCACCTATGGCAAACATACTTATATGTTTCCCCTTCCATCTGTGTCTGGTGTTAGCTAGTTAATGGCTAGCCAGGTCTTCATCTGTGTCTGGTGTTAGCTAGTTAATGGCTAGCTAGGTCTTCATCTGTGTCTGGTGTTAGCTAGTTAATGGCTAGCTAGGTCTTCATCTGTGTCTGGTGTTAGCTAGTTAATGGCTAGCTAGGTCTTCATCTGTGTCTGGTGTTAGCTAGTTAATGGCTAGCTAGGTCTTCATCTGTGTCTGGTGTTAGCTAGTTAATGGCTAGCTAGGTCTTCATCTGTGTCTGGTGTTATCTAGTTAATGGCTAGCTAGGTCTTCATCTGTGTCTGGTGTTAGCTAGTTAATGGCTAGCTAGGTCTTCATTTGTGTCTGGGGTTAGCTAGTTAATGGCTAGCTAGGTCTTCATCTGTGTCTGGTGTTAGCTAGTTAATGGCTAGCTAGGTCTTCAGCCAGCATGGAACAAAAGGGTTGTTGAAAACTCTGACGCAGTTGTCATGTCAACACATCTGTCAGTGCTGCTGTGAACTGCGTCAATAAAATACATGCCAAAAGGGAGATGTGTATATATAGATTTTCCGTAATTGATGCAATTTCAATGTTTGTTGCTTTGCTTATTTCCAATTTGTTTTTATACGTTTTTACTGAAACACTGTCAGTCAAGGCGAGCTCATGATTATTGGCTCCCTGCTCACTTAGCCTCCTTTCAAAAATGGTTGAGCATTTTTATCCCCCAAAAATATTATGGGTGATATTTTAATCGCTCAAAATACTATTTTACATGGGAATCAGAATGATTGTTTGGGACCTTTTAGTGGTTGAATATTTACCCATGTCCATTTGATCTGTTTCGCACAGTAATCACATCCAGATGAGAAGCCTTTGTTTAGGCATCTAGAAGTGAAAGTGATATAAAACACCTAGTATTTATTAATATGCTGTAATATGCAAATGCCTACAGCTAACCTGCTTGGTATAATATCTTGTAATTACAGTAAAATACAGTAGAAATAATTTTCTTACAGTTTAATAGGAGCATTTACTGTACTGTGTTTCATTGCCCCGGCATCATCGTGAATGTCTCAGTATTGTATTGACACTATCCAGAGATAGTCAGAGATATATCATAACATTTCTTGTTGTAATTAAACTTCTTTGTGAGGTTTAACTGCGGTTGGCTTCTAATATGTTGCATTACCGCCCCCAACTGAACTATACTATAGATCCGTTACACTTTACGATACGAAATGGGAAAGGGGAACCGTAAAAATATACAGTTGAAGTCGGAAGTCTACATACACTCTAGCCAAGTACATTTAAACTCAGTTTTCACAATTCCTGACATTTAATCCTAGTAAAAATTCCTCGTCTTAGGTCAGTTAGGATCACCACTTTATTTTAAGAATGTGAAATGTCAGAATAATAGTAGAGAGAATGATTTATTTCAGCTTTTAATTCTTTCATCACATTCCCAGTGGGTCAGAAGTTTACATACACTCAATTAGTATTTGGTAGCATTGCCTTTAAATTGTTTAACTTGGGTCAAACGTTTCAGGTAGCCTTCATCAAGCTTCCAACAATAAGTTAGGTGAATTTTGGCCCATTCCTCCTGACAGAGCTGGTGTAACTGAGTCAGGTTTGTAGGCCTCCTTGCTCACACACGCTTTTTCAGTTCTGCCCACAAATTTTCTATAGGATGGAGATACCTTGACTTTGTTGTCCTTAAGTCATATTGCCACAACTTCCTGAAATATGCTTGGGGTCATTGTCCATTTGGAGGACCCATTTGCGACCAAGTTTCAACCTCATGACTGATGTCTTGAGATGTTGCTTCAATATATCCACAAAACTTTCCTACCTCATGATGCCATCTATTTTGTGAATTGCACCAGTTCCTCCTGCATCAAAGCACCCCCACAACATGATGCTGTCACCGCCCACGCTTCAAGGTTGGGATGGTATTCTTTGGCTTGCAAATCTCACCCTTTTTTCTCCAAACATAATGATGGTCCTTATGGCCAAACAGTTTTATTTCTGTTTCATCAGAACAGAGGACATTTCTACAAAAAGTAAGATCTTTGTTCCCATGTGCAGTTGCAAACCGTAGTCTGGCTTTTATATGGCGGTTTTGGAGTAGTGGCTTCTTCCTTGGTGAGCGGCCTTTCAGGTTATGTCTTTCTAGGACTCGTTTTACTGTGGATATAGATACTTTTGTACCTTTTTGCTCCAGCATCTTCACAAAGTCCTTTGATGTTGTTCTGGGATTGATTTGCACTTTTCGCACTAAAGTATGTTCACCTCTAGGAGACAGAACGCGTCTTCTTCCTGACCTGTATGATGGCTGCGTGGTCCCATGTTGTTTATACTTGCGTACTATTGTTTGTACAGATTAACGTGATACCTTCAAGCGTTTGGAAATTGCTCCCAAGGATGAACCAGACTTACCATTTTGTTTTCTGGGGTCTTGGCTGATTTCTTTTGATTTTACCATGATGTCAAGCAAAAAGGCACTGAGTTTGAAGGTAGGCCTTGAAATACATCCACAGGTACACCTCCAATTGACTTAAACTATGTTAATTAGCCTATCAGAAGCTTCGAAAGCCATGACATCATTTTCAGGAATTTTACAAGCTATTTTCAGGCACAGTCAACTTAGTGTATGTAAACGTTTGACCCACTGGAATTGTGATACAGTGAATTATAAGTGAAATCATCTGTCTGTGAACAATTTTTGGAAAAATGACTTGTGTCATGCACAAAGTAGATGTCCTAATTGACTTGCCAAATTAACAAGAAATTTGTGGAGTGGTTGAAAAACGAGTTTTAATGACTCCAACCTAAGTGTATGTAAACTTCCGACTTGAACTGTATATATACAGTACCAGTCAAATTATTTGGACACACCTACTCATTCCAGGGTTTTCTTTAATTTTTACTATTTTTTACATTGTAGAATAATAGTGAAGACATCAAAACAATGAAATAACACATATGGAATCACGTAGTAACCAAGAAAGTGTTAAACAAATCAAAATATATTCTATATTTGAGATTCTTCAAAGTAGCCACCCTTTGCCTTGCTGACAGCTTTGCACACTCTTAGCATTCTCTCAACTAGCTTCACCTGGAATACTTTTCCAATAGTCTTGAAGGAGTTCCCACATAGGTTGAACACTTGTTGGCTGCTTTTCCTTCACTCTGCGGTCCATCACCTTATTCCACTACTTAAACCCTATCTGATCCTACCCCAGGCCAAAAGACTGAGAGGATGTGACACCACCACTTAACACATGCTGTAACTCTTCTGAAGTCAAATCTCATACCCCCAAGCAATGTTCCCTTCATTTGTTTTTCCGGCACTGAGCAAATTCCAGGTCTGCTGAGCTCAAACTTCTGTGCAACTCCGTGCAATTCTGTGCAACTTCTTGCATGCGCTTATTGTGAACACTGAGGCTGTACCCACTTTAAGTTACAGTTATAACAGTGGCCAAGTAGACAACTGTGGCTACTTGATCATAATGTACAGTGCATTCTTAAAGTATTCAGACCCCTTGACTTTATCCACATTTTATTACGTTAAAACGTTATTCTAAAATTGATAATTGTATTTTTCATCAATCTACACACAATACCCCATACTGACAAAGCAAAGAAATGTTTGCAAATTTATAAAACATTAACAAAAAAGGATATTGCATTTACATAAGTTTTCAGAACATTTACTAGTTTGTTGAAAGACATTTGGCAGCGATTACTACCTCAAGGCTTTTTGGGTATGATGCTACAAGCTTGGCACACCTGCACTTAAGGAGTTCCTCCCATTCTTCTCTGCAGATCCTCTCAAGCTCGGTCAGGTTCGATGTGGAGCATTGGTGCACATCTTTTTTCAGGTATCTACAGAGATGTTCGATAGGGGTCAAGTTCAGGCTCTGACTGGGCCACTCATGGACATTCAGAGACTTGTCCTTTGTGCGTTGCCTTGGTTGTGTGCTAAGGGCCGTTGTCTTGCTGGAAGGTGAACCTTTGCCTCAATCTGAGGTCCGGAGCAAGTTTTCATCAAGGATCTCTCTGTACTTTGCTCTGTCGATCCTGACTAGTCTCCCAGTCCGTGCCCTTGAAAAACATCCCCATAGCATGATGCTGCCACCACCATGCTTCACCGTAGGGATGGTGCCAGGTTTCATCCAGACGTGACACTTAGCATTCAGGGAAAAGTTCAATCTTCTTTCTCATGGTCTGAGAGTCCTTTAGCTTCCTTTTGGCAAACTCCAAGCGGGCTGTCAAATGCATTTTACTGAGGAGTGACAATTTCTTTGGCCTCACGACTTGGTTTTTGCTCTGACATGCACTGTTAACTGTGGGATCTTAAATAGACAGGTGTGTGCCTTACCAAATCATGCCCATTCAATTGAATTTACCACAGGTGGATCCAATCAAGTTATAGAAACATCTCAAGGATGATACATGGAAACAAAATGCACCTGAGCTCAATTTTGAATCATAGCAAAGGGTCTGAATACTTATGTAAATAAGGTATTTACATTTTTATTTGTAATTAGTTTGTAAACATTTCTAAAAACCTGTTTTTCACTTTTTCATTATGGGGTATTGTGTGTAGACTGATGAGGAAATGGTTTCATTTAATCCATTTTAGAATAAATCTGTAACGTAACAAAATGAGGAAACGGTCAAGGGGTCTGAAGACTTTCCGAATGCACTGTAGGTCTATCAGAGTGGCCTACCATCAAAAACAATATAGAAAATGCATCCCATAACATTTAACATGGAAATAGCTGTTCTATAATTCAGCCCACAGTAGCAACCGATGTGTGGTGTTCCTCAATGTAGGCCTGCATTCCGTGAGACTTTAGGAAAAAATATGCAGGGCTTGACAATAAGCTGTTTATCCACTTGTCCTTCAGACAAGGTGACTGAAAATGTGTTGTTTGATCCATGAAACCACTTCATTATTATTCCCATACCATTATTACTGAGAATCAGACTAATTTGGCTACCCTCTGCCTATTGGCTACTTATTCAAACCTGTCTCAAAAACCAACAATTTAAGACAGAGAAATTATGTTCTTTACCTGACTCGCTTTTCAAAGATGGCTAGAAACGCTCACGTTTTGTGCTGTTGTAGGAAGCAACCACTCCCCCATTGTTGACTAGAAATTAGCTATAACTGGGCTAATAACTAACTTACTCAGAAATAATGGGGCGGTAGGTAGCATTGGACTTGTAACCGAAAGGTTGCAAGATCGCAATCCCCAAACGGACAAGGTAAAAATCTGTTGTTCTGCCTCTGAACAAGGTATTAACCCACTGTTCCTAGGCCGTCACTGAAAATAATGTGTTAACTGACTTGCCTAGTTAAATAAATGTAAAATAAAATATGAACAAATGTGCACATATGGCTACATGTAGCTCTCACTTTGATCGCAAAACAAGAGCATCTACTCATGACCACTCATGCTGTAAACACAGTCCAGTTCAAAGTGAATGGCATATCTATTTGTATATACATTGTAGGGATATTGCAGCTCTGATTGGTTAAGCTGCACCGGAGTCTATAGAGTACAGGCTGAGTCATGCCTGTCAATGCAATAGAATCCTACTCCTGTTGTAAGAACCAACGCTGGAGATGAGAAGCAGGTTCAGGGAGTTGAACATTTATTGAACAGACAAGTGCCAGAACAAGACCATCGTCCGCACAGGGGGGGGGGACAAAGCGACAACAATGTTGAAGCGGGGAACAACCTCGGGAACAGACAGATATAGGGGAGGTAATGAAAGCAGGTGATTGAGTCCAGGTGAGTCCAATGAATCGCTGATGCGCGTGACAAGGGAAACAGGTGTGCGTAATGATGGTGGCAGGAGTGTGTAGTGCTGGACAGCCTGGCGCCCTCGAGCGCCAGGGAGGGCGAGCAGGAGCAGTCATGACAACTGTGCATTCTGCCTACAAGAAAATCTCTTGCATAGTTCGTTTTGCATACTAAGTCTTGCATAGTTGGTTTTGTTTTGGTATGTTACATTGAAAGTGGCCAATATTGGCAATTCCCACAGTAGAAGGAAACGTTGATAGTGTTAATTAAAGGGGAAAAATAGAATGTTGAATGAAGTTCAATCTCATGCTTCTCTGCGTGGGCTGATATTTATTCTGCTGCTGCAGTCCCAGGGGAGCTGCACAGCTTTAAAGGGAACATTTCCCCCAAATACTTCTCTGCAGCTGCCACCACAACATTTATTTCCTGTGACTCACGTTCCATCTCTGCGGAACAGTTGATAACCATTGCTATGAAGCTGACCTTACTGAAACATACACTGAGTGTACAAAACATAGAGGACACCTTCCTAATATTAAGTTGCAACCTCCTTTCACCTCAGAATAGCCTCAATTCGTTGGGGCATCGACTCTACAAGATGCCGAACACATTCCACAGGGATGCTGGCCCATATTGACTCTAATGTTTCCCACAGCTGTGTCAAGTTGGCTGGATGTCCTTTGGGTGGTGGACAATTCTTTATACACACAGGAAACTGTTGAGCGTGAAAAATGTAGCACTGTTGCAGTTGTTGACACAAACCAGTGCGCCTGGTACCTACTACCATACCCTTTTCAAAGGCACTTAAATAATTTGTCTTGCCCATTCTCACTCTGAATGGTACACATACACAATCCATGTCTCACAATCCGGTCAGTCTATATCACGGAAAGGGAAGTTGTTCTTAATGTTTTGTCCATTCTGTATATCACTCATTGGCCTATCCCTCTGTTCTGGCACAGATCTACTATTCATCACAGGGATCCTCTCAGAATCCCTCACCCTTCATCCACCTTCCTCTACCTTCTTCACTGCCTCAACATACGACACCTTCTGCACTACTCTGACCCTGGCCACCTCAACCTGCCTCTCCCGCACTGGACACTTCTGATCCAAAGATACATGGGCACCCTACAGTTGACATACACCATTTTTCCCACTGAGCTATTCCTCGGTCCCATGTCCTTCTGCACACTTCCCACATTTTGGAATCTCCCTCCTCCACACTGCTGCAACATGCCCATAAACGTGACACCTAGAACACCGCAATGGATTCGGACACAAAAGCTCTAACAGCATAACTCATATATCATAACATTACTTTGGCAGGAAAATGCTAAGTAAAATCTCAAAAGAACAGACAGCGCCAACTCTGTTTCACCACGCTTTCCACTGGGTCTACGTTGCACCAAACGGCGGGTATCACAAACACCAGGAATCTTCAACTTCAATTGCTCCATCTCCACACTTAACGCTACCCCAGAAATCACTCCCTTCAATGGTGCCCTGTTCCTAAGCGCAAAGCAAGATACAGGTCTTTCCCCCAAGTTGTGTCGCACGGAGCGCCTGATCTGAAGAAACACAAACAAACATCACAAGTCCACTTCGGGTTATCTTCACCGACGCAACAGCACCCACCATATTTTCCACCCAACGTGAAACCACCCATTGATCAGCCAGAAGGCCTGGTTCCACCCTCTTCAAAAATCTCACTCCCACTGGACCAAACCTATCTTTATTACAACCATGTCCATCAATGCAAGGCTGTAATTATGCTACAACAACATTTTCAGTAATGGTTACAGAAACGTTTTACTTGCTATGACTGTGCTGTGTTTTTTTAATATATTTTTTTAGCAACCTTGGTTGAATGCACTGATTGTAAGTTGCTAAGGACAAGAGCACCGCTAAATGACCAACATCTAAATATTAAAATGAAAACTTGCATGGGTAATTCTGGTAATACACTGTAAATTAGATTAACAAAGTACTGAGCAAAGGGTCTGAATACTTATGTAAATTTTACATTTCAGTTTATTTATGTTTTATAAATGTGTTAAAATTAATAAAAAACTGTTTTTGCTTTGTCATTATGGGGTATTGTGTGTAGATTGACGAGGGAAATAAACAATTGAATCAATTTTAGAATAAGTCTGTAACATAACAAAATGTGAAAAACGTCAAGGGGTCTGAATACTTCTGAATGCACTGTATATTTTTGTTGAGTATATATATATTACTATTATCTCTCTCTCTCGTGTCCTTATGTGACTAACATAGGTCGTGCCTAGTCCACGACCACGCTTGACCGTTGGCTAATGCGCCATTTCACTTGTCCTACTAACCTACATCAAGGTATCGGAAGGTGTTGGTGTTTTTTGACAAACTGTTGCATGCAAACACTACTCAGAAATAATTAACAGAGTTTTCAGATGAATGGGCCAATAGTGTAGTGAAGGTGTTTCAACAAAGGATGGCGCTGTTTGTTTTCTTTTTTCTTGTGCGTAAAAACGCACGGATGGCACGAGTTTCCGGGAATTTGTCTTTCAATTCCAAGTTATCGACAAAACCGAGTCGTTCACTGACTGTCGGAACTTGTGAATACCTTACAAAAAAAATGATGGTGAAACACATTGGAATAGAATAAAAAAAAATACTATGTTCAATCAACCCCGAAAACTACAGTGAAGTGTGTTTAGGGTATGAGGAATCTTGCAGATATAGCTCCATCTTTATCAATATTACAATCTTTTTTAGGCCTATAATAAAATATATTGTTTATGAGGTAATTTAGTGTAAAATTATAATAGAGAAATTGATATTCGGGGTTAAAAGGTGTCACTAGTATTCTCTCCATCCTGCGCTGCGCTTTTCTCCCAGCAGCACTATCCCTTGCGCGCTGTTGGTGGAACTCCCCACGTGGTTTCAACTCCTGTATAAAAACTTTCGGTGTTAGGTGGCTCCGTGTCGTGATTGCAAAGGAGAAAACTGTAAAGATAACAGCATCTCTTACTGGGAGCTGAGACGTCCTATAGCCAACTCACCAACAGACAGAGAAGACAGTGATCAAGGGATCAGTTGGTTATGAAATGGATTGCAATTTAGTTGGATTCCTAAAGTTGCGCTTATATGATTGAATTGAATGTAAAGAGCAGTGGTAACCTTATATTTGGAACTTCACATCAGACGTTTCGAATACAAAGCCAGCGTACCGGTGAGATACGTTTGATAACTATGAGTGGTTTGCAAAGGATATGGACTGTAATAATTCGTTTTGATACGTTTGAAAACGCGGTAGAGCCATTCATTTAGTGATCATTTCAAATTCGCTGGTCAAGACCAAAACCTCTGGAATTGTGTTTTAGATGAGAAATGGACTAATAGTGAGTTTTGACAAAAAGGACCCAAGCCTAACAGGGCTGGAGATTAAGCAAATAACATAATATCTACAATAATCATTAGCTCTTGACAGCAACATCTTTTGGAATGCAAAAACTACATGGACTGTTTTGGATTACCGTAATTTGTGCATCAATCATCGTTCTATGTGTATTCCCAGTGTCGCATAGTAGGATCATTACCGTGATACTTGTGAAGTAGCCTAACCCTCTAATTTTGCGCTCTGTATTCAGGAACCACAATTCCTTTCCAGCGTGCTTTGGAATTACAGTCTCAAAAATAGAAAATGAGAAGATATAATCTCACACTGGCTTGTTTAATGGCTTGCATACTTTCAATCCGCGGTACCTTGGGGACAACGCGGGCGCGCATAACGGGGGCAGAGACTCAAACCGTCACCCAGGAGTCGTGCGCATCGTGTGGGTTGCCGGAGGCGTCAGAACGGGTGGACATAGACCTTCTGGAGGCAGTTAAGAGGCACATCTTGAACAGGTTACAAATGAGAGAAAGACCCAACATCACTCATCCTATTCCCAAGGCTGCAATGGTAACAGCGCTAAGGAGGCTTCACGCCGGTAAGGTACGGGAAGACGGGAGGGTTGAGATCCCCAACCTTGATGGACAAGCTTCCTACAGTAACGAGGTGCAAGGGGAGACGTCGGAGATAATCAGTTTTGCAGAATCAGGTAATTATCGATAATCGTATGATTCATATCACTAATTTGATCACCCCTTTTATCTACCTTTATTTCTAAGTTATGATTCATTCAGTGACACACAGTACATTGCTGTAAAATTCTCTATATTAAACTGTTAAAAAGTAAATGCTACCATTATCGGAATGAATGACATTAATTGAGTGGAGTGGTTTGTATTTGACATGATTTTACTGTAATTACAAGGTTTTTGTTTGCTAGGTAAAGTGTTTCAACATTACAACATATTAATAAATAGTTGGTATTTTATATCACTTGCGCTTCTAGAGGTCTTAACAAAGGCTTCCAAAGCTCTCACATTCTTACGTCAGAATGAGACATTCATCCACGTTTCTCAAATGTAAAATGTAAGATTAAGTTTAAGCATTCAACTCTGAATGGTTAAGGTAAGGGTTAAGGTTTGGGATATAAAACAAAAATCTAAAAAACAATTTTCTGTCACTGAACGTGCAACCTTTTGCATTAGAGGCTTACGCCTATCCTCCATCCCTGTCCATAATAACCAAACAAAACTGAAAGCTACTTGAAGGTAACAGCACGCACTGTTACCCCTAGTGGCCAGTTGACGTCCTCAGACATGGATGAACTTCTAATAATGACTTGTGTCACGGGTGACCTTCTTTGGGGTGGAATTACAGTACCATTAGAAATACAACAATTCTTTCCCTGCCCATAACATTTCCCAAAATGCACCATCATTTGCAGTATACTGCAGTAAATTGTTTCAGAGTATTTTTCTGTTGATAATACCCCGAAATTACTGGATAAATTACAGTTTTCCTTTACAGTGTAGACAATCAGCATGTTTTTCTGTACTCAGATATATTAAGTGCAATGGGTTTCCTCAAAACTTTTGAATAATAACAGCACATTGGAGATTACAGTGGACTCACACACAAGGCCAGATTAGCAAATCATAGATGGTTGTGCATCAGCAGTTTTTCTCTTGTTATGTCAATCACTGACAGTAACTCAATTAGCCATGTCAATGACCAATTTCTTGATTGGTAAGTTAGTCTAGCCAGCTATCTAAACATGTAGTAATCATGGCCGAATACCGACCAGGCACGCAGGGCACGTTCTAGGGGCCCAGACCCCAGGGGGCCCCAATTAATTGTGTTTGTTACTTTCACTCAGATATCATTAACATAATCATGGCAGAATGTGTAGAAACACAGGTAATTAGCATTAAAACTGTAAAAATTACTCACCTGCCCTATGATAAATAATTAAAATTGCAGATATCTTGCTTTAAAACTGCAATATTTTCTCTACGTTACCCAACCAAGGCAGGGCCCCCTAGTTATCATGTGGGCCCTCCATTTCCTCTCCTCCCCCATCTGATGATTATCAGTGCGGCAGCAGCAGGCTGTCTACACTTATTGAGAGCGGGCTCCTGAGTCCTCCTGTGGTTGGCGTTTGCATTTTTTAAAATATAAAAAATATATATACTACATATATAATATACAGTAAACTGTCTATTTAGTTTTTAATTCTTTATTTTGTTTCCCTCTTGGGCACCCTACGGGCTTCGGCCTCAGCCCCTGTAAGCCCCTTTATTAATCCGGCCCTGTATTCACACACTCTGTGAGCTCTAATCTATCATCAGTTAGATAACTGAAATCAATAATTGGCAGGTTAGTGAGGTGAGAACGTCCTATTTAACTGTTTTTAAAAAATGTTTAAAAATAGCAGAGGAAGCATAGATGCCGGTCCCACAGTACAACGCTGCAGCACAAACAGTACAATCAGCTTGGATGGATTCCTAGCTGTTGCCTTCGAATAGGAATGTTTTTATTTTATTTAACCTTTATTTAACCCTTTAACCTAACCCCCAACACTAACCTTAACCCCTTACCCATAACCCCTTTAGCTAACATTAGCCACCCAACTAACATTAGTGTTAGCGTCCTAGCTAATGTTAGCCACAACAAATTGGAATTTGTAACATATCATACATTTCGCAAATTCATAACATATTGTAGGAATTGTAATTTGTAACAAATTGTACGAATTGCAAATGAATACATACCATATGAAACGTAACATACTAATTGGAGTGTGCCAGAATTACATTTTACTATGATACATCTACCTCTGAGTCCATGTTATGCAAGCCAATTATTAGGAGAGCGCCCCCGGTTGTGGGTTCGGGTGATAGAGAGGTGGAGGAGGAGGGTGCATGGTGAGCCCATATCACAGTTTTCTAAAGAATGTTTTTGTCATATAATGGTTCACCAACCAGGCCTCTTTGCTTTTGCCATTATTCACGACACCTTTGAGCCTTTGTGCAGCATTGTGCCATGGAACTGGCTTTGCTCCCTGTTCTGTAGACCCCCTCTGCCTTCAAGCCAGCTGGCACTCACCCCCAGAGCCCAGAGTCCAGGCTGCCAGCCAGGGCATGGAGAGAGGGACAAGGCCCCTAGAGCGACCTGGAGAGAGGCAGCTAGACCAGGCCCAGGCACAGGTCGGGTGATGTCACAGTCAAAGCTCAAGGTGTGATGCTAGGGGCCGAGGGAAGTTTGTGCTGGGCAGTACTGGATGACTGATAGGGGCCGAGGGAAGTTTGTGCTGGGCATTACTGGATGACTGATAGGGGCTGAGAGGTGTCTGTGCTGGGCAGTACTGGATGACTGATAGGGGCTGAGAGGAGTCTATGCTGGGCAGTACTGGATGACTGATAGGGGCTGAGAGGAGTCTGTGCTGGACATTACTGGATGACTGCGAAGTATCAGGTCAAAGTATTTTGTGAGGTGTGTGGGATGCTGTCCTGTCTTATTCACATAGTTTTCACTGCATTGTTTTCAGCCAGCTAGGAGATAGGAGGCAGCTATTGCTCTCAGTCACCAATCAGTCTTATACTGCATAGCGGAGCAGAGGCTGAGACTGAGCTCACTGCCAACGTTCCAGGTAAGGAACAGTGCCAACTGCCTGTCTCTTATGACACGGTCCCGCGGGCCCTCGCTTTGGCGGCGGGATTCGGTGTCCCGTAACCACGGGAGCGAAGCGGAGGGCAGGGGGAGATGTGAGCATCTCGATTGTCGTTGGTATAGCCGTTTGGACCGGTTGAACTCCCTGTGACTCCGGTCCAAGTAACGGAATTAAGACTTCATTATTGGATGTCATTAACTCTGGCCCAGTCCCCGGGTTGTATCCCAAATGGCACCCTATTCCCTATATAGTGCACTACTTTTGACCAGAGCCATGGTAAAAATGTGTGCACTATAGAGGGAATAGGGTGCCATTTGGGATGCATACTTGCAGGGCTATAGGGCTGGCTTCTGGGTTTACTCTGGGACACAGCCTTTCATGAAGAAACATCAATCATGCCCTGTCTGGAGCCGCTCCAGGCATTTTCCACATCACACTCAATCCATGCACCCCCCCCCTCCAACCCCCTCCCTGTGTGTCATTTCTCCACCACTACCACCAAAGCAGCTTACTAACTGCTGGCCAAATGGAGCTCACCCTGACCTGCTGTGATCTTTCCCCCTCTCCTATTTCCCTGTGTGGAATTCCTGGAGTGCAGAGCTGAGCGCTGTGCTCCAGCAGCCTAAGGGATGCCTGTCAGAGCCGTGTGTGTATGTCACTGCGAGGCGAGGCTCCTGTCAAAGCAGCAGTGCTCCGCAATGTGCGGTCTCTGTTGACACAGACTTTGAGTAATGAGCATAGCATCCTGCTACATACACCCTGCCTATGTTGCGCACATGCACACACATATACACATACTGACTGCCGGCGCATCTGCTTCCCTGATTTTTTGTCTGCCTGATTTCCCACCTGCTTACCTACCTGTCTGCCTAATTTCCCGCCTGTTTACCTACCTGTCTGCCTGATTTCCCACCTGCTTACCTACCTGTCTGCCTGATTTCCCACCTGTTTACCTACCTGTCTGCCTGATTTCCCACCTGTTTACCTACCTGTCTGCCTGATTTCCCACCTGTTTACCTACCTGTCTGCCTGATTTCCCACCTGTTTACCTACCTGTCTGCCTGATTTCCCACCTGTTTACCTACCTGTCTGCCTGATTTCCCGCTTGCTTATCGACCTGTCTGCCTGTCGGCATGCCTTGTTGTTGTGTTGATAGCGCAGGTGAGGACACGCTGAGGCAGCTGTAGCTCCAGCAGTGCTAGCTCCACCAGAGAGAGAGAGGCCCACCCAGATGTCACCCTCCCTTCACCTGCCCTGCCCTAACCATGCCTGGCCCAGGAGCACATTGACCCCAGGCACACTCCGAGTCAGGCAGCACACCTCCTGGTTTAACTGGTCTCCTCCCTAACCTCCTTCCTCACCTCGCTTCCCCCCTCACCCTCCCACAGCCTGCAGTCAGTGCCTACCAGGGTTAAAGCACCTGGCTATGTGTTTTTGTGGTATTTGAGAAAAGAAAAGAAAGCTGAAGAGTTTTCTAGAAGGATGATTCTTAATCCACTTCAGCATCCATTTTAATGTGGCCACCCACTGGGCACACACTGGTTGAATCAATGTTGTTTCCACATCTTTTCAATGAAATTTAACCAACGTGGAATAGATGTTGAATTTACGTCTGTGGCCAGTGGGCAGTCTCAGATACCCTAACTTGAGGATCATTAAAAATGTATGTTATTTTTTCCCCCAGATGGGATATGAAGCTACAGATACACTCGACCACTTCGTTTTTTTTACAAGATCATATGACCATGCTTCAGACTGGAGTATCTTTGTAGTCAGAGATTCAGACTGCCATCTCTCCCCACCCAGCACTTCATTGCCTCACATACACTGTCACTCAGGGTACAGATAGAGAAACGCCCTGGCCTAGAAGCTCCCTCCACTGGGAGCTGTTGAGGCAAGCAGCAAGGCATGGTAGTAAATGAGGCGAGGTTAGATACTCCTTACCTCGGGCCATGACAGCAGTTAAAACAGGGGAAAACTGTTATTGAGTCAATGTCTTTAGATCTACACTTCTACATTTTAGATTTCTACATTTCTATACATACAGTTCTTCTTACGTACTTGATACTGCACCCTGAGGGTTCGATGTCGATGTTGCTGAAATGCATGCACCTTGTGCTTTTGTTGTTGCCACAGGGATGTGTTTGTTTGTGTGTGTGTGTGTGTTACTTTGGCTCCCAGCTGACATACTGTAGCGGGAGGCAGAACTAGTCTGAACAGGACTGTGTGAAATGAATGTAAAAATCACTGTTACTGGAATACGTTGTAAACGTAGGATTGCTCTAAAAGGACCATCTTTGGTGGTCAGCTGTTGACACCAACTCACGCTAATCAGTGTGTAAACAAAGAAATTTGGCCGCTTCAACATGTGCTCAGCTGAAGCCGATCCTGGCTAACCCCCAGACAGAACCCTCTCGGTTTTCACAGTAATTTGGAAGACATAATTAGGCTTCAAAAAAGATACGGCAGACTCCAAACTCCATTATACCTTAGACATTTGGAATCTCTTCATTGTGTCATTTTAGAAAGTGGCCAATGTCATGCAAATGTATTTTATTTTTGCCTCATCATGCTATTGGTTAGTTGGGCCACGCGCTCAATGCCAGGCAGTAGCGAGGCTGTCTCCTAATACCTCAATGGAGTCTTTATGCTGTCAGTCTCAGAGGCTCCGGGGAGCTCAAGGGGTTTCACAGCAGTGCCTCACACACACACACACACACACACACACACACACACACACACACAATTAACCCCCTGGGGCCCGGGCCTTGTCCACCCCCCTCCTCCACTCTCATAGTGTTCACAATCAGACCTGAGGCCAACTGGGCCTGCTCCCAGAACTGGGCTGTCAGGAGGAACAGACCATAAGGAACTAGGCTAACGGCATGTGATGTATGAGAAAGAGAGTGGTGATGGAGGAGAGGAGAGACAGAAGTGACTAAAGTACTCTCTTTCTGGCTCCCTGCTAGGGACTCCCTGTGAATGTTTGTCCACTTTTTTTCCCTCTTACAAATGACACTCATATGTAGTGTGACATAACTTTAATTCAGAGACAAAAGTTGTAAAACTGTGTGGATTTCATCCTCCTGTCTTGTTTTACTTTGTGAATCTTGTCAGTTTATTCTCTTGACCCTTGACGGTACGGTATATATCACTAAACCCACATTTCTCTCTCTTCTCGATTAGATGAGCTGGCTTCATCTCAAGCCTCTAAGTCCAGCCTCCACTTCCTCATCTCCAGTGAAGGGAACCAGAACCTGCATGTGTCTCAGGCCAACCTGTGGCTCTACTTCAGGCTGCTGCCCACCGGCTCCGAGAAAGGGCCTCGACGGAAAGTCACAGTTAAAATCCACTACCATGAGGCAGGAACTGGAGCTTCAGGTGGAGCCAGGGGAGGAACAGGGCCAGGGGCAGGGGGAGGAGGTCGGTGGACCCTACTGGAGAAGCGTGTGGACCTAAAGCGCAGCGGCTGGCACACCTTCCCTCTGTCAGAGGCAGTGAGGGCCCTGTTTGGTAAGGGCGGCCGGCGGCAGGACCTGGAGGTGCGTTGTGAGGGCTGTGAGGCATTCAACGTGGTTCCTATCTTAGTTGATCCAGCAGAACCCTCACACAGGCCCTTTCTGGTGGTCCGGGCACGACAGGTGGAAGGGAACCACCGCATCAGGAAGAGGGGGCTGGAGTGTGACGGGAGCAGTGGAGGCCTGTGCTGCAGACGACAGTTCTACATAGACTTTCGCCTCATTGGCTGGAACGACTGGATCATCGCACCCGCGGGTTACTACGGTAACTACTGCGAGGGAAGCTGCCCGGCGTACATGGCGGGGGTACCGGGGTCGGCGTCATCGTTCCACACGGCGGTGGTCAACCAGTACCGGATGAGGGGCATGAGCCCCGGCTCGGTCAACTCCTGTTGTATCCCCACCAAGCTCAGTACCATGTCTATGCTGTACTTCGACGATGAGTACAACATAGTAAAACGAGACGTGCCCAATATGATAGTGGAAGAGTGTGGCTGTGCCTGAGTGTCTGTGACTTCTTAAACTTTGAAGGTTAAATCAAACGACGATAGTCAAAATGTCTTGTACAAAAATACCTTTTTGTATGACACACATATAAATATATAGTTATATGGAAGCACACCAACAGGTACACACAAACAAGATGTATTTATGGTTCTGTTGTATTTATCTGGCTGAGCGAGGCCAGGTTCTGTCCATTCCATATTAAGAACTTAAGAACGGTTCCAGAGTTTTGGGAAGAGAAGGAAATGGTTGATCACCAAATGATAACATTTTTCTAGTTTGCCATTTCTAGAGGAAAAATAATGGTCCTTCATCTATTCTCTGATGAAGATGGAAAGAAAAGCGCTTAAGGAAGCAGCACACCAGGACATTGACAAAACAAAAGCACTGACAATGACAATTCATCAGCTTATATAATTCAGAAAACACCAGCACTTCCATAAAGAATGTCATAAAGACACTGTGACTGTCTGATCCTGTGGAATTATAACATAAACTGTATCAGCACGCGCTTATTATTGAATAAAGCTTTTCCAGGACTACACTCCTGTCCAAGTGAGGTAATGACACAACATTGACATATTGTTGTTGACATTGGACCACGTTCCTTCCTCCTGCTTGTGTAAGTGTCTGTCTGTCTGTCTGTCTGTCTGTCTGTCTGTCTGTCTGTCTGTCTGTCTGTCTGTCTGTCTGTCTGTCTGTCTGTCTGTCTGTCTGTCTGTCTGTCTGTCTGTCTGTCTGTCTGTCTGTCTGTCTGTCTGTGACCATGCTGCAAGCAATCGCTCACTGAGTTCAAAGGTGAAGATGGACCTTTGTGCAAACTGCACAACATACACTTAATCCTGAGAACAGAGAGTCCCCACTGCCCCTACTTGTTCTGATAAAGTGGACCTCGAAGTGGTGATGAGTTTTTTGTTTGGGCCCAACAGGGCATGATGTTGCAGTACAGCACTTGCAGACTAAACTCTTTAAATGCACACTCCCACTCCTAATAGCACTTGCATATTGAAATGCCTTCAAAGTGGTACTGAGTGTCCTGTCATAAATAAGTGCCACATGATCTATGCAATGTATAGTAATCCACCCATGCCCACCCATACAACAGAACATACCAGACTGAACTGAACTTTCTCCTCCTATGCTAATGTAACTCCTATCAAATACTTGAAATGTGATCTTTCGCTTCCGTTTTTTCAAAGCGAATGATTTTTATGACATTTGCACTGAAAAGTCGCGGGATTAGTTAATAAACAAACTGCCATTGAAAGTTATTTTTATAGAAGTAAATTGACATTTTTTGTTTAATAAAGTAATTTACCTACACAGCAAATTCTCCAGTGTTAAATCCACACTGAGAGTGTAAATTAACACTGACTGTGTTGGTCCATATCGGCACTGGAACCGTGTTAAATTAACACACTGATAGGTGTAAAGCCTAATTTCCCAGAATCCCTTGCCTTTTGAGTGAATTATAGAATTACCACTCCTGACTGTCTTTGTTAGTTGACAAAGACATGTTTGTTGCATTCATCCATTTTCAGTGAGTGAGATCCTGAGGGAATATTTTATTAAAATTGTATTATTTAACACAATACAAGAAGTATTTCATAAGGCCTTATTTTCAGGGACTACACTCTAAACATAACAATTAACTCTATACATGTTAAATTAACACTTATTGGTTTAAAATAACACCCAGTGTTGGTGTTAATAACCAGAGTTTTTCCAAAACTATGCTCATCATTATTATATTTCCCAGCATGGTCTATTGCAGGTTCATTTTAATAATTGTTTGTTTCAATATCTATGTTTTTGCATGTACATTAATTGATTGATTAATCCTATGCTTCTCAAATATAAATGAGATACATTTTCTAATCTAATTCAATATTTTACTTGGATTTGTTGCACCTGTTACTGAAATGGTTGTTACAGTTTAGATGCTTTAGGTAGTGTCATATTTCAGTCTTCCCAACCCTGGTAGCATATGATAAAAAATTCAGAATGTTAGATATCCCCACTCTGGCTAGAGTTCAATTTTCAGGAGGCGGGACTTATTAAGGGCATGGCTTTTAGAAAGTTATTTTTGGCCATGTGAGATCAAATGTAATTCCTTTTGATAATGTAAGTTTGCACACTGCAATGTAACATTTCTATAAATATTATTGTACATTACATATTATAATACAAAAATATTAACATTATGAATTACATATAGCAAGAAAGTGTTAACTATCCTATTGGGGAAATCACATTTCTTTACGCTTCATTAAAGCTACCAAAGTGTTGGTGTTCAACCATAACATGAAATAACAATTCAACAGAACAGATTAACTGGAATTACATTTACTCTCATGGGTGGCCAAAAATAAATAGCTGAAAGTCACGCCCCTAAAAAGCCAAGCCTCTATGTCTTGTGATCTGACCTGCTGGGTCATATCTCAATAAACAAGTGTCAATAAACCAACCTTGGTCTTAATTTTTTTTAGAAAATAACTAAGTGACCCAATGCAACCCTGCCATTGGTTCATGCAAACAACCCAGTATTCTTTTGTTCATGTCCTCAAAATAAGGCCTCATGAAATACATATTGTATTTTTCAAATAATTATATTTTAATGGTGGTATTCACTTGGTTAAGACCACAGGACTGTAAGTGAATGTATGCAACAAGCTTGTCTGTCACTAACAAATTCAGTCATGGGTGGTAACTCCACAATTCACTCAAAATGCTAAGCACTCTGGGAAATATGCAAATCAAGCTTTACACTAAGCGGTGTGTTAATTCAACACTGCTCAGTGTCTTTACGGGTCCACACTTTCAGTGTTAATTTAACTCTGGGGAATTTGCTGTGTAATAATGGAACCAAAGAGGCCAATATTATTTTAGCTTGATCATAAGAGGCCTAATCTACGTATCAGGGTACACTATGATGATTCCATTTCTTAGTTCTATTATTTCCTTTCTCTATCTATTTTGTACAATAAACATATGGAACACTTAATTTTTCATCTTTAATTCTATTTTTTCAGTTTTTCTATTTAATAAAAATATATTTTTAGTTCCTGTTTCCGAAATAATTTAGTCATGTAAATGTCATCTGTACAGTTTATGTAAAATAAAATGTGTTTCCTTAAAATATTTTGTAACTTTAAAATAAATTCTTACTCTGCATTATTATTGTATTCTCCTGTGTTGTGGTCGAAATCCTTTTAGTGAGTCCTTTCAGGCACTCAACATTCAGCAGCTCCTAGATGTGGAAAGAAAACAAAGGCACTTCAATAGCAATCTGCATCTATACTGCTCCATATGTAAAACATCTCACTGTCAGTGTCAGGACTGCACCCTTTGCTTACTAGCTGTACTATTCCTCATCATTTGCTGAAGTGGTGAAAAAGCTAACTGGTACGCATGTAACTGTCTGTCAGAACAGTACTAGTTGTACCTAGCTGTCCGTCATGTGCTGAATGTAATACAGCTGAGAGACAGACTGTCACATATCATCTTCATTCCTGATGCTCCACGATCAGTGTTGTGCTGGTGGGTTGGGTAGGTTTCATTTGGGAAACAGTACAGATTTGAGAGATCCTAGGGGCAGCAGCGTGTAGCCAGATGGCCTTATTACGTTACAGCCAATGGGTTCCCCTGAAATAGTCTTACTTGACTGTTGCTGTTTATCAGAGCCACAGGCTAAGGTTGCCAGAATGACAGTTGTAGCTATGTGTACAGATATAGGATCTTAATTCGAGCCAGTTTACTACAGTAGGAAAATAATTCTGCAGCAACAGTAAATGTGAATTATTATGTGGATTATAATTAAATGGACATTTTTGGAGTGGTTGAAAAAACATTTGTCAGGGAAAATCGAGTCTGAAATTTCAAAGTGGATTTGACAAACTTTAGAAGCCTTTTCAAAGTTTAGATACACTACAAGTTTTAAATGTCTTGCATTGCAGGATCGTGCAACAGGGTGATCAAATTAAGATCCTTTATCTCTAAATACCATGTGCAAACAGAATGGGCCTGCACACCTACTAATCCGTCGAGTGTTTCCGCAATGCAACAATCTTCTTGAAACACAAGTGACACGTGCACAAGCACAAACCACGCGTTCGCAAAGACATTGCTTGAAATGTGTCCATGTGGATGTGCCAAGTGGATGAGATAGATATCTACACCTGACGCCGGCCTGTAGGGTGAATAGCATGTTTGGGACTGGGAGGGAGGGACGGTTCAATTTAACACTTTGCTTGAACTGAATGAGTCAGTACGAAAGAGTGAGAGAGAGAGGGAGAGAGGAAGAGAGAAAAGTAGAATCAATGTGAATGTGATGAGTAACAGATCTGTCACTCCTGTGCCATATTAAGGGACAGTTGAAATACACTACATGGCACTACAGTGTGTGGACACCCTTTCAAATTAGTGGATTTGGCTATTTCAGCCACACCCGTTGCTGATAGGTGTATATAATCGAGCACACAGCCATGCCATCTCCACAGACAAACATTGGCCGTAGAATGGCCTGTACTGAAGGGTTCAGTGACTTTCAACGTGGCACCGTCATAGGATGCCACCTTTCCAACAAATCAGTTCATCAAATGTAGGCCCTGCTAGAGCTGCCCTGGTCAACTCTAAGTGCTGTTATTGTGAAGTGAAAACGTTTTGGAGCAACAACAGCTCAGCCGCGAAGTGGTAGGCCACACAAGCTCACAGAACGCCATGATTGATTGAATACTTAGTGAATGTGTTTCTGTACAGCAGCAAGCTGCAGGGAAAGAGCTATAGCTGTTAGCTGTCTTGTCAGGCACCTCAATATTAGCAGAGCCGCCACAACAGGAATGTTAATGACACCAGTGGAGCGCTCCGGGCCATGTAGAACTGCACACACACACACACACACACACACACACACACACACACACACACACACACACACACACACACACACACACACACACACACACACACACACGCAGTCGCAAGTACACACACACACACACACACACACACACACACACACACACACACACACACACACGCAGTCGCAAGTACACACACACACAAACACACCTCATACCTTCAGCAATCAGCTAAAAAAATATTATCCCTGCCAACTTTCACTCCAACAACCCAACCCTGCAGTGCTCATGACAGATGCCTTGTTGACAAGCTCATTGTCGAGGGAAAAAAAAAACATGATTCTTCAGAATGACTCTGACAACATTTTTCACCAATAAATGAATGAATATCCATTGCTTGGAATAGGCTGGAATAGGAGGCATACCATTCCCCAGCTGTGTAGAGATCAGAGCATTCATTTTGTTGTTGATGAAGTCATGTAAAAAGCATTTTATGTTATTCAAGTTTTATGTTGGTCAAGTTGCCTGCCTGTTAGAAACATACTTCATCAGCGTTGGCTTTTTGTCAAATATTCAACAGATACTCTCCAGTGAAAATACAGTAACCATGCTCAGCCCGTTCACCAACGTGTTTGATCTCAGGATAACTATATAGAGCAATGCTGATCTTCTCACAACTGATTCTTCTTAGGCCTACTGTAATATTCGGGCTTGTTTAGCTGTGTAGCTGTGTGATGGACATATGTACTTTAGATACCCTTTAAATAAACTGTTTGTTTCTTCTTAAGAACACAGACATGAACAAACAGTCTTAAGCCGAAACCACACAGGTGTCAAAATTTGCATGAGAGAGTAGAGAGCGTCAATTCACATACACTGCGTAGCGTATGCAAACTTAATTCTCATGAGAATCCATAACAAACAGTTGTATTTGTTACGTTCACTATGTAGCCCATATGAATTATTGTTGTGTGTTCCTTTTGACTCACCTTATATGTCCTACAGGAGCCACCATACCTGCCTCCTGTTATGTTGGCTCACAAACTTGAGGAGAGTTGCAGCTAATACACCCTAGCAGTTTATAACAAATTTAACTAGTCTTGTTCTTTCTACATAAAAGTATTCTCTCTTGAATGGAGTTCCTCAGCCGTAGCCTGCCTTAGCTACATGCCTGTGTTTGAAATCAACAAAGGTAGGCATAAAGTTATTGTTTTCAAATATGTATTATTGGCACTGGCAGCTAAACTTATCAACACTAAATATATACTTTTTAACTATACATGTTACAAATCCAGACGTAACAATGCACCAAGAATCTATATTCTGGCAATTTATCCACTCACTTCACCAGCATTGTTTCGCAAACAGGCGAGAAAATAGACTTGCTTTCTAATTTGAAGCTCATGACGCCGTTGATGCTCTTGACGCTAGCGGCCCGTCTGTTTAATCTCTTTCACTACAGTGCAATTCCAGTGTGAACACACTCGTTCACGCACATTTGTTTGATTTGGGCTTCAGGGCCATAGGATCAACCTCAAGGCTTATTCTTCCCTTGTTTAACTCACCTTCCAACTCAGGGTGACATTGTGACCTTTGGCGCGACCTGCACTAAAAGCCACTAGCACACTCTCACATGGGGATTAAAGCTGAGTAAAAGAGACTTGAAAGCATATTTGCAAGCGGCTAATGAGCAGAAAGTTCATTAATCAAATCCATCTTACTGGCTGCGCTGCCAGCGCTCCCTTCTTACATCCCCTTCTTCAACCATGTTAATGGAGGAAACAAAAAACAATATATACACTGCACTCCAGGTCAGTACGCCACAGTTGCTGACCTCCTGAGACCTACAGGTGTAGACAGTGAACAAACCACCTTGCCAGGTCAGCAGTACCATGATACACTATATATATAAAAGTATGGGGACACCCCTCCAAATTAGTAGATTCGGCTATTTCAGCCACCCCCGTTGCTGACAGTTGTATAAAATCGAGCACACAGCCATGCAATCTCCATAGCCAAACATTGGCATAGGAATGGCCTTACTAAAGAGCTCAGTGACTTTCAACGTAGCACCGTTAGAGGATGCCACCTTTTCAACAGGTCAGTTCGTCAAAGTTCTGCCCTGCTAAAGCTGCCCCGGTCAACTGTAAGTGCTGTTATTGTGAAGTGCAAATGTCTAGGAGCAACAACAGCTCAGCCACGAAGTGGTAGAATACACAAGCTCACAGAATGGGACCACCGAGTGCTGAAGCGCGTAGCATATAAAAATAGTCTGTCCTCGATTGCAACACTCACTACCGAATTCATGAAAGCTTCATGAAATGGATTTCCATGGCCGAGCTGCCCCACACAAGCCTAAGATCACAATGCCAAGAGTCAGCTGGAGTGGTGTGAAACTCGCCGCCATTAGACTCTGGAGCAGCGGAAACCCGTTCTCTGTAGTGATGAATCACACTTCAGGATCTGGCAGACCAACGGATGAATCTGGGTTTTGCAGATGCCAGGAGAACGCTACCTGCCCCAATGCATAGTGCCAACTGTAATGTTTGGTGGAGGAGGAATAATGGTCTGGGGAGGTTTTTCATGGTTCGGGCCCCTTAGTTTCAGTGAAGGGAAATATTAACACTACAGCATACAATGACATTCTAGACGATTCTGTGCTTCCAACTTTGTGGCATCAGTTTGGGGAAGACCCTTTCCTGTTTCAGCATGACAATGCCCCCGTGCACAAAGCGAGGTCCATACAGAATTTTTTTTTCGAGATCGGTGTGGTGTGGCCTGCACAGAGCTCTGACCTCAACCCCATTGAACACCTTTGGGATGAATTGGAATGCCGACTGCAAGCCAGGCCTAATCGCCCAACATCAGTGCCCGACCTCACTAATGCTCTTGTGGCTGAATGGAAGCAAGTCCCCTCAGCAATGTTCCAACATCTAGTGGAAAGCCTTCCTAGAAGAGTGGCAGCAAAGGGGGGACCAACTCCATATTAATGCCCAGGATTTTGGAATAAGATGTTCGACGAGCAGGTGTCCACATACTTTTGGTCATGTAGTGTATCATCAGGAATGTTATTTTCTTGAAGGGGGAGTTGACACAGTGAATCAATAACGTCAAGGTTCTTCCCTCTGTAGGAAAACAACTAGAGCCTTGTCACTAACCATCCCCCACTCCCCCTCACCCCCCCCCCCCCCCCCCCCTAGCTCTTAAACTCTCACCCCCTCCTTCCTCCATCTTGACCTCCTGACTCCCAGACCACTGAGGTACACTCAGGGCCACAAAGCCTTCGTTTGTGTGTCGTTCAGTGGCTAGCCTAGCTCAGCGCCAGCCAGCTCAGGGATCACCTCCACCCTCCACAGGAGCCCCTCGACCACAGCACTGACCATGGCTGTGAAAGAGCTGATAGTCCAATATGCCACATAGACAGGGGCTTAGGGTTAGACAGGGAATTAGGGTTAGACATGGGGTTAGGGTTAGACAGGGAGTTAGGGTTAGACAGGGAATTAGGGTTAGACATGGGGTTAGGGTTAGACAGGGAATTAGGGTTAGACAGGGGGTTAGGGTTAGACATGGAATTAGGGTTAGACATGGGGTTAGGGTTAGACAGGGGGTTAGGGTTAGACAGGGGGTTAGGGTTAGACAGGGGGTTAGGGTTAGACAGGGGGTTAGGGTTAGACAGGGGGTTAGGGTTAGACAGGGAATTAGGGTTAGACAGGGAATTAGGGTTAGACAGGGAATTAGGGTTAGACAGGGAATTAGGGTTAGACATGGGGTTAGGGTTAGACAGGGGGTTAGGGTTAGACAGGGGGTTAGGGTTAGACAGGGGGTTAGGGTTAGACAGGGGGTTAGGGTTAGACAGGGGGTTAGGGTTAGACAGGGGGTTAGGGTTAGACAGGGAATTAGGGTTAGACAGGGAATTAGGGTTAGACATGGGGTTAGGGTTAGACAGGGAATTAGGGTTAGACAGGGAATTAGGGTTAGACAGGGAATTAGGGTTAGACAGGGGGTTAGGGTTAGACAGGGGGTTAGGGTTAGACAGGGGGTTAGGGTTAGACAGGGGGTTAGGGTTAGACAGGGGGTTAGGGTTAGACAGGGAATTAGGGTTAGACAGGGGGTTAGGGTTAGACAGGGGGTTAGGGTTAGACAGGGGGTTAGGGTTAGACAGGGAATTAGGGTTAGACAGGGAATTAGGGTTAGACAGGGGGTTAGGGTTAGACAGGGGGTTAGGGTTAGACAGGGGGTTAGGGTTAGACAGGGGGTTAGGGTTAGACAGGGGGTTAGGGTTAGACAGGGGGTTAGGGTTAGACAGGGGGTTAGGGTTAGGCAGGGGGTTAGGGTTAGACAGGGAGGACGGATTCCTTCACTGTGACTCTGAGCCCCCATGGAGCCCGGGAGCCGCTCCACTCTCCCTCACCCCTCAACCCTATCTTCCCGTCACCCCTCTGGCACCCCTCACTCCTTCAATTTGATCCACGTGTCTGGATATCTTGCTGTTGTTAGCCTGAGACCTGTTTACCAGCCAGGGTATATTTACAAGTGAAAATCCTTCTTGGTGACTCGCTCATTCGCTGGCAGTTAAAAGTAGATGCAGGAAGTAAACAGTCTGTCTTTTGTTCACTCTTGAACTGAACATAGTTTCTGTACGACATTCAAGTGAGGCGGTGCATGTGATAGAAAGCTGATAGCTGGAAGTGCAACAAGCTCTCACAGCCTCAACGTCAGAATTAGACGTTCATTCATTTTCTCAAACGTCAAATTTCTAAGTTGTTCCAAACATCACATTTCTAAGTGTTTAAGTTTAGGCAAAAACTCTGAATGGTTAATGTAAGGGTTAAGGTTTGGAATAGGCTCAAAAAATATATATTAAAACTACTTTGCTGTATTCAAACATGCAACCTTTAGAAACTAAAGGCAGATGCTTATGCCAATCAGCCATCCCCATTAAACAACACCCTAGCAAACGAAGCCTACATGAAGTTAACAGCAGACCCTGTTCCCTCTCGTGGCCAGTTTCCACATCCTCCCCGACATCCTCAGACGTGGATGGCCGTCGAATGCTGATTTACATCACTGGTGACTTGCCTGGGTAGCGATAGTGACACGGACAACACGTGTGAATGAACATGCTCAGGCCCTGTCTTTCTCTCTAGCGCCAATGAATGGCCCGGCTGCCTAAAGACAAATACAGTTTCTCCCTTTGTGAAGATACCAGTATACAAAAGGGGAAGAATGAAGCGTTGGTGTGGGTGGGTGTGAGAGGGGGAATTCCATCCAGGCAGATGTAAGGTAAGTTGTGGTGGAGGATAATCTCTGGCCACTTTAAAGAGAGCCAGCTGTGTGTGTGTGTGTGTGTGTGTGTGTGTGTGTGTGTGTGTGTGTGTGTGTGTGTGTGTGTGTGTGTGTGTGTGTGTGTGTGTGTGTGTGTGTGTGTGTGTGTGTGTGTGTGTGTGTGTGTGTGTGTGTGTGTGTGTGTGTGTGTGTGTGTGTGTGTGTGTGTGTGTGTGTGGTGAGAGATTCCTCAGCCAAGCCATCTGCATGTGTGTACAGTCTGAGTGCTCATTATTGTGCAGGTGCTCCATTGTTCTGTCCTTGTGGCGCTTTTCATCCTCACCCATCTCCACAACACAACCTAAGTTTCATCCTCACCCCTCTCCAAAAACAACCTAACTTTCATCCTCACCCCTCTCCAAAAACAACCTAACTTTCATCCTCACCCCTCTCCGAAAACAACCTAACTTTCATCCTCATCCCTCTCCAAAAACAACCTAACTTTCATCCTCACCACTCTCCAAAAACAACCTAACTTTCATCCTCACTGCTCTCCAAAACACAACCTTACTTTCACCCTCACCCCTCTCCAAAACACAACACAACCTTACTTTCACCCTCACCCCTCTCCAAAACACAACCTTACTTTCACCCTCATCCCTCTCCAAAACACAACACAACCTAACTTTCACCCTCACCCCTCTCCAAAACACAACCTAACTTTCACCCTCGCCCCTCTCCAAAACACAACCTAACTTTCACCCTCGCCCCTCTCCAAAACACAACCTAACTTTCACCCTCACCCCTCTCCAAAACACAACCTTACTTTCACCCTCACCCCTCTCCAAAACACAACACAACCTAACTTTCACCTTCACCCCTCTCCAAAACACAATACAACCTTACTTTCACCCTCACCCCTGTCCAAAACACAACACAACCTTACTTTCACCCTCACCCCTCTCCAAAACACAACACAACCTTACTTTCATCATCACTCCTCTCCAAAAACACAACACAACCTTACGTTCATCCTGACTGATCTCCAAAACACAACACAACTTTCATCACCCCTCTCCTAAACACAACCTAACTTTCATCCTCACCCCTCTCCAAAACACAACACATCTTTCATCACCCCTCTCCTAAACACAACCTAACTTTCATCCTCACCCCTCTCCAAAACACAACGCAACTTTGAAAGGTGGGACTGAGTCAGGCCAGTCAAGATGCACCAAAACTCCCATCTAAAGAAGGGGGAAAAAATACACTAGGCCTACCAGTAAGTAGGAATGTCTGGTGAGATAAAAATGTAAATGGTAGAGAGAGTTGGGATGTTGTATGTGGTTCTGTAGTCATACACCTACAAAGGCAGGGACATTCTGAGCCGGACAATTTTCTCACATTGGGTGGAGAATGAGAAAGAGAGAGAAAGAGACAGACAGAGAGATACGTAAAAAGTATGCACACATGACTGTAAGTTTAGATAAAAGCATCTGCTAAATAGCATAAATGTTGTTATTATTATTCTAATAATAGCGAAGGAGCGAGATAAAGAGAAAGCATAATAGTATTAAACAGGGCGTCAGAGTTCATAATTTGCCCTGTGAGAGCAAAATAGGTTCAGTGAGTCAGACCGAGAGACAGGGGAGTCACCATTCCTTTGCACTTCACTCGTTGTTTACTTGTCTACTTGTCCTGTTTTATGGCAGGGAACGATTGGAATATACAACCATGATTATCAAAACATGTCTATGTCCCAAGATAATTCCAGCCAACAGACAGTATCAACAACACAGCACTAATCTGATGTGGAGAGGAGAGCTGGGGTGTTGTTCTGCTGATAGCTGGTGTATGGATGACCTTATGGTGAAGTCCTATTGGTCCTTCAGCACAGCCTATGGCATGCAGTCAGTTATGAATGAGGTATTGGCTGATAGAATAGAATAAAATAAATCGTATGCCCTCATATGCTAGACTCTCATAACAGATGTTAATAGCGGGAGATTTGATCCTGGGTGCCATGATAACTCAAATACCAATATTATACTGTACAAACCTTGAGTTGGTTTGAGTTTTTCTGGCTAGAACAGAAGTCTCTCTCTCTTTTTCTCTCTCTCTCTCTTTCTCCGGCGACAGTAGGTAAAAGCCAACAGTGCTCTTCAAACACATGACTGCCTTCTGCTAGGAGGAAAGATACAGAGAAAAACTAATCCTCTGTATCTGAAAGATGAATAATGACGGAGGAACATTTACTTGTGATCTGTATCTGATGGTAGATAGCTCCACAGGGAGAGTATACATACAGTTTGATTTTCCATATTCATTTACTAGGCATTGTGAGACATTACCGAACAGGACATGGAATCAAAGCACACAGGGAGGGGGGCTGTCTGACAGGCTGACTGGAGTGGTTTCCCTTTGGGTGTGGACAAGAGTCCAGAGTTTGTTGTGGTTATCATTTGATCGCGACCAGGGGAAGAGAGTGAGTGCCATGCCACACACTGTCTCTGATTCTCTGATGATTTCTGAGACGATGTAAAGGCTGCGATACCATCTTGAGTTTTCCAATCCTCTGCAAAAGTATTTTTCTCAGATGTTTTTTTTTTTATCTGGGAAACTGAGAAGACATGCCCACACTCTACCACCGGGCAAGAGCCGAGCACACAACAAAAGCATCTCTTGTAAAAAGCAGCCATTGTGTGGGATTTTATGTCTTCTAAATACTTTGATTGTTGACATTCTCAGGTGCATTCTGAACATTCCTTGATTCCATGCCAGCAACCAAAGCACAGGTAATTGTTAAAGAAGGAAGAAGAAGGAAGCATAGGCTCCAAGAGGGTGTGAGAGAGATTCAAGATAGATTAGCCACCACAGTATGACTGTATCAGTAAAACTGCAACATGTAAAGGTGACATTGTTTTCCAAAAGAAGATGGTTATCGCTGGCTATTTAAATAATCATCGAGCAGGAACAAAGGACCCCATTTCAAAGAGATGTTTTCATGTTTTCTGTGTGTGTGTGTTGGTCCTAGACAAGACCCAGATAAGCCAGACTGAAGTAAAGTCCTTTGCACCTCGCACTGTGCGATGTCACCAAATAAAAGTCTCGCCAGATTGCACTATATGCTTCATTTCCCCCGTCACATTCTGCGATTGGCTTGCGAGGCTACGTCAACCGACGTAGGCTATGTCAACTGCAGCGGTGTATTTCATCTGCGTAGGTGCCAGCACCAGCGACGCAGAACTCCCTCTATGCTTATGTGCGAGTGAAGTGAGTTCTGAAAGTATGCACTTCAGAAATTGTTTTCAAATACAAACTTTACACGTCTGAATTCAGAATCAAATAAGCTTCCCCAAAATAACATGGTTGCTGTAGTATAACACTTATTTTGATTGGCTATTTTGTGCATTTCTACCATCAGGTAGCCTGATTTCAATGAGTCATGTAAACAAGATTATTATGGAAATCGTTCTTGCAAAGCATGTACACGTTTAAATCTAACTATACTGGAAGAAAATATAAACGCAAACCTGCAACAACTTCAAATATTTTACTGAGTTACAGTTCATATAAGGAAATCAGTACATTTAAATTAATTACTTAGGCCCTAATCAATGGATTTTACATGACTGGGAATACAGATATGCAGGTAGGGGCATGGATCAAAAAACCAGTCAGTATCTGGTGTGACAATCAATTGCCTCATGCAGCACGATCTCCTTCCCATAGAGTTGATCAGGCTGTTGATTGTGGCCTGTGGAATGTTGTCCCACAGTGCGAGGTTGCTGGATATTGGCGGGAACTGGAACACTTGGTAGTACACATCAATCCAGAGCATCCCAAACATGCTAAATAGGTGACATGTCTGGTGAGTATGCAGGCCATGGAAGAACTGGGACATGTTCAGCTTCCAGGAAATGCAACATGCGGCTAACCAGGTAGGCCAGTTGAGAACAAGATGGCATTTACAACTGCAACCTGGCCAAGACAAAGCAAAGCACTGCGACACAAAACAACACAGAGTTAAACATGAGATAAACAAATGTACAGTCAAAACACAATAGAAAAATCTATGTACAGTGTGTGCAAATATAGTAAGGTTAGGGAGGTAAGGCAATAGATAAGCCATAGTGGCGAAATAATTACAATTTAGCTTTAACACTGGAGTGATGGATGTGCAGATGATGATGAGCAAGTAGAGATACTGGGGTGCAAAATATATATTTTTAAATAACAATATGAGGATGAGGTAGTTGGGTGTGCTATTTACAGATGGGCTGTGTACAGGTACAGTCGTGATAGGTAAGCTGATCTGACAGTTGATTCTTGAAGTTAGTGAGGGAGATATAAGTCTTCAGCTTCAGTGATTTTTGCAATACTTTTGTGATTTTTGCAAAGCGGCCAAAGGAGGTGTTGGCTTTGGGGATCGCCAGTGAAATATACCTTCTGAAGCGTGTGTTATGGGTGGGTGTTTCTATGGAGACCAGAGATGAGATAAGGCAAGGCTACACCTAGCAAAGACCTATAGTTGACCTGGAGCCAGTGGGCTTGGCGACAAATATGTAGCGAAGGCCAGCCAACGAGAGCATACAGGTCGCAGTGGTGGGTAATATATGGGGCTTTGGTGACAAAACGCATGGTATTGTGATAGACTACATCGGATTTGCTGAGTAGAGTGTTGAAGGCTATTTTGTAAATGGCATCGCCGAAGTCAAGCATCGGTAGGATAGTCAGTTTTACGAGGGTATGTTTGGTAGCATGAGTGAAGGAGGATTTGTTGCGAAATAAGAAGCCGATTCTAGATTTAATTTTGGATTGGAGATGCTTAATGTGAGTCTGGAAGGAGAGTTTACAGTCTAACCAGACACTTAGTGTATTTGTAGTTGTGATTCTAGGCAGGCGGGCAGGTGCGGACAGCAATTGGTTGAAGGGCATACATTTAGTTTAACTTGCTTTTAAGAGCAAATGGAGGCCACGGAAGGAGTGTTGTATGGCATTGAAGCTCCTTTGGAAGTTTGTTAACACAGTGTCCAAGGAAGGGCCAGATGTATACAGAATGATGTAGTCTGCATAGAGGTGGATCAGAGAATCACCAGCAGCAAGAGCAATATCATTGATGTATACTGAGAAAAGAGTAGACGCGAATTTAAGAGTAGGCCCGAATTTAACCCTGTGGCACCATCATAGAGACTGCCAGAGGTCCAGACAACAGGCCCTCCGATTTGACACACTGAACTCTATCTGAGAAGTAGTTGATGAACCAGGCTAGGCAGTCATTTGAGAAACCAAGGCTATTGAGTCTGCCAATAAGAATGCAGTGATTGACAGAGTCGAAAGTCTTGGCCAGTTCGACGAAAACGGCTGCACAGTACTGTCTTTTATCTACGGCAGTTATGATATCGTTTAGGACCTTGAGCGTGGCTAAGGTGCACCCATGGCCAGCTCGGAAATCAGATTACATAGTGGAGAAGGTACAGTGGGATACGGTGGGATTCGGTGGTCGGTGATCTGTTTGCTAACTTGGCTTTCAAAGACTTTAGAAATGCAGGGCAGGATGGATATAGGTCTGTAACAGTTTGGGTCTAGAGTCTCTCCCCATTTTGAGGGGTATGGTAGGATGTGAGTACAGTGGGGGTAAACCTGGGCATTGAGTGACGATGACAGTGCTTGCATCTCTGGAGACACCAGCTAAGCCTGGTGAGGTCTCCCCGTGTGTGGGGTCCAATGAGCAGCAATAGGTGAGTCTGGGAGCAATTCGGTAGTCGCTACTATGTTGGTGAGTGGGAGGCACGGCATTCAGAAAGCTAGTAGGCCGGGGCTAGCAGATGGGTCTTCGGTGACAACGCAATGGAAACGCCTGTTTAAACCACATCGGATGATTATGTCGGCAGACCAGTCATGATTGATTGGCAGGGCTCCGTATCGGCAATAAAGGATCTAGGCCAATTGGCAAAAGAGGTGTGTTACAGGAATTAAATTGCTCTATGTTTTAATACCCAATTAAAATTAAACACTCTGTCAATTCATAAGGATTTGTAAGACCCTTATTCTATAATAATGGACAGAGCCCAGTCTTAAAGTCAATCAGCAGAGTTTATTCACGAGAGTACTGAACACGATACAGTTTACCACAGGTTCTAAACTGAAAATTACGTCATTAGTTCCAGTACCAACCCATCTCAGTCTGAAGATTTAGTTAATTCATTTCTACCGAGGAACAGACCGTCATTGTTCTAATCCTTGATTATATTTACACACATTATATTCAGTACTAGGATTAAGAAAGAAAATTCATACATATACAGTAACATAATAGTATTCTGATTAGTACATATACAGTAACATAAGAGTATTCTGATTAGTACATCCTGATTGAAATGTATACATAATTAGTCATTATAGATAAAAAATGTCTTAACATATCCACCCTTTGATTAAATATTATACATCCAATCACACATGTAGTTATATTGTAATATTAAAAAGCCTATATATTAAAAAGCCTATAGTCTATTTTTATTAGAAATATTTCTTGACATCAAACATCACCTAAAAATAACCCACTACTTGCATTCGCAATGACTGTTTCTTAGGCCTACATCAGAATCATAACTCAGGATTTTCATTACAATCTTCATAAAAAAAAACAGTCTAATATTGAAACAGGATACAACCTAACCTCCCTAAACATCAAACATGGTCTCCTCAAACATAAATTCCCCGCAAATGAAGGATCCAGATTCGTCCACTTGTTCTGTAGACATGCATTCAGCACTCCACGGGTCAGAACCTGGATCCGCTGGTACCTCACCATCTATTGTCATCGATTTCTCCAGAGTCCTGGAAATAAGGCCTCGTACACAGGGAATTAGACAACAGCCCCATAAAACTAAAACAGTCACACAGGTGAATGTAGCCCATAATACAGTGATCATAATATTTTTTCATTTTCCAAACATACTATCAAACCAATTAGTCAGAGAAGTATCCACCCCAGAGTTTTCTGCCAAACCGTGAGCCAGGGTGGTCAAACCAGCTGAGGCTTCGGGCACTGATTTGTCCGGAGCTGTGTTATTTGGAATGTAAGCACAAACATGGTCCCGAAAATCATGCATACTTCTCCCTTTTCAGCCAATAACATATCTAATGCAATTCTATTCTGCCAAGCCATCAGGCTGGTTGCTTCAGTCTGTTCTGCAAAACCTTTAATAGCATCTCTGGTATAATTGTTAGAGCGCTGTTGATTATAATAAATATAATTAATCCAGTCCACGTTCTTATTGAGAGTAGACCACCTGGAAATGCTTAACTCTAATCCTGCTAGGATCTGATCTCTTTCTTTGAACTCATCTGGCACCCCCCGTGGAACCCCAATGTTATCAATGTATAATTTGTCATCAAGAGACCCAGATGGAGTAGCTCTTTTCTCCCATTTGGCTAAACTTCATGTCTTGGTATTGAATGAGTGTGAAAGGCATTCCCAAATGTACAAGGGAGCATAATCCTGTCCAATCTGCCGGTAAAACCTCGCCTTGACATCATTTCCCAAGAGTACTGTACTGGGCCAAACGGTAATAATCTCCTCCGGTCACTGTAAAGGGAGAACCTGTGGATATAAATAGTGCAAGTCAATGCAACTGTCATTATCTGGCATTCCTGCTTTCGTGAACAGCTTTACCATACTGGCCTAACCTCCTCTACCGGGAACCGTACTTGGGTGTCGACCAAGAACTGATCATATCCATCATACCACAACCCTAGATCCTCCTTCATTAAGGGGTTAAAGGGTTAGGCGTATCTGTATGCAATACATCCCTCTCTCCGGATTACAATCAAAAACTCTCACCTTCACTATACCTTCACTATACTCCACCTCCTTCCATACTGGGTGAGTGGATTCATATAGCCCTCTCTCTCCAAATGAGCTATGACCTGTGTCCACGATCAATATGGGAACCTGCACCGATATATACCATAATGGCTCAGAGTCCTAGACTGCCATGTAGTTAGAGACCCCATTTGGTCTACATAAGAGAGATCCTTCCCAACCTCTACTCTAACTTCCTGTCTACCCAGATCTAGGGATCTCATATGCTTGTTTTGGAACAAAATCCTCATCGTCTAAACCATGGGTCAAATTACCACTCTCCGCATACTCAAGTAGGACATGCTGTATCAGGAATATGGCACCCATGATAAGACAGCTCAGACGAACAGCTTCCATGTGAATCCCCACCCTCTCCCCGAGAACACATCACTAGCAAGAGCCAGACACACCTTCACTTCTATGAACAAAAACAGGGGTGAAAGGACATGAAGGATTACTTCATTCGAGAGATGGCCCCCGGAATTCTGTTAATTCCAGTTCTCCTCTCGAACACTGTTTATTGTTCGACAGTGTAAATGTGTCTTACCCTCCCACCGTGTGATATGATTCCGGGTAGCTCTTTCAGCTAGCTGTCACCAGTAGTCCTTGGTATGGTTCCCCCAACAAGCCTCTGGGACTGGATTGAGTGACTTCACCTGTAGTTCACCTGTAATGCATAAAATCCTGGACATACAGGCTTGGTTAACTTCTTCGATAATTTTTGGATAAAAAAACGTTCCTGTTTTAAACAAGATATTTTGTCACGAAAAGATGCTTGACTATGCATATAATTGACAGCTTTGGAAAGAAAACACTCTGACGTTTCCAAAACTGCAAAGATATCTGTGAGTGCCACAGAACTGATGCTACAGGCGAAACCAAGATGAAATTTCAAACAGGAAGTGCCCCAGATTTTGAAGGCGCTGTGTTCCAATGTCTCCTTATATGGCTGTGAATGCGCCAGGAATGAGCTTACACTTTCTGTCGTTTCCCCAAGGTGTCTGCAGCATTGTGACGTATTTGTAGGCATATCATTGGAAGATTGACCATTTTACACTACATCTACCAGGTGCTCGCTTGGTGTCCTCCGTCGCAATTATCGCGCAATCTCCAGCTGCGTGTATTTTTCCATTTGCTTCCGAGGAGAAACCCAACTGCCACGAATGATTTATCATCGAATAGATATGTGAAAAACACCTTGAGGATTGATTCTAAACAACGTTTGCCATGTTTCTGTCGATATTATGGAGTTAATTTGGAAAAAAGTTTGGCGTT
This sequence comes from Oncorhynchus mykiss, assembly GCF_057628025.1. Lineage (NCBI taxonomy): Eukaryota > Metazoa > Chordata > Actinopteri > Salmoniformes > Salmonidae > Oncorhynchus > Oncorhynchus mykiss. The sequence continues at coordinate 41,056,994 of NC_143043.1, forward strand.
GTAATGACTGAATTTTCATATTTTTTTCTTAGCCAAACGTGATGAACAAAACGGAGCGATTTCTCCTACACAAATAATCTTTTTGGAAAAATGAACATTTGCTATCTAACTGAGAGTCTCTGTCAAGTGTCTTATCTAGTTTTAAGAAGTATCTGTGCTATTTATATATGTTCTTAAAATATTTATATTTACCGATTTTAAACAGTAATTCCTTTCTCTCCTATCTCTCAAAATGCCATTAAGCGTCTCACTGTTTGACTATCTAAAATAATTGATTTTAGAAAAAACATGTCTATAAGTGGCAATCTCTAAAGTCCTTACATTTCCTTAATCAATCTATCTTAATCCTTACAATAATCCTAAATCATCACAGATATCCTATATTCCTGTTAAATGTAATACTATTTAAAAAACTCCTAATAGTCAAACAGAGCCAAAATAAATGCTAACCATATCAAAATCCTTCCTACACTTACAAGCTCTTTCCTTCAGGGAACCTCAGTATTCTATCTGACAATAACATGAATTTAATATATGTTGAATAGTGTGGAATACCTTATCTACAGTAATTTATCACCCCTATATATTCTCAATGATAAATAGAATTATGTTCTGTTGTAATATCAAATCCATTATAGCCAATTCAAATTAACACCTTGAGGATTGATTCTAAACAACGTTTGCCATGTTTCTGTCGATATTATGGAGCTAATTTGGAAAAAAAGTTTGGCGTTGTAAGTGACTGCATTTTCCAGTATTTTTCTTAGCCAAACATGATGATGAACAAAACGGAGCTATTTCGTCTACACAAATAATATTTTTCAAAAAAATGAACATTTGCTATCTAACTAAGAGTCTCGTAATTGAAAACATCCGAAGTTCTTAAAAGGTAAATGATTTTATTTGAATGCTTTCCTTGTTTTTGTGAAAATGTTGCCTGCTGAATGCTAGGCTTAATGCTCTGCTATGCTATCAATACTCTTAGACAAATGCTTGTGTAGCAATGGTTGAAAAGCATATTTTGAAAATCTGAGATGACAGTGTTGTTAACAAAAGGCTAAGCTTGTGTTTCAATATATTTATTTCATTTCATTTGCGATTTTCATGAATAGGAAACGTTGCGTTATGGTAATGAGCTTGAGGCTATGATTACCCTCCCGGATACGGGATTGCCCGTCGCTAGAGGTTAAAGAACCCTTTATCCTTAAAATAAAACACTTGTGTAATTAAAACTCATAAAATAAAAACTCATAAAGTTCCATATGTGAGCGTGCCTCTTTAAAATACCTTTGCACTAAAACAAATAGTCCTAACAAATGTTTTATGTGTATATATTTGCAAACCTTAATGGATAATCAAAACTTCCAGGCCTTTTTCAATTTGGTCGTTTATGGCCACTATCTCACCCACTCTCCCCAAGATTATAATCCCAGGAAACATCTAAAAGTGAGACACCTAAACCTCAATTTTCCCAGAAGAACAAAACCCGCCTAACTAGCATTCACTATGCTACTTCGATTCAAAAACTCAAAAGTGAACTATAAACTAAACCTAATGATAATTCCCCTTTGACTCAAATCATTAATCATAAGTTTTAAACAACGTCTATGTATATGTTTACTTAAATGAACATGCTACCCTTAGATACAATTAACCTGATAACATTATTATCCAATGTATTACTTTTTCCCTTTGCCGCAAATGCCGTACATTTCTCAGTGTAAGAAATCCGTAATTTAATCCCAGATATTTAATAAAAATGCAATCGCATTCTCCCATGGCTCCTTCAACTTACATATTTTAGATAACTTCCATGCGTCCCGGAATAAGGAATCCTACTTAAACACACCAGAATACAATGTTTAACTAAGTTCAATCAAACCCTAAAATTGACCATAACCAGTAACCAAATAAACAACCCACTTTTATCAGAAAAAAAACCAACTATACAAAAACTCACTACTATAATGCTTCAGATGACAAAATTACTCAGAGACTCACGTTTACATCTCAATAAAACAAATCATCATCTGCTAGTTCCTCAAGAAAAAAAACAACTTGCCCCTGTTACAGATGTCTACGTATCAGGGGAAAAGCTCAAATAGCCAAATTCAACCTAGCTAATTTCCCGAAACATATGCAATTATGTTTTACTATAGAGGTTGCTTTTCAACATTAATACCCTAACAATGTTCCACATAATGGAAACAGTGCTCAAATTCACTGGTGTTACATAAACAATCAAACCAGGAATCAATAACCATCAGAATCCATTATCAGGATGTTTTACAATTCAGACATCCAGTCTCCCTTTCTCATAGCCTAATACAGTCCAAATAAACGCCACAAATCTATGATGCCCACCTAGCGAATCAGCTGCTAGTTTTTAGCATCTTTCCTGACTATCCTGACGACTCACAAACTACTTTTAAAAATGTATTTGGAAATTTTTATCAACTTCTGAAAAGTGACTCAAAACAATAATGCACGCATTTTCCTTCCAAAAGACAAACAATTTTCTCCGTTACCCCTAGTCACAACATAATTTCCGTGGCGACAAAAGTGCCTTACGAGTGATGTCATCAACAAGCGCTCAACCTCGACCCAATCCGTAACGACTTTCAATGAATTGTAAATAATTGTTGGTTGTCTGCAGCAACAGTAGTACGGGTTCGATAAACCAAACCTAATTTATCACATCTGTTCAAATCTTGAATTATAATTTACAACACCAACCAATATCTCTAAATTCGCTAATTTTATAAAAACATTTCAATGGGCATAAATCGTAATTGTCTCTTCGTTATTATTTAGAGTTCATTTTGATTTAAGTATCTGTCTCGTCTTTGACTTAGCATTTTAATTACGACTCTATTCCCAATACGTTATTCACTTGTCTAATTAAAACTCATAATAATCCATATATGAGTGTACCCCTTTAAGATATCTTGTCTCTGGGAACAGAGAAATCCCCTTCACCCAAACCTTTACTACAACAACGAAACCTAATAATTATGATAATCCCTTCACATCATTTGTTTTAAATCCCTCAATGTTTCATGTAACTCATTCAGTCTATCTTCAAATTGTCGTCCCAAAATATTGTATACACTGCCATACACTCAAACCACTGTGATAAACGTGCACTGTCCCTTTAAGATAAGACATTTACTTGTTCCCCGTAATGAAAACAGATAGCGTTTTTAGAATACGTTAACTTCTTGTTCGAATTCACTGGCGTTACCTAACCAAAAATCAATACTCTGGAAAACAATCACAACTTTTTACGATTCAACTATTCTTACCTATTTTATAGTCCAAAGTGTTGCACTATATAGCCCAATTGCCCAATTGCCTAACAATTCCGTTGCTAGCTGTAGCATCTTTTCAGACTATCCTTACGATAATTAGCTCCTTTAAAAAAAAATGTATTTGGAACTTTTAGCCACTTTTGAAAAGTAACTCTAAGCTATAATGCACACATTTTCCCTCTAAATGCCACAACCCATTTTCTCTGTTTAAATTTGAGGAACTGTGTTGTCAACGTAAACCGAAGCTGCAGTCAGCCTGCCTCTGTAAAATATATATTCCCTATTCAGATTGAGTTCTGCTTTAAATTCTATCAACGAAGTAAAACCAACCAAACTTCTCAACTTTCTATACCCTAACATTTAAACGTACCATGTTCTGCCAAATTTATTGTATGTCAGTCGATTCATAAAAAGCTATAACATCCTGATAGCGCGAAATTGTATCGTATCTCTCTGTTATTCCCTACATTTAACTTTAGGTGACTTTCTCTTCTATGATACATTTATTTAAATACGACTCCCATCTCAATACATTATTCCAGCAGATCATTTTGGGCAAAATAGCGTATTACATCGAAATTGTCTCGCCATTATTTTTAATGACTTCTTTTTTCAATTCAATCTAAAACCTCATATTAAACGTTCAGTTCATATCTTATACAAACACTAGCGACCGTATTTTTTCAGGCAAAACATACAAATAGATGAATTACAATCTAAAATCAATTTTAGTTTACCGCCTCGGCTGGGAACCGAACCCTGGACTGCAGTTTGTAAGACTGCTACGCTCACCACTATACCACCAACACTATGGAACTAACTGAGATTCTCCGCAAATAGACCCATTTTACAGTTGCCTGTATTTGTAACTCCGGCCTCTGGACAACAGAAAATAGCCCTAATTTAACGACCCTAAGTTTTCCCTCAGTTAGGATTCTCATTAATCTCGCTCTCTTTGTATCTGACCCTTCTTTTTTTTACCCGATTGTCGCCTCTGACCTTGCCCTCAGTTAAATTACAACATTGGTGGTGACGTTTGCAGGGAGTGTTACACTCCCGGGCGAAATGTCCAATTTCGTTACAATTAAAACATTTTCTCTTTTTCTTTTGACTCACCTTATCCACTTTTCTCGACTTTGTTCCCTTTTCTAACTCTATTATACCTCCCTCGGCTTCAGCAGGATTCACATATATGGGTGGTAATTTCTCAGGTTGCTCCTGCAGCCGTATTCTCACAACCACTATTTAATCGACTGGACTACCTCTGTATTCTTGGTATAATCGAGAAGGATATAGTTTGTTACCCTCACCTCCACCCAATTGGTTAACTTTTTCATCTGCGGGAGCGGAGGGCAGCGCATCTTGACTCTTTTTAGATTTACTACTATCTGCTCCCCCCACTCTCTTTTTTGCTTTTGAAAGCCAAACTCCGGCTGTGTATAACCCCTGTTTATTCTGCTTTTTATTTTTTTTCCACATTCCTTATGTATCTGTTTTATAAGTGATTCCAGCTTTTCTACATTTAGACGACCATCAAAATCATATTTCTTTCTCCATCTTAGACCGAAATCGATGTTTCTCTTGTCTCTCTGTTCCATCTAACGCTCGTCTCCTGTTAGTTCTGGCACTTCCTTTGAGGAATTTCCACCTATCCGTAATCCTTACCGTTACTAGTAGCTATGGTATTTAATCACTTATCTATGCCTTTCTATATTTAATTTTACCTCCTATGTGAGTGTATTTCTATGAATCTGCTATTTACCGTTACTTAGTTACTTTAGTTGCTTTTCTGTCTGACTGTGTGTGTCTCTTTAATGATAATCAGTATGTATTTCTCCTTCCTGGAAACCACGTCTATAGATTACTTTTGATCGGACATTACATTTCACCCGTAGGATATTCTCCTTGGGACTTTCAACGTTAATATCTCATATCTCACTACTCTAGACTGTTAACCTCTTCTCCCCGTAGATATTAATTTCTTTCAGCATTGTACAGGTTCAATTATTCTGTTCGCCTAGAATTACCCTGCCATCTTACCAAGCCTAATTTATCCTCACCTGTTTTATATATATCTATCTGCTACTTCTTCATAGTCAGACTACTTCCCATATACAGATAGACTACTCAGGTTCAAACTTTATTTAGGTATGTTTTTTGAATTAATGGCTATCCTATTTGTACGGAACAAGCGTCCTAATTCCCCAATGCGTACTATATCTCTCCTTAATAACCTTCCGGCTTGCAAAACCAGGATTTATTAATCTCTAGTTTATTTATGGTAGTGCACCTTACCACAGGTCAATTTCAGACCTGTTTCCTTCCTATCGATTTTGGTTAAAACCCAAGGTAGAAACCCGTTGTATTTGTTCAGAATATTCAAGCACCTATCATTGATTAAATCCAAACTCGTTTATAACATTTAATCAAATAATAATCCCTCCCAAATTCGAGAATAAAGGCTACTGACCTGCTGCCGACTGGGAAAAGCACTGTTCGTTTGATCTAGTCACCGTCCCTGTGGTCTGGGGTGTACATCGGCCCAGTCTTACCCTCAATTCAGAGGCCAGGTCTTAAATAACGGGACCAGACCCGCTCGTGCATGATTTATTCGGCGTACGACCTCCACATGAGAGGGACGGATATTTAGATCCCGGTTCGAAGGACCAATTGTTACAGGAATTAAATTGCTCTGTGTTTTAATACCCAATTAAAATTAAACACTCTGTCAATTCATAAGGATTTGTAAGACCCTTATTCTATAATAATGGACAGAGCCCAGTCTTAAAACTCTTTAGAGATACTGGTTCCCAGTTGGGAACCTACCCTCCCACGTTCAGCTGGAACGGTGGCGCATGGAACGCAAAAATATTCTTAGAAATATTTAACCTCCACACATTAACAAGTCCAATAGCTCAAATGAAAGATCAGATTTCAGATTCAGATTCAGATTTCTAAAATGTTTTACGGCGAAAACATAGCACATATATATGTCAAACCACCACCAGACACAGCTCATTTGAATAGCCAAAACATGCAATCAACAAACGCAGGATTATAAAATAAATAATTCACTAACCTTTTGAAAATCTTCATCAGATGACAGTAATGGGACATGTTACACAGTACATTTTTTTTTCTCAATAATATGCCATTTATATCCATAAATGTCCATTGAACATGTACATTGAATTCATGTTCAGAAAATACTCAAAAATGTCCGCAGGAAATCTAGGTAGCGCGGCAAGATAACGTAAATAGACATCATAAACTTTGACTAAATATACATGTTCTACATATAGTTAGAAAGATACACTGCTTCTTTATGCAATCGCTTTGTTACATTTATTTTTAACGTTACAGAAATCGCACACTATTCAATATTCTGAGACGGCGCTCAGATATAAGCTACATTTCTCCGTAATGTTGGAGTCAACAGAAACACAGATTTCAGCATAAATATTCCCTTACCTTCGATGGTCTTCGTTCAGAATGTTCTGGAAAGGTTCATACTTACCCAATACATCGTTTGGTTTCAAGTCTTGCGTCTTTGTATTAGCTACTGCTAATAACATTAGCTGAAATGCACCCAAAATGTCCTCTGGTCCGGAAAAGTTGCGCATCAAAACTTCAAAATTACATATTATATGTCGACTAAACTGGTCAAACTAAGTGCAGAATCAAGCTTTAGGATGTTATAGACATACAAAACAATTTTCAATTCAACCGGTCATTGTTCGTCCTTCTTCTAAGTGCTGGAACAAAGGAATGACCGGGACCAATTCGCGCCCCCAACGCACAACATATTTTCTCATGGTACACACTAATTTCACTCCCATAGGGCCAATTCTCACGGGATTTGAACGATTAAAAGCTCTACTGAATGAGGACATCTAGTGGAAGACATAGAAAGTGGTTGGGAAGGGTGGGGGCGATGACGTCAAAGTTGCTCCAACTTTCATGACCACAAAAACTAGTTTGGAAGAATGCCTGCCCTGTGAGTTCTGCTATTCTTACAGACATAATTCCAACGGTTTTAGAAGCTTTAGAGTGTTTTCTATCCAATAATAATTATTATATGCATATATTAGCAATTTTTGACAGATTTTTTTTTTCAGTTTACTAGGGGTACCCAATTCCTCCAAAGGGGGCATAAGTCAGCCATATCCTCAACAGGTTTTAAAGTCAATCAGCAGAGTTTATTCACGAGTGTACTGAACACGATACAGTTTACCACAGGTTCTAAACTGAAAATGACTTCATTAGTTCCAGTACCAACCCGTCTCTTCTCCCACCCTGGTACAAAGGCAGTATCTCAAGCCTTCCCACATCGTCTCCCTACCAATTTAATATAATTTATGAGCCAAGGTCTTCTTGTGTAGATAAGCATTCTAGCCAGCCATTTATTTAATTCATTTCTACCGAGGAACAGACCGTCATTGTTCTAATCCTTGATTATATTTACAAACATTATATTCAGTACTAGGATTAAGAAAGAAAATTCATACATATACAGTAACATAATAGTATTCTGATTAGTACATATACAGTAACATAATAGTATTCTGATTAGTACATCCTGATTGAAATGTATACATAATTAGTCATTATAGATAAAACAATTCCCTTAACAAGGTGTTGTAGCCCACGTATTAGCTGGTCTACCTCTTCGGCTAGCCGGGAGATGGGCCTAGCTCGAGGCTAGCTCAAGGCTAACTGATGCTTGCTTCGGGACAGAGGCATAGCCAGGGGTAGCCACTCGATTGCAGCTAGCTAGCTGCGATGATCCGGCGTAATGGTAGGAGTCCAGTGATGTGGTGGAGAAAAGCAGTCCGATATCGCACTGTACAGACTGGCATGTATTGGCCAAGCTAAAGCTGGCTGGTGACCTAGCTAAAGGTGAAGACTGCTAGCTGTGGCTAATAGTGACTACTGGCTAGTTAGCTGGCTAGCTTCTGATGGAAGTTCCAGTTATGTATAAAAATAGCAGATCTGTACCTAATTGGGTGGGGAGGGTTGCAGGACTGTATATTTAGATTGTAGGTGGAAAGTGGGATTAAAATATAAAAAATATACACGAAAAAAAGATGAGACCGACTATTTACATGGGACAAGACGGGACAAGACAAACACACGTCTGACTGCTACGCCATCTTGGATAACAGATCTAAAACATGAGTTGATCGCGGCAGGTGAATGGTGTGTCAATGGGCCTCAGGATCTCAAATCAAAATCAAATCAAATTGTATTTGTCACATGCGCCGAATACAACAGGTGTAGATCTTACAGTGAAATGTTTACTTACAAGCCCTTAACCAACAATGCAGTTATAAGAAAATACCTCAAAAAAAGTAAGCGATAAGATAGCAAATAATTAAAGAGCAGCAGTAAATAACAATAGCGGGGCTATATACAGGGGGTATCACTACTGAGTCAATGTGCAGGGGCTTCGGTATAGAGGTAATTGAGGTAATATGTACATATAGGTAGAGTTACTAAAGTGACTATGCATAGATAATAACGGAGAGTAGAAGGGGGGGTGTGGGGGGGGCAATGGAAATAGTCTGGGTAGCCATTTGGTTAGCTGTTCAGGAGTCTTAAGGCTTGGGGTAGAAGCTGTTTGGAAGCCTCTTGGACCCAGCTTTGGCGCTCCGTTACCGCTTGCCGTGTAGTAGCAGAGAGAACAGTCTATGACTAGGGTGGCTGGAGTCTTTGACAGTTTTTAGGGCCTTCCTCTGACACTACCTGGTATAGAGGTCCTGGATGGCAGAAAGCTTGGCCCCGGTGATGTCTTGGGCGGTACGCATTACCCTCTGTAGTGCCTTGGAAGCAGTTGCCATACCAGGCAGCAACAAGTCAGGATGCTCTTGATGGTGCAGCTGTAAAACCTTTTGAGGATCTGAGGACCCATGCCAAAACTTTTCAGTCTCCTAAGTAGGAATAGGTTTTGTTGTGTCCTCTTCACAACTGCCTTGGTGTGCTTGGACCACATTAGTTTGTTGGTGATGTTGATGCCAAGGAAATTGAAGCTCTCAACCTGCTCCACTACAGCCCAGTCCATGAGAATGGGGGCGTGCTCGGTCCTCCATTTCCTGTAGTCCACAATCATCTCCTTTGTCTTGATCACGTTGAGGGAGAGGTTGTTGTCCTGGCACCACATGGTCAGGTCTCTGACCTCCTCCCTATAGGCTGTCTCATTGTTGTTGGTGGTCACCACTGTTGATCACCACTATCACTGTTGTGTCATCAGCAAACTTAATGATAGTGTTGGAGTCATGCCTGGCAGTGCAGTCATGAGGGAACTGGGAGTACAGGAGGGAACTGAGCACGCACCCCTGAGGGGCCCCTGTGTTAAGGATCAGCGTAGGCGGATGTGTTGCTACCTACCCTCACCACCTGGGGGCGTCCCGTCAGCAAGTCCAGGATCCAGTTGCAGAGGGAGGTGTTTAGTCCCAGAGTCCTTAGCTTAGTAATGATCTTTGAGGGCACTATGGTGTTGAACGCTGAGCTGTAGTCAATGAATAGCATTCTCACATAGGTGTTCCTTTTGTCCAGGTGTGAAACGGCAGTGTGGAGTGCAATAGAGGTTGCATCATCTGTGGATCTGTCAGTGCGGTATGCAAATTGGAGTGGGTCTAGGGTTTCTTGGATAATGGTGTTGATGTGAGCCATGACCAGCCTTTCAAAGCATTTCATCGCTACAGACGTGAGTACTACAGGTCGGTGGTCATTTCGGCAGGTTACCTTAGTGTTCTTGGGCACAGGGACTATGGCGGTCTGCTTGAAACATGTTGGTATTACACACTCAGACAGGGAGTGGCTGAAAATGACAGTGAAGACACTTGCCAGTTGGTCAGCGCATGCTCAGAGTACACGTCCTGGTTATCCGTCTGACCCTGCGGCCTTGTGAATGTTGACCTGTTTAAAGGTCTTACTCACAGCGGCTACGGAGAGCGTGATCACACAGTCATCCGGAACAGCTTATGTTCTCATGCATGTTTCAGTGTTGCTTGCCTCGAAGCAAGCATAGAAGTTATTTAGCTCGTATAGTAGGCTCGTGTCACTGGGCTGCTCTCAGCTGTGCTTCCCTTTGCACGTTCCCTCAAAACATAAGACATCTGTGGCGTTGTGTGACAAAACTGCACATTTTAGAGTGGCCTTTTTATGCGTATTGAAATTTTCTGGGATATTTTATTTCAAGTCACGAAACATGGGACTAACACTATACATGTTCTGTTTATATTTTTGTTCAGTGTATTATATTAATTAGACAATTTACAATAATCATGTTATTGTGTGTATACTCGGCCATGTTCCTATTGGTCAGTCACTGGTAAAATAGTGTTTTATGCTTGATCCGGCAATGCGGTGCGGAGGCTCCATATGGAATGTGTGGGGCAATTGCAGAGCCTCCGGAGGCTTGTGGAGGCCAAATCGAGCAGTTACGGGACAAGCTTGTGAAGCAAAAAAAAAAGAACTGTTGAAGTGGGGATGCAGGTGGGACAACGGTGCCTTCTTTTTAATGCATGCTATCTTGACTGATCTCAATTGCTTGTAATTGGCTGTCTGGCTGTAGAGATTAGCTTTGAATCACTACCAGTTGTAGTGAGGTGCGTACTGGCCGCAGAGAAGTCAGGTGCAGGAGAGCGAAAACTGATTTACAACGGTGTCATTTAATATCCATAAACCACCGTCAACAGAACAATACAATAAATGGGTCAAACAAAACCCGGTAAATACCAGCATACCGTGTATAAGCACTACAAGAAACAATTACCAACAAGGACATGAGGGGGAACAGAGGGTTAAATACACAACATGTAATTGATGGAATTGGAACCAGGTGTGATGGAAGACAAGACAAAACCAATGGAAAATGAAAAGTAGATCAGTGATGGCTAGAAGGTCAGTGACTTCGACCACCGAACGCCGCCCGAACAAGGAGAGGGACCAACTTCAGCGGAAGTTGTGACACCAGTAGTGTGTTTTAAGTGGTGAAGACCAATGTAGTGGATGTGTATGACACACTCAGCTCTGCTCCGTGACCCAAAGCGCAAGATGTATGAACACTCTTGACTTGTGTAGGCCGATCCTCGCTGTAAATGCTCTACAGCCACTTGCAGGATTGACCATAAATCTTATTTTAAACCAGCCACACTATACGATAAAGGCTAAATATTTCTGACACTGACAGAACTACTACCGCACATAGTGGTACATAAAATGTCAGACCTAAGAATTTGCCCACAATGTGGACATTTTGTCTGAGATGGCAAAATCATGGCATAATATGGCTAAAATTGTACAGTCTGTGGGGGGTTTAATGGTCTATAGATTCCTCTTCTCTTACCTCATCAAGCTTGCTGCTGCTGTACAAAGTAACGCCTCAATTATCTCAGACACTCACTCACTTCCTGCCTGCCATTGACCACATGCGTATCAGCTGAGGTAAGGCTGCCTGTAAGGCCGTGGAGTATCCATCTGTATCAGGCTGAGTGGCCAGACCCTGGCTGGGCTGAGCTAGGTATCGGGCTAGTGCCCAGATTAGATTCGAGCTCTGGTCTTTTTGAGGGCCATGGAGGGTTCACCAGTTTAGCCCAGAAGTTAGTGCATAAACACTCAGGAGTGATGATGCAGTACGTGCCTGTCTCTCCTCATCAGGTTCAGCCCCTGTTTACTAGACCCACGGCGGCGGCTCCCTAATGTGTGTTGTGTGTGTGTTTTTTAGGGCCTGCTAGATCTGGATTATCATCCATGATGAGTCATAAAGGCTCTCAAAGGGAAAGATTGAGATGCTTCAGATGCTTTCTCAACACCGCAGGGATCAGTCAGCAGATCATTCCTGCTGCAATACAGTGGTTGTGATGCATGAGTAACTGGGGAGTCCCAGACATAACAACAGGGTGGTGTTCGGGATGAATAGAGAAGTAGGTTAGGTTATTCTGGAAGAATTACGGGTTTCATCAAAATGTTTACCATAAATTGCAGTAGTGATTTATTGTTTCCATTTTGTAATGTAGCCCATTGTTAATCTTTCAGTAATTAATTAACGCATAATTAATCAACATCATTATGCATGTGTTCATATAGTGGTTGGGGTGAGTAAGTGGAGTTCCAGACAGTCACAGCAGGGTGATTTGAGTTCATCTTGGAGTGGAACAGGAAGGAACATGTTTCATCAACATGTTTAATAATCAGTTGTTACCTATTTAATTTTCAGTAGTGCTGAATTTATTGACACACTAGTGTTTCCATATTGTGTTGAATTGTTCAGATTAGTTGATTCACACTATGGGGTTGCCATATTGTCTTGTAACCTATTGTTATTATGTTGTTATTCGACAGTCGTCATCCAATCTCAACACCTTAGGCTACACTATCTGACAGGCAATATAACTGAATGTCTGTGTAGACCTACAAATGACAATATTATTAGATATCAATCACAAGGGTTGATAATTGAGAGTTCGTAGACATAGCAAATTGTTGCCTGATTCTGATTTGTATCCCAGGAGCAGACTGCAGGTCGGTCTGTATGTGAGTCTGTGTGTGTGTGTGTGAGTCAGACTGCAGGCTGTGCTGGACAGAAGGATTTGAATCAAATCAAATCAAATTTATTTATATAGCCCTTCGTACATCAGCTGATATCTCAAAGCGCTGTACAGAAACCCAGCCTAAAACCCCAAACAGCAAGCAATGCAGGTGTTAAAGCACGTTGGCTAGGAAAAACTCCCTAGAAAGGCCAAAACCAAGGAAAAAACCTAGAGAGGAACCAGGCTATGAGGGGTGGCCAGTCCTCTTCTGGCTGTGCCGGGTGGAGATTATAACAGAACATGGCCAAGATGTTCAAATGTTCATTAATGGTCAAATAATAGGTCTGGGACAGGTAGCACGTCTGGTGAACAGGTCAGGATTCCATAGCCGCAGGCAGAACATTTGAAACTGGAACAGGAGCAGGGCCAGGTGGACTGGGGACAGCAAGGAGTCATCATGCCAGGTAGTCCTGAGGCATGGTCCTAGGGCTCAGGTCCTCCGAGAGAGAGAAAGAAAGAGAGAATTAGAGAGAGCATACTTAAATTCACACAGGACACTGGATAAGACAGGGGAAGTAATCCAGATATAACAAACTGACCCAACCCCCCCAACACATAAACTACTGCAGCATAAATACTGGAGGCTGAGAGAGGAGGGGTCAGGAGACACTGTGGCCCCATCCGATGATACCCCCGGACAGGGCCAAACAGGAAGGATATAACACCACAAACTTTGCCAAAGCACAGCCCCCACACCACTAGAGGGATATCTTCAACCACCAACTTACCATCCTGAGACAAGGCCAAGTATAGCCCACAAAGATCTCCGCCACGGCACAACCCACAACCATCAGTGACTCAACCCACAACCCAAGTGATGCACCCCTCCTAGGGACGGTATGAAAGAGCACCAGTAAGCCAGTGACTCAGCCCCTGTAATAGGGTTAGAGGCAGAGAATCCCAGTGGAGAGCGGGGAACCGGCTAGGCAAAGACAGCAAGGGTGGTTCGTTGCTCCAGAGCCTTTCAGTTCACCTTCACACTCCTGGGCCAGACTACACTCAATCATATGGCCCACTGAAGAGATGAGTCTTCAGAAAAGACTTAAAGGTTGAGACCAAGTCTGCGTCTCTCACATGGGTAGGCAGACCATTCCATAAAAATTTAGCTCTATAGGAGAAAGCCCTGCCTCCAGCTGTTAGGAGGCCTGCGTCTTGTGACCGTAACGTACGTGTAGGTATGTACGGCAGGACCAAATCAGAGCGATAGGTAGGAGCAAGCCCATGAAATGCTTTGTAGGTTGGCAGTAAAACCTTGAAATCAGCCCTTGCCTTGACAGGAAGCCAGTGTAGGGAAGCTAGCACTGGAGTAATATGATCAAATGTTTTGGTTCTAGTCAGGATTCTAGCAGCCGTATTTAGCACTAACTGAAGTTTATTTGAAGCCATGTCAGATGTTCTGCTGTCTGTCAGCTGCACTGAGGGTTTTACACACAGACACACACACAAAAACCACTATTGAGCTCAAACCACTGGCAGATAAGGAGACTGAAGCAGAGAGGGATTTGAAAGCCCCATGACTCAAATGTACACAGACAGGTATAAGTCACATCTCTTGCTTGCATGCAGGGCTTGACTGACTGGACCACAGACAGACGTACGTTTAACATCTAACCACGTGACCACTGGCTAGCCCAGAGCTGAGAACATACAGAGGACAGGGCACAGCCAGGTGTGCCCCCTTCGGCATTGGCTGTATGGACATGAGCTGTCTAGGTCTGACTGATACCCTGTCTGGTGATCAGCTTAATACTCTTGAAAAAGGAGGGAGGAGAAGGAGTAGAGAAGAAGATGAAGATGAAGTGGCGTGTATATATGGATGCCAATGGAGGTGTCGCCAAACAATTGACAAAATAATAATAATGGTAATTCATCTTTCGTCTCTCTTTATTCCTTTCAATTCGCAAGCGGCTGAATGTATCTCATGGAGAAAGCGTCCGAGTGAGCCACTCAGCGCCCCTCTGTCTCCACATGTGTGGGCCATCGATCTGATGCTGTCTGGTCAATGCAAAGGAAGCCAGTGAGAATTTGGCCTCCCTTGATTAAAAAATTAATAAAATAATAGCCAATCAGCTTTGATCTAAACTGAGTGAGCTCAGATGTGAATGGTCCTGGCGCACCAAAACAAAGCGTCAAGGGAAGCCCGATTGGATTTGGCTTCGCTCCATTTAAATCACATCGAGAGCCAAACGTCATTGACAGAAATAACTTGAATTAACTAATTTAATTGTTACATCTCGTTGTGTTGTTGTCCTCCGGTGGATAGCTAGCTAGCTAATATTGGCACTTTCCTAAATTAGCCACATATGGAGATAGGGATTTGTGGTTTTATTTAATTCTCCATACTGGCTAATGATTATAATGGCGATTTTGATGCAACTATAGATTCATACATTGTGCCCTGGCCCGAGAAGTTAAATATGTAGTTCAATATGTAGTTAACCTTTCTGATCTCCCCATCCCGGATCCGGGATCGTGAATACAGACTCAAGCTCATTACCATAACGCAACGTTAACTATTCATGAAAATCGCAAATGAAATGAAATAAATATGCTAGCTCTCAAGCTTACCCTTTTGTTAACAACACTGTCATCTCAGATTTTCAAAATATGCTTCTCAACCATTGCAAAACAAGCATTTGTGTAACAGTATTGATGGCTAACGTAGCATTTAGCGTAGCATTTAGCATTAGCATTCAGCTGGCAACATTTACACAAAAAAACAGAAAAGCATTCAAATAAAATCATTTACCTTTGAAGAACTTCAGATGTTTTCAATGAGGAGACTCTCAGATAGCAAATGTTCAGTTTTTCCTGAAAGATTATTTGTTTAGGACAAATCGCTCCGTTTTCTGCGTCACGTTTAGCTATGAAAAAACCCCTGTATCCAGGATTGTGTAAATCTATCAGCAAGCTCATTAGCATAACACAACGTTAACTATTCATGAAAATCGCAAATGAAATGAAATAAATATGCCATCTCTCAAGCTTAGCCTTTTGTAAACAACACTGTCATCTCAGATTTTCAAAATATGCTTCTCAACCATAGGAAAACAATCATTTGTGTAAAAGTAGCTAGCTAGCGTAGCATTTAGCGTTAGCATTAGCGTTAGCATCCAGCACGCAACATTTCAACAAAAACATAAAAGCCTTCAAATAAAATAATTTACCTTTGAAGAACTTCAGATGTTTTCAATGAGGAGACTCTCAGTTAGATAGCAGATGCTCAGTTTTTCCAAAAAGATTCTTTGTGTATTGGAAATAGCTCCGTTTTGTACATCACATTTGGCTACCAAAAAAACCCGAAAATTCAGTCCTCAAAACACGAACTTTTTTCCAAATTAACTTCATAATATCGACTGAAAACATGGCAAACGTTGTTTAGAATCAATCCTCAAGGTGCTTTTCACATATCTCTTCGATGATATATCGTTCGTGGAAGCATGGTTTCCCCTCTCAATCAAATGGAAAAATACTTGCACATGGCTTTACGCACCAGTTTCGACGCAGGACACCAGGCGGACACTTGGAAAATGTAGTCTCTTATGGTCAATCTTCCAATGATATGCCTACAAATACGTCACAATACTGCCGACATCTTGGGGAAACGGCAGAAGGTCGCTTCAGAAATTCTGCTCATTTCCTGTTTAACGTATCATCTTGGTTTCGCCTGTAGCATGAGTTCTGGGGCACTTACAGACAAAATCTTTGCAGATTCTGAAACTTCAGAGTGTTTTCTTTGCATAGTCGAGCATCTTTTCGTGACAAAATATCGCGCTTAAAACGGAAACGTTTTTTATCCAAAAATGAAATAGCGCCCCTAGAGATGCAACTGGTTAAATGTAGAAGACTAATGTTAACTAGCTGGCTCATCGTTGCCCATTAAAGCAAATTAAGCTAATGAGCAAGCATTTTAGCTAGGTAACCTAGGACGACAAAAAATAAAAGTGTGGACTTTATGACAGAGTCATAGAGCGTTTTGTCAACATGAAAGTCAGGAGGATGTTATTGGCATTTCTCTACAAGTAGGGTGAGTCAACATGTTGTTTCTACTTGCACCAACAAACGCATGTATATTTCAACTCGAACTGGCTAGCTAAGAAGATACCTGCTAGCTAACAGTAAGTAGCTAGCCAATTTATTTCAACTCGGACAGAGATATTGATAACTAACCCGCAAGGTAGCTAGCTACATTTATGAGAACAGGTCTGTTGTTTGGGTTTGCACTTGCTCTCGATAACTCAACTCAGGCCCTGGCAGTATTCTGCCTTTACTGTAATGGAACTGGGAGTCATGATCAAGGGATAGGTTAGAACTATTTAGCATTCGGGGGCTTCATCTACTACTAGTGTTAAAACCTGTTTGGGATAGGGGGCAGCATTTTCACTTTCGGATGAAAAGCGTGCCCAGAGTAAACTTCCTGCTACTCAGGCCCAGAAGCTAATATATGCATATTAGTAGTAGTATTGGATAGAAAACACTCTGAAGTTTCTAAAACTGTCTGAATGATGTCTGTGAGTATAACAGAACTCATATGTCAGGCAAAAACCTGAGAAAAATCCAAACAGAAAGTGGGAAATCTGAGGTTTATAGTTTTTCAAATCATTGCTTATCAGATATACAGTGTCTATGGGGTCGTATTGCACTTCCTAAGGCTTCCACTAGATGTCGGCAGTCTTTAGAACGTTGTTTGAGGCTTCTACTGTGAAGTGGGGGCGAATGAGAGCTGATTCAACCAGAGGCCTGCCAGAGTGGCATGAGCTGATCACATGAGAGTGACCTACGTTCCATTGCAATTCTAAAGACAAAGAAATTCTCCGGTTGTAACATTATTGAAGATGTATGTTAAAAACATCCGAAAGATTGATTCTATACATCGTTTGACATGTTTCTACGAACTGTAATATAACTTTTTAAACTTTCGCCTGGACTTGCCCGTGCCTTGTGAGATTTGTTTACCAAACTCGCTAACAAAAGGAGGTATTTGGACATAAATTATGGACTTTATCGAACAAAACAAACATTTATTGTGGAACTGGGATTCCTGTGAGTGCATTCTGATGAAGATCATCAAAGGTAAGTGAATATTTATAACGCTATTTCTGACTTTTACTGACTCCACAACATGGCGGGTATCTGCATGGCTTGTTTTAGTGTCTGAGCGCCGTACTCTGATTATTGCATGGTTTGCTTTTTCCGTAAAGCTTTTTTGAAATTGGACACAGCGGTTGCATTAAGGAGAAGTATATCTATAATTCTGTGCATAATAGGTCTGGCTGGTACCCTGACTGGTAACTTTTATCAAAGTTTATTATGAGTATTTCTGTAAATAGGCACAACATTACTGACCATAAAGCACCAATGTAAACTAAGGTTTTTGGATATAAATATGAACTTTATCGAACAAAACATACATGTAGTGTGTAACATGCAGTCCTATGAGTGCCATCTGATGAAGATC
Source organism: Oncorhynchus mykiss (assembly GCF_057628025.1). Classification (NCBI taxonomy): domain Eukaryota; kingdom Metazoa; phylum Chordata; class Actinopteri; order Salmoniformes; family Salmonidae; genus Oncorhynchus; species Oncorhynchus mykiss. The sequence goes on from NC_143043.1 coordinate 41,075,356, forward strand.
ATCAAAGGTTAGTGATTTAATTTTATCTCTATTTCTGCTTTTTGTGACTCCTCTCTTTGGCTGGAAAATGGCTGTGTGTGTTTTTGTGACTAGGCTCTGACCTAACATAATCATACGGTGTATTTTCGCTGTAAAGCCTTTTTGAAATCGGACACGATGGAGAGATTAATAAGAAGTTTATCTTTAATTTGGTGTATTGCACTTGTGAATGTATGAAAGTTATATATTTTTAAAAAATTCTAATAATTTCGAGCTCTGCCTTTTCAGCGGAATGTTGTCGAGCCGTAATACGTTTTTAAGACAAAATGCCTGTTCTCCTAAAAGTCTATTGTGCATTTTTGTTGGGAAAATATAAATGAAGGATGGAACTTGTCTAGCCTGAGTACCAGTCTTTTTAGCAAACATGCTACAAATACGCGTAATCAAGCATTCAGCAACACAACATTACACAGCTGGTTGCATAATAATGGCGTCAGCGTCACTGGCCTGAATCTATGCTGTACTTAGTCGCTCTATTAGTATAATTACATCCATACCAGAGAAAAGGTATTTTTCTCTATATATGTTTATTGAGTGATATTTAATTTCATTCACAGGCTACTTACAAAATCTGGTGGACTTGTTTTTCAGCAGTGTCGTGGGACCCTCCTACCTTATCAGCAGAAGGCTGAGGCAGTATGTGGCCAGGCATCAGTTCCACATCAGGTTGGTCACATTTGATCTGGTCATAGGTCAAAATAATATCACTTGTCTGTCCTGAAATTCGCCTAACAACTATTGATAATATAATCAGTGATGAGTGTATCAACTCTACCTTGTTTTTCTACAGATGGAAGACAGGAGAGATGGTTTGTCATGGAGTCCATTGACTAAAAGACAGGTTGATACAGATGTCTGAACTGGGAGAAACATTTCACTTGGCATTAAAATGATACAAGACACATCTATTCATTCTTATCATCTTTTGTTATTATTGCATTCATGTTGGGGGGGGGGCTGTCTATTCTTAAAACATGGCAGGGAACTGTCTTATATGGGGATGGCGAAGGGATGACATGTACCCCCAGACAAAATGCTGAAAGGTACAGTATCTGTATCCGCTGAGAATGACAGTATAAGGTAAGCAGAACACTGCATCTAGAGTATTGTGTGAAGGACGGTTTGTTCTACATGGAACTGTTACTCTTAAGTTATCAAAACACTTTGTTTAGAATGTGTACATAAGCAATTGCACTCTTCCCATATTACTCTGTAGGCTACTGACCGATTCAAAGCTTCCTACTGGAGAAAGCTTGGTCAGTAGATACAAAGTGCCGTCTTCCTGCACCTCACATCTGCCTGTATTTATTGAACTCTGCTTACTGTATCCTTGGGTTGAGGCAAACTCTGTCATATTCAGGATGGAGTGTAATGCACTCCACCCCTCCTGCCACCTGCCTGCACCTGTCCATAACCTGTAATACATTACATCAATAGAAGGGACTTCATTACCCACTGGAGACTTGAAGACATAACCTCACCCAGAGAGCTGTTTATGTCAGTGTGTGGTTAGACAGACAGAACCTCACCCAGAGAGCTGTGTATGTCAGTGTGTGGTTAGACAGACAGAACCTCACCCAGAGAGCTGTGCATGTCAGTGTGTGGTTAGACAGACAGAACCTCACCCAGAATGCTGTGTATGTCAGTGTGTGGTTAGACAGACAGAACCTCACCCAGAGAGCTGTGCATGTCCGTGTATGGTTAGACAGGCAGAACCTCACCCAGAGAGCTGTGCATGTCAGTGTGTGGTTAGACAGACAGAACCTCACCCAGAGAGCTGTGCATGTCAGTGTGTGGTTAGACAGACAGAACCTCACCCAGAGAGCTGTGCATGTCAGTGTGTGGTTAGACAGACAGAACCTCACCCAGAGAGCTGTGCATGTCAGTGTGTGGTTAGACAGACAGAACCTCATCCAGAGAGCTGTGTATGTCAGTGTGTGGTTAGACAGACAGAACCTCATCCAGAGAGCTGTGTATGTCAGTGTGTGGTTAGACAGACAGAACCTCACCCAGAGAGCTGTGTATGTCAGTGTGTGGTTAGACAGACAGAACCTCATCCAGAGAGCTGTGTATTTCAGTGTGTGGTTAGACAACCTAATCCTTAGAATAGATTATAGAAATAGAACTGAATGCCATGCTAGTTCTGCTCCTTGTTCTATCTGTGGGTATACTCTGTGGTAATTTGATAGGTAACGTGTAGGCATAATGTCTTTATAAGTGAATCAATATGATCACGCCTATTTACAGCAGGAAATGTTTTGTCTTTGTTACACAAACACACCAATTTATTTTTTGTTGTTGTTGTCGATAAATGTACCTGCACTCAAGCTAGCTAAGCTATATTTGAGCAATGTCCACATGTAGCCTACATCTGTAGGGATATTAGTTATGGGATTTGTCCCCCAGGAAAGTTCTAACAGAGGATATAAGCAGAGATTTGGTGAGACATTAATATTGTGTTGACCTCATGAGCTGACGTAAGATCGGGCATTCAACTTGCAGTTGTTCATCTATCTACATGATGTGATAAAACATACATTTGCAAGCTACTTTCATATCAAGGTGTTGTAGAACGAGTGTCTCGTGTCTCATTCCAGACACTGGTACTTCTTGCTATCTTGGCATAACTGTGATTTGACAGAGAAATATCAGCTAGCTCGATAGGCTAGTCAGCTGTAGCTATCCCCAAGCTATGCTAGCTAGTTATCTGCTCTCAGGTTGGCTAAACACATAGAACTGAATTAGCAGACTCAACACAGCTGCTTCCTGTGCTTGGCCCTCCTATGTTGAACATAATAAACGGCTCTCTATCCACCGGATGTGTACCAAACTCACTAAAAGTGGCAGTAATAAAGCCTCTCTTGAAAAAGCCAAACCTTGACCCAGAAAATATACCTCTTTGGGATGTCATTCGAAAACATAATGTTAACTTTCACTGTTATGCGGATGACACACAGCTGTACATTTCAATGAAACATGGTGAAGCCCCAAAATTGCCTTCGCTAGAAGCATGTGTTTCAGACATAAGGAAGTGGATGGCTGCAAACTTTCTACTTTTAAACTCGGACAAAACAGAGATGCTTGTTCTAGGTCCCAAGAAACAAAGAGATCTTCTGTTGAATCTGACAATTAATCTTAATGGTTGTACAGTCGTCTCAAATAAAACTGTCAAGGACCTCGACGTTACTCTGGACCCTGATCTCTCTTTTGAAGAACATATCAAGACCATTTCAAGGACAGCTTTTTTCCATCTACGTAACATTGCAAAAATCAGAAACTTTCTGTCCAAAAATGATGCAGAAAAATGAATCCATGCTTTTGACTACTGCAATGCTCTACTTTCCGGCTACCCGGATAAAGCACTAAATAAACTTCAGTTAGTGCTAAATACGGCTGCTAGAATCCTGACTAGAACCAAAAAAATTGATCATATTACTCCAGTGCTAGCCTCCCTACACTGGCTTCCTGTCAAAGCAAGGGCTGATTTCAAGGTTTTACTGCTAACCTACAAAGCGTTACATGGGCTTGCTCCTACCTATCTCTCTGATTTGGTCCTGCCGTACATTTTTTTATTTATTTTACCTTTATTTAACCAGGCAAGTCAGTTAAGAACAAATTCTTATTTTCAATGACGGCCTGGGAACAGTGGGTTAACTGCCTGTTCAGGGGCAGAACGACAGATTTGTACCTTGTCAGCTCAGGGGTTTGAACTCGCAACCTTCCGGTTACTAGTCCAACGCTCTAACCACTAGGCTACCCTGCCGCACATACCTACACGTACGCTACGGTCACAAGACGCAGGCCTCCTAATTGTCCCTAGAATTTCTAAGCAAACAGCTGAAGGCAGGACTTTCTCCTATAGAGCTCCATTTTTATGGAACGGTCTGCCTACCCATGTCAGAGATGCACACTCGGTCTCAACCTTTAAGTTTTTACTGAAGACTCATCTCTTCAGTGGGTCATATGATTGAGTGTAGTCTGGCCCAGGAGTGGGAAGGTGAACGGAAAGGCTCTGGAGCAACGAACCGCCCTTGCTGTCTCTGCCTGGCCGGTTCCCCTCTTTCCACTGGGATTCTCTGCCTCTAACCCTATTACAGGGGCTGAGTCACTGGCTTACTGGGGCTCTCTCATACCGTCCCTGGGAGGGGTGCGTCACCTGAGTGGGTTGAGTCACTGATGTGATCATCCTGTCTGGGTTGGCGCCCCCCCACCCCCCTTGGGTTGTGCCATGGCAGAGATCTTTGTGGGCTATACTCAGCCTTGTCTCAGGATGGTAAGTTGGTGATTGAAGATATCCCTCTAGTGGTGTGGGGGCGGTGCTTTGGAAAAGTGGGTGGGGTTATATCCTTCCTGTTTGGCCCTGTCCGGGGGTGTCCTCGGATGGGGCCACAGTGTCTCCTGACCCCTCCTGTCTCAGCCTCCAGTATTTATGCTGCAGTAGTTTATGTGTCGGGGGGCTAGGGTCAGTTTGTTATATCTGGAGTACTTCTCCTGTCCTATCCGGTGTTCTGTGTGAATTTAAGTATGCTCTCTCTAATTCTCTCTTTCTCTCTTTCTTTCTCTCTCTCGGAGGACCTGAGCCCTAGGACCATGCCTCAGGACTACCTGACATGATGACTCCTTGCTGTCCCCAGTCCACCTGGCCGTGCTGCTGCTCCAGTTTCAACTGTTCTGCCTTATTATTATTGGACCATGCTGGTCATTTATGAACATTTGAACATCTTGGCCATGTTCTGTTATAATCTCCACCCGGCACAGCCAGAAGAGGACTGGCCACCCCACATAGCCTGGTTCCTCTCTAGGTTTCTTCCTAGGTTTTGGCCTTTCTAGGGAGTTTTTCCTAGCCACCGTGCTTCTACACCTGCATTGCTTGCTGTTTGGGGTTTTAGGCTGGGTTTCTGTACAGCACTTTGAGATATCAGCTGATGTACAAAGGGCTATATAAATACATTTGATTTGATTTGATTTGAGAAGATAATCTTGAGATGGCAAATCAGTCAGGAGGCGAGAAGTCCTCAACTTCAAAACTTCTCTCTGTAGCAAAGATAGCTTAGCTTACCTCGCTGTCACTAAGTTACTCACTACTGCCCTTATTTGTTTGTTACTGGCAAAGACACACCCACATTAAACCACACCCGAAAGACAACACTCGTTTGGGCTTCAGTAATGGCCGCTGCAAAGGGCTTGGGAAAGGCGACAGTGGAGTCAAGCGTCCTCTGAAACATGACCCGCTTAACCCAATTTATTACTGGCCACATCTGCAGTCCTCATGCCTCCTTGCTGCATGCCTAAGGCACATTAACGCAGATGACCAGGGACACTGGGCCACTTTCTTTTGGTGTTTTTCAGAGTCAGTAGAAAGACCTCTTTAGTGTCCTAAGTTTTCATGACTGTGACCTTAATTGCCTACCAGCTGTAAGCAGTTGGTGTTGTTAATTGTTTATGGTTCATTGACCAAGCATGAGAAACCGTGTTTAAACCCTTTACAATTAAGATCTGTGAAGTTATTTGGATTTTTACGAATTATCTTTGAAAGGCAGGGTCCTGAAAAAATGACATTTCTTTTTTTGCTGAGTTTTGGTGAATATGTTATCATTTAAATATAATTATTTAACAAAATACAATTTGTATTTCATAAGGCCTTATTTTGATTACATACAGTACATACTGGGTTGTTTGGATGACCTAACTGCTAGGTTACAGGCACTTATTTTTTTTTATTTTTTTTTAAACAAAGGCTTCTCAACTGAGGCTTCTCAACTACAAAACAGATCATAAGGACATGGGTAGCCACTCAAGCGTCAAAGGTCTGTGACTTGCTGCCAATCTGATCTGTCTTTTAAATAAATGCCATTGTTAAGAACCACTACCACATATCACTTAAAATTGGTACAACACTTTCACTAACAAGTGGAATAAATATAGCCTCTTACAAGACATACAGTACCTCAAAATATGTTAATGAGTGAAAAACAACAATACTACACTTGCAATCAAAAAGTCATTGACATTCCTAAAATGCATCATGGTAAAATATCCCAAATTATGGTAAATTAATGGTAACATTTGGCCAGTAAGCTACTGTAGCATTTCAGTACAAGGTTTGTAATATACTAACAGTACATTACCATATTATGTGGGGGTACAGCATTCTCACTCACAGGTGCAACAAATATAGCCTCTTACAAGGCAAGCCTTAAAATATGTTAATGAGCCAGAGACTCTTTCTCGCCCACAACATTTTCCCACAATGCACCATAATTAATAATGTAAAACACATTTACGGTATTTTACTGCGCATTCTAAAGTATTTTACTGTTGAAATTACAGAAAGGTCTTACAGTGTGCTGTAAAACAAATGTATGGTAGTTTACTGTATAATCTACAGTAATGTACTGTATTCAGTTTATACAGTATCATACTGATGATTAATACAGTAAACTACTGGTAAAATTGTAGAAACCACTAACAGTGTGGCCTAATGTAATTAAATGTGTATTGTTTTATGACGATAATGATAATATCTCACTTATGGAAGTCCACAGGACTGAAAATGGATAAATGCAACAACCATGTTTCTGTCACCAACAAATACAATCATGGGTGGTAACTAAAATTCACTTGAAAGAAACATTCTGGGAAACAAGGCTTTACACTAAACAGAGTGTTAGTTTAAATGTGATATTTGAAGGAAAACCAAATTAAAGTATGATGACCAAAGTATGAAAAATTATTTTTGCTTCCACATTTTGATAAAGTTGGATCATAAAGTTATTGGTCCCCTCCCCCATGTCAAACACATTGATTCATTATTAATGGGACAAGGTGACATCACCTTAACTCTAATTTTAACACACTGATGGTCACATGATATTCTTTTACCTCATTTAAATATGTACCGGACTGTAACCAACTTTGGAGAAGGCGTGTTTGCAGAGAGGCTTAGTTTACATAGCTAGACAGCTTGCTATGGGTGCCAAAATTTGACAAGGGTGTCAGCAAATATAATGAAAAGTTATATTCAACTATGGCAAAGATAATTATATGTTTCCCCTTTTATCTGTGTCTGGTGTTAGCTAGTTACCGGATATGTCTTCAGCCAGCATAGAACAAAAGGGGGGGAAGGGTTGTCCAAAACTCCAAAGCAGTTGTCAAGTCAACACATCCATCAGTGCTGCTGTGACCCACATCTCAAGAGACATGCCAAGCAGGAGATGTATAAAAATAAAGTATATCGTTGAGGCGGTTTCCATGTTTGAGTTGCTTTGAGTATCGCTGAATTTGCTTGAGATGGTTTTATTGCAACACTGCATCCAAGTTGCTTGACATATAGGTGTTTCAATAAGCTGTCAGTCAAGGTGAGCTCATGAATATAAGCTCTCCGCCCACTCAGTAATTTGAGTGTGGTGTAAATTGTAGCTGTTTGCGTAGTGGAGGGTGTACTAGAGCTAACAGTATTAGAGGTTGCATTACGCTGCAAGGCCGTGTTTGTGTAGCCCAGGGTGTATTAGTGAGCTGAGGTCAGGGAGTCAGCCTGCCTGGTGTTTGTATATTAGTGAGCTGAGGTCATGGAGTCAGCCTGCCTGGTGTTTGTGTAGCCCAGGGTGCATTAGTGAGCTGAGGTCAGGGAGTCAGCCTGCCTTGCTGCCTGGGAGAGGGGCGGTGGGGAGGTATGCTCCAAGAGCACCTGAAGATTAGATTCAGCATTCCTGTCCTGTTGGGTGACTGGCTGTGGCAGGCATATGACGGAGGAGACACACACAAACAGACAGGGGCGGAGGACAGGCCATGGGGTGGGATGGGGGGAGGAGAGGGGAGAGGAGGTGTACTAGGCTACATACCACTGCATGTTTATAACGGGCACATTACAGAACACCACTGCCATTCCCAGGTCAAGGCCCCTGTGCAGATCCCTAATCTGCTGGTATGAGTGACTATGTCTACGTCCCAAAAGGCATTCCCTACCAAAGTGCACTATGGGCTCTGGCCAAAAGTAGTGCACTATATAGGGAAAAGGGTGCCATTTGGGACACACACTGAGCAGCATTATCATTAAAGGGCTTACAACAAACCCTAACCCATGGTGGGAATGTGAATGCCTTTGCAGGCTTACCACAGATCCCCCAGCTTGTTTAAAGGTGTAAGTCTCTAAAGCTGACTGCTTAGACCTTTCAGATAAGAATGTCAGAGACTGTGAGTATGACCACAATAGGTCATGATGACACTGATGTCCATGAAATTACAGTGCAGAGAGTTTAACAAATCAGGTGTAATGTACTTCCACTTTATTAGACATTGGACTTGACTGTCACACACAACATGTTGTAATGGGGTGCTGGATGTTTATTCACATGTTTATTTCTCTTATCCATATCTCCTCTATCTTGACGTGTAATCGCTATAAGCTGGTCTTCCAGAACTCGTCCTAGTTTACAAGATTTCGATTTCTAAACATTGTCTGTCTAGGCTCCATGGATTCTCCTGTCTTTACAGAGAAGAATGTCATCTCAGATCCTTTTGTATTGAAAATGGTTTATTCTGCAATGTAGCGGAAGAGTCTTGTCCACCATCAGGCATCTCTCAGCTCTCTCTAACCCGGACCAATGTTTGTTTATTTGTGGCTGATCTGAGGGCTGAGGTTGGGCCTGGTGTGTGTCAACACAAGCTGCTGTATGTCTGCTGTCCCCGGGTCTGATCCGGCCCGGGCTGCCTCCGATGCCCCTAACAAGAACTAAGACACACACAGACAAACATTCACACACGCTAACAAGAGCACACACACTAACGAGAACGCCAGCTAGGACGGATTAGAGGAGACACATTTAATCGTCTCACTTCCAGAACCCACCCCCCAACACCATTCATGCACAATATAACATGATCCCTCCTTAACCAGTTGTGTCATTTGTTCAGAAAGGTCAAAGAGGTAAGGAATTAATTATGTTACGGTGTCAGTTCTCTTAGGTGAAACAGTCAAACTTCTAGCCCTAGAATCTAGAAAACTAGGTAGCAAAACTATCCACACTAAAGATAAAGGACTGAATATTGTTAACCTTTTCAATGTATAATTACTATGCCAATGTATAGTCATCCAGTGAGATCTGAGTTGATGATTATGGCCAGGCTAAGGTTTCTTAAAGTAAGTTTTGGCATCTGGAAATGAAGAACAGCTCTATTGTACCCTTGGGGGGACAGAAACCTGAAAAGCACCTCTCATCTAAACACTCATTCAAATGGGTACACTTGACATGCATGGTACAATTCCACAGGCTCAGAGTGAAAAGGTGCTGGCCAGCAGAGCAACGCACAGAGAGAGAGAGCAAGAGGAACAGAGAGAGAGAGGATAGAAAGAGCAAGAGAGCAAAGTAAAGAGCGAGAGAGCGCATTAGCAAGAGTATAAGAGAGAGAGAACAAGACAGTGTGAGCAATAGAGAGCGAGAGCGGGAGAGAGAGAGAGAGAGAGAGAGAGAAAGAAAACAAGCAAAAGAGAGACAAATGTGGATTAAATCTCAAGGAAGAGCAAACAGAGAAAAAGTAGGTTCATTTCATTCCAATGCCAGATTCGTTTTTAGAAATATTCTCTCCTCCCCTCTTATATTATTTATCTGAATAAGTGCTTCTTCCATTCAGAGTTGACCGATGGACAGATGAAGTTGGAGGGAGGGGTCGGGGGTCAGGGAAGGCGTGGACTGGGAGAGGACGGGGGTGGAATGTATAGGATAGGCGGTAAGCGAGAGAGAGAGATACAGAGAATCTGATTGAGAGACTGAGAGAGACAGGCGGCGAGCTGGAATCCTAAAAGCACATCCTCCAGAGCCCAAAGAAGGGTGGCGGTGCGAGGGGAATACCAAGCTCGGAGGACAATGAGGAGAGGGCAGAGTCACCCCGGCCACGGCATGGCACGGCCACCAGGCTTTCACAGAAGCAAAGCACAGCACAGCAGCCCCACGCTAAGGCCCAGGGCAACCGACAGTGAGAGTTCACTCTGAAGCCCACCCCACACTGAAAGGCAACCAACAGGCATGGAAAGCTGAGTCTGTACAGCACAGCACAGCAACCCCAAAGTCAGGGCAACCGGTAGGCATGAGTTCACTTTGCAGAGAAGCCCAAAACCTCCACACTACAAGGCAACCAACAGGCAGGGGATAGTTGCTCTGTTGGCTCTCTGTCATATTGTCATGGTCCGTTTTAAAGGCCAAATCCTGAATTCCTCAGTCATGTCAATTGAGGAAAGCCTGAACAAAATAATTTGATGGAAAAGGAAATGTTAACTGTTGAAAATAAATTAATTTGAGACTAAATAAATACAGTGCCTTGCGAAAGTATTCGGCCCCCTTGAACTTTGCGACCTTTTGCCACATTTCAGGCTTCAAACATAAAGATATAAAACTGTATTTTTTTGTGAAGAATCAACAACAAGTGGGACACAATCATGAAGTGGAACGACATTTATTGGATATTTCAAACTTTTTTAACAAATCAAAAACTGAAAAATTGGGCGTGCAAAATTATGCAGCCCCCTTAAGTTAATACTTTGTAGCGCCACCTTTTGCTGCGATTACAGCTGTACGTCGCTTGGGGTATGTCTCTATCAGTTTTGCACATCAAGAGACTGACATTATTTGCCATTCCTCCTTGCAAAACAGCTCGAGCTCAGTGAGGTTGGATGGAGAGCATTTGTGAACAGCAGTTTTCAGTTCTTTCCACAGATTCTCGATTGGATTCAGGTCTGGACTTTGACTTGGCCATTCTAACACCTGGATATGTTTATTTTTGAACCATTCCATTGTAGATTTTGCTTTATGTTTTGGATCATTGTCTTGTTGGAAGACAAATCTCCGTCCCAGTCTCAGGTCTTTTGCAGACTCCATCAGGTTTTCTTCCAGAATGGTCTTGTATTTTGCTCCATCCATCTTCCCATCAATTTTAACCATCTTCCCTGTCCCTGCTGAAGAAAAGCAGGCCGAAACCATGATGCTGCCACCACCATGTTTTACAGTGGGGATGGTGTGTTCAGCTGTGTTGCTTTTACGCCAAACATAACGTTTTGCATTGTTGCCAAAAAGTTCAATTTTGGTTTCATCTGACCAGAGCACCTTCTTCCACATGTTTGGTGTGTCTCCCAGGTGGCTTGTGGCAAACTTTAAACGACACTTTTTATGGATATCTTTAAGAAATGGCTTTCTTCTTGCCACTCTTCCATAAAGGCCAGATTTGTGCAATATACGACTGATTGTTGTCCTATGGACAGAGTCTCCCACCTCAGCTGTAGATCTCTGCAGTTCATCCAGAGTGATCATGGGCCTCTTGGCTGCATCTCTGATCAGTCTTCTCCTTGTATGAGCTGAAAGTTTAGAGGGACGGCCAAGTCTTGGTAGATTTGCAGTGGTCTGATACTCCTTCCATTTCAATATTATGGCTTGCACAGTGCTCCTTGGGATGTTTAAAGCTTGGGAAATCTTTTTGTATCCAAATCCGGCTTTAAACTTCTTCACAACAGTATCTCGGACCTGCCTGGTGTGTTCCTTGTTCTTCATGATGCTCTCTGCGCTTTTAACGGACCTCTGAGACTATCACAGTGCAGGTGCATTTATACGGAGACTTGATTACACACAGGTGGATTGTATTTATCATCATTAGTCATTTAGGTCAACATTGGATCATTCAGAGATCCTCACTGAACTTCTGGAGAGAGTTTGCTGCACTGAAAGTAAAGGGGCTGAATAATTTTGCACGCCCAATTTTTCAGTTTTTGATTTGTTAAAAAAGTTTGAAATATCCAATAAATGTCGTTCCACTTCATGATTGTGTCCCACTTGTTGTTGATTCTTCACAAAAAAATACAGTTTTATATCTTTATGTTTGAAGCCTGAAATGTGGCAAAAGGTCGCAAAGTTCAAGGGGGCCGAATACTTTCGCAAGGCACTGTATCTCAGCTTTTCCGCAGGGAGGACGTTGCCTTGACGTAGAAAATAACCAATTATTTTTCAGTCAAACATTTTTTTATTGAGGTTGTTGTTGTTATAATGGTAATGGCAAAAGTTATGACTATTGCATTTGTTGACAGCTTACAGTACAATCTATCAAGATCAAATAACTTAATGGACTGAGCAACTTGGTGAGACAAGAGACACATCTTGTTGTGATGGAAACGTTCCCCTTCTCTATTTGTCTTCCTGTTTCAGGGGAATTTCATCAGTAAATCATAGCTTTTCTTGGTATCCTCTAGTAGCCTATGCCCGGTTCATCACTTTATCCAATTATAAATGATTGATTACTATATTTTGGCCGTCATATTGTCATGCACCAAAATATTTGTGAGTAAAATTGACACTCACTGAATCTCATGCATACATACAGGATCTCTGTGCCTCTGACCTATGTTCTGAAGGCTGATTAGAACGTCACCTGCCCACACTTCCCAGTGCATATTACGTAGATCTACACAGTGTATCTACGAAGACCTATACAGTGTATTTACGAAGGCCTACACAGTGTATCTACGAAGGCCTACACAGTGTATTTACGAAGGTCTACACAGTGGAATTACGAAGGCCTACACAGTGGAATTACGAAGGCCTACACAGTGTAATTACGAAGGCCTACACAGTGTATTTACGAAGGCCAACACAATGTATCTGCGTAGGCCTACACCAGGTCACAGAGACTCCTCAAAACCTCACTTCAAAGAGCCGGTTGTTTAAACAGCTATTTACAGCTATGTGTAATGTATTTTTGTTGTTTTGTTTGTGGTTAACTCCTCAAAGACTCAACCACTTCTACGGTTTGTACTTAAATTATTGTAATTGCTTCCCAACATTAAAAGCTTATGGTTTCCTCGGCATTAAGAGAAGAACATGTATTGTAAGACAACCCGCTTGATCTTGACACATTTTAAAAAGCAGGCCCCTAGGATGTTGACAATAAGGCTCATTGACAGCAAGGCGTGTTTGTGGGTTGTGCTCTGTGTGTGTGTGTGTGTGTGTGTGTGTGTGTGTGTGTACACATTTTACTATACTTGTGAGTACCAGAAGTCCTCTCAAGAATAGTAACCCAACTAAAATTCAGAGAAGTGAAGACATTTTGCAAGTCCTCACTTGAAAGAAAGGCTTTTTTAGCCTTAGGGGTTAAAATTAGGGTTAGGGGTTAGGGTCAGGAGGTAGGGTTAAGGGTTAAGGTTAGGGTAAGGGTAAGAGCAAGGGTTAGGATAAGGGTTAGGGTTAAAGCAGATTATTGTTTTCTTTGTATACGTGACCCCATTAGTCTTTGTGGTTTGAGCCTTAGAGAAATTTGTGAAGGCAAAGATAACTGAACTAAATGACTACCGCCGTAGCACTCACTTCTGTCCTCATGAAGTGCTTTGAGAGAGTAGTCAAGGATCACATCACCTTCACCTTACCAGCCACCTTAGACCCACTTCAGGTTGCATACTGCCCCAAAAGGTCCATAGACGATGCAATTGCCATCACACTGCACACTGCCCTATCCCATCTGGACAAGAGGAATACCTACAGTTGAAGTCTGAAGTTTACATACACTTAGGTCGGAGTCATTAAAACTCATTTTTCAACCACTCCACAAAGTTCTTGTTACAATCTATGGTTTTGGCAAGTCGGTGCATGACACAAGTAATTTTTCAAACAACTGTTCACAGACAGATTATTTCACTTATAATTCAATGTATCACAATTCCAGTGGGTCAGAAGTTTACATACACTAAGTTGACTTTGCCTTTAAACAGCCTGGAAAATTCCAGGAAATTATGTCATGGCTTTAGAAGCTTCTGATAGGCTAATTTACATCATTTGAGTCAATTGGAAGTGTACAGTGCCTTGCGAAAGTATTCGGCCCCCTTGAACTTTGCAACCTTTTGCCACATTTCAAGCTTCAAACATAAAGATATAAAACTGTATTTTTTTGTGAAGAATCAACAACAAGTGGGACACAATCATGAAGTGGAACGACATTTATTGGATATTTCAAACTTTTTTAACAAATCAAAAACTGAAAAATTGGGCGTGCAAAATTATTCAGCCCCCTTAAGTTAATACTTTGTAGCGCCACCTTTTGCTGCGATTACAGCTGTAAGTCGCTTGGGGTATGTCTCTATCAGTTTTGCACATCGAGAGACTGACATTTTTTCCCATTCCTCCTTGCAAAACAGCTCGAGCTCAGTGAGGTTGGATGGAGAGCATTTGTGAACAGCAGTTTTCAGTTCTTTCCACAGATTCTCGATTGGATTCAGGTCTGGACTTTGACTTGGCCATTCTAACACCTGGATATGTATATTTTTGAACCATTCCACTGCAGATTTTGCTTTATGTTTTGGATCATTGTCTTGTTGGACGACAAATCTCCGTCCCAGTCTCAGGTCTTTTGCAGACTCCATCAGTTTTTCTTCCAGAATGGTCCTGTATTTTGCTCCATTCATCTTCCCATCAGTTTTAACCATCTTCCCTGTCCCTGCTGAAGAAAAGCAGGCCCAAACCATGATGCTGCCGCCACCATGTTTGACAGTGGGGATGGTGTGTTCAGCTGTTGCTTTTACGCCAAACATAATGTTTTGCATTGTTGCCAAAAAGTTCAATTTTGGTTTCATCTGACCAGAGCACCTTCTTCCATATGTTTGGTGTGTCTCCCAGGTGGCTTGTGGCAAACTTTAAACAACACTTTTTATGGATATCTTTAAAAAATGGCTTTCTTCTTGCCACTCTTCCATAAAGGCCAGATTTGTGCAATATACGACTGATTGTTGTCCTATGGACAGAGTCTCCCACCTCAGCTGTAGATCTCTGCAGTTCATCCAGAGTTATCATGGGCCTCTTGGCTGCATCTCTGATCAGTCTTCTCCTTGTATGAGCTGAAAGTTTAGAGGGACGGCCAGGTCTTGGTAGATTTGCAGTGGTCTGATACTCCTTCCATTTCAATATTATCGCTTGCACAGTGCTCCTTGGGATGTTTAAAGCTTGGGAAATCTTTTTGTATCCAAATCCGGCTTTAAACTTCTTCACAACAGTATCTCGGACCTGCCTGGTGTGTTCCTTGTTCTTCATGATGCTCTCTGCGCTTTTAACGGACCTCTGAGACTATCACAGTGCAGGTGCATTTATACGGAGACTTGATTACACACAGGTGGATTGTATTTATCATCATTTAGGTCAACATTGGATCATTCAGAGATCCTCACTGAACTTCTGGAGAGAGTTTGCTGCACTGAAAGTAAAGGGGCTGAATAATTTTGCACGCCCAATTTTTCAGTTTATGATTTGTTAAAAAAGTTTGAAATATCCAATAAATGTCGTTCCACTTCATGATTGTGTCCCACTTGTTGTTGATTCTTCACAAAAAAATACAGTTTTATATCTTTATGTTTGAAGCTTGAAATGTGGCAAAAGGTCGCAAAGTTCAAGGGGGCCGAATACTTTCGCAAGGCACTGTATATATATATATATGTATAAACTGTATTCTATCCTATTCTACTGTATCTTAGTCTATGCCGCTCTGACATTGCTCGTCCAAATATTTATATATTCTTAATTCCATTCCTTTACTTTAGATTGGGTGTATTGTTAGATATTAATTGTTAGATATTACTGCACAGTTGGAGCTAGAAACACAAGCATTTTGCTACACCCGCAATAACATCTGCTAAACACGGGTATGTGACCAATACAATTTGATTTGATTTCCAAAAGGGTTCTTGACGGATGGATAGGGTTCTACCAAGAACCATTTTGATCAGAAGAACCATTTTTGGAATACACAGGTTCATTGTAAGGAAAAGGGTTCTACTAGAACCATGTATAATATTTTCCATCATGCAGGGAGATTTTGAGAATTGTTTGTTTTACTGTAATATCTGTGATTTTGCATGTGCATTGATTGGTTAATACATGTTATGCTACTCAAAGATAAATAACATCGTTTTCTAAACTAGTCCAATCAGTTGGATTTCTTGCGCCCGTTACTGAGATGGTTGTTCCAGTTCAAATGCGGCAGTCTTACTAATCAATCTTCCTACCCCAGGGGACTCCCGGGTGGCGCAGTAGTTAAGGGCGCTGTACTGCAGCGCCAGCTGTGCCACCAGAGTCTCTGGCTCTGTCGTAACCGGCCGCGACGCACAATTGGCCTAGCGTCGTTAGGGAGGGGTTGGCCGGTAGGGATATCCTTGTATCATCGCGCACCAGCAACTCCTGTGGCGGGGCGGCCGCAGTGCGCACTAACCAAGGTTGCCAGGTGCATGGTGTTTCCTCCGACACATTGGTGCGCTGGCTTCCGGGTTGGATGCGCGCGCTGAAGCAGTGACTTTCAACCTTCGTCTCTCCCGAGCCCGTACGGGAGTTGTAGCGATGAGACAAGATAGTAGCTACTAAACAATTGGATACCACAAAATTGTGGAGAAAACTGTGTAATTTAAAAAATAATAATAATAATAATTCTGACTGTCATTCTGAATGTAAATTGCGGGTGATTTAACAATTCCATTTTTTGGATCTCCTAACTCTGGCTTGATTCAAATAGAAATAACATATCACGTTGCAAGCCAGCATAATGTGACTTGCAGGCCTTATGTGGCCTGTAAATCAGGAGATTCCTAACACCACTGTGTTAGGGCATAACTAGGCCCTCAAAGAAAGGCCTTATGATATATGTATTGTTTTAAATAATAACATTTTAAAGTCTCATAAGGCTGGTGGAACAGTTCATAGATGATTCTAGAACCCTCCAAAGACAAAAGGGTTCTCGGTAGAACCATTCATAGACAGTTCTAGGAAGAACCTTTAGATTATAAAATAGTTATTGGTAGAACCCTTCATAGAGGGTTCTAGATAGAACCATATACAGGTTTTTTTTTGAAGAACCATACACAGAGGGTTCTAGATATAAATCTCTGCAAAGGGTTCTATCCAGCACCAAAAAGGGTTCCCCTATGAGGACAAACCAAAGGACCCTGTATGGTTCTACTTATTATCTTTTTTTCTACGAGTGTAAACACATTGAGTATAAGAGAAAACATGTCAATCGAGTAACATGTCAATCCAATTTCACAACTAACATCACCCCCCAGTCAAGTCCCCATATAGTCAAAATCTAATGTGTGTGCAAGCGTGCATGCGCCTGCTCACTTGTTTGTTTGTTGATTTCCCTGAGAAGAAGAGCCAAGCAAAAGCCATCCTGCAGCGATTGTCTCAAGCTAAGCAGCTGTCAGTTCCTCTATGAACATTATCCATGCTACATTTCGCTATACTCATTTCATTCCTGGTGGGGGTAATTTCGGGACAATAAGCACTCCAGTGGGTAACAGAACTCCCTTTGTGTCACGCCCTGCCCTCCCCTCCCTGGGGACTTTCATCTCTGCCAAGGCTAACAATGAACTTGCGTTCTGCCAGGATTACACCAGCGCCCGCTGGTGCTAGTATTACAGTGTGAGGTACACACACACACAGGCTAGAGCACATGTACGTACAGGCACTCACACATCTATAGGCCCTCTACACCTTCCCTGACCCACCCTGCCAAAAGCAAGCAGCACCTCGTTCAGAGACATGAATCAAGATATCAGTAGTACCTACCCAGGAATCTCATCTACAGAGCATTGGTTTAGACAGAGCAATGAGAGAGGGATGTTAAAACAAGACCGAGGTTGAGGACAGTGAATTACAATTCCCCTGATTCACGGTCAGCTTCAACAGAGAGCATGTGAAATGCAGTGGGCACTTCTCAAATTTACATGTTGTGGTTTATGGATTTCATGGCATGTCTCATCACTTGGCGCTAGGAAATGGTCAAATTATCCTCACAATTAATCTCCCTCTGTCCAAACTGGGAGATGCGTCGTGGAAGAGGGAGAGAAGTTATCTGTCAAGGCTGTTTCCACTGTGAGACGCATTCCAGGGGTCAGCGGTGAGCCCGTGGCACGCACACACACACAAGCACACGCACGCACGCACGCATGCACACACACACACACACACACACACACACACACACACACACACACACACACACACACACATATACAGCCCCTGGCTGGCTGACACAACCTTGACCACTGAGAGCTGAGTGACACAGTAATAAACAGGGTAATAGCCTGGGACTGGCCCATGTCAACACAGGTCAATGACAAACACCACCAGCCTCCAGTTCACTGCGTTTAAGTTCATCTTATTAGGAAGAGGAGAAGGTTTTTGAACCCACAGAAATAGAATGACTGCAATGGACATTCCCATTCAAGTCAACATTTTACGCTGCGTGGACCAACAGCCATATTGGATGTTCCCATTGAATGAACCCAAAAACGATCATGGACTGAGGGGATTTTTCCACTCTAGTTACTCTATTTCTATTGTTGAAGCAGCACAGCCATATCATTCATCACGTTTGTTTTCTTCTGAAATGCAATTAGGCCACCTAAGAAGTAGCACCTTGTGTCATTTGATAGTGTTTAAAAGCATTATTCTTAAAAGTCAGAACATGACTCGGTTACAGTCCAAAAGCATTTAGCCCCGAGCCAGAACAATTAGATCTCTTGACACGTTCTTCAGGGAAAATAAAGTGGTTTCTTCTCACGCATCGTCTTATCGTATCATATCATATCATCAAGCATGTTCTAGCTAGGGCAATTTCACATTCACATGTTCCCAAACAGAGCTGGGCAATATTTTTGTTATGTATTTGAAATATGTATTTTAATTACTTCTGAATATTTTGTCATTTGAAATACACTGGCTTGAACTACACTTCAATGTAAATATTATATCGTATTTTCAAAATACTGTCATTTGTATTTTCAAAATACTTTTCTTGTTGTTCTTGTTTTACAGTAATGCACGTGTCACACTGTTGTGGACACTAAACTCTTTATTTGCAGCCCTCAAGGCTCATCACTAAGCTAAGGAGCCTGGGACTAAACACCTTAATCTGCAACTGGATCCTGGACTTAATGACGAGCCCGCCCCCAGGTGGTAAGGGTAGGCAACAACACATCTGCCACGCTGATCCTCAACACGGGGGCACCTCAGGGGTGCGTGCTCAGTCCCCTCATGTCCTCCCTGTTCCCCCACAACTGCTTGGCCAAGCACGACTCCAACACCATCATTAAGTTTGCAGACGAAACAGTTGTGGTAGGCCTGATCACAGACTACGATGAGACAGTCTATAGTGAGGTGGTCAGAGACCTGGCAGTGTGGTGCCAGGACAACAACCTCTCCCTCAGCGCGATCAGGACAAAGGAGATGATCGTGGACTACAGGAAAAGGAGGGCCAAGCACGCCCCCATTCTCATCGACGGGGTAATAGTGGACCAGGTGGAGAGCTGTCATGGTCCAAACACACCAAGACAGTCGTGAAGACAGCACGACAACACCTATTCTCCCTCAGGAAACTGAAAAGATATGACATGGGTGACAAAGATCCTCAAAAAGTTCTATAGCTGCACCATCAAGAGCATCCTGACTGGTTTCATCACTGCCTGGTATGGCATATGCTCGGCATCCGACCACAAGGCGCTACAGATTGTAGTGCGCACAACCCAGTACATCACTGGGGCCAAGCTTCCTGCCATACAGGACATACAATGACGTTGTAGACAATTCTGTGCTTCCAACTTTGTGGCAACAATTTGGGGAAGGCCATCTCCAGTTTCAGCATGACAAAGCCCCTTTGCACAAAGCAAGATCCATACAGAAATGGTTTGTCAAGATCGGTGTGGAAGAACTTGACTGGCCTGCACAGAGCCTTGATCTCATCCCCATCGAACACGTTTAGTATGAATTGGAACGCCGACTGCGAGCCAGGCCTAATCGCCCAACATCAGTGCCCAATCTCACTAATGCTCTTGTGGCTGAATGGAAGCAAGTCCCACACCAATATTCCAACATCTAGTGGAAAGCCTTCCTAAAATAGTGGAGGCTGTTATAGCAGCAAAGGTGTGACCATCTCCATATTAATGCCCTTGATTTTGGAATGAGATGTTCGACGAGCAAGTGTCCACATACTTTTGGTCAGGTATTGTATGTATGTGTTTCTGTGGAAACTGTTCATCAATTGATAGTAATGGCATAAACGTGGCTGAATGGCACACGAATGAAAGACTGAGCATAATAGCAATTACCTTTTATACGACAAAGCATCTATTTGGAAAACGCCCTTCCCACTGTTCAGATTCATAATCTCCCTCCTCCATTACATGTCTTTTCCTGTGCTGTGTACAATAGCCAAACATAACAGGCGTGAACCATATTAATTCTCTGACATCTTCATTGTGAACAGATGAGATCAGTTACATGTGTACAACAGAAAACCTCTTAATATTGAGGAAATCCATGCACTCTTATAAAAAAGGGTTCTATGTTGAGGGATAGGGTTCTACCAAGAACCGTTTTGATCTGAAGAACCCTCTTTGTAAGGCAAAGGGTTCTACCTAGAACTTTTAACATCCTGAGAACCGTTTAAGGAAAAACGGGTTCTTTGATGATTCTTTGGAAGGTAAGAAGGATTCTACATAGAGGCACATATTTATTTCCCAGCATGCTCTATTGCAGGGTGATTCTCAGTAGTGTTTGTTTTAATCTGTATTTTTGCATGTATGTTGATTGCTTGATGGTTTTAATAGTACACAATAATAAATAGCATACATTTTCTAAACTAATCCAATCTGTTAGCAGTTAGCATTACTGGGATGATTGTTACAATTGAGATGATTGTGGTAGTCTCAGTATTCAATTTTCCTTACCCTGTTAGTAATTTTGAATGCAGGTTATACAAAATTCCACTTGTTGGTTATCATAAATCTGTCTGGATTCCATTAGGAATTACACATCACTTTACAAGCCAGCATAATCTGACTTGCAGGCTTGATGTGGCCTGTAAACCAGGAGTTTCTTAATACCCCTGTGTTACGGTATAACTAGTGATGGGGAAACAAAGCTTTCCATCCAATTCCATCCAAGTCTATTAGATTCATTACTTCGAGACTTTGATCAACAGTGTGCAGTAGAGGCACCTGCTGGTCAAAATAATTTAGAGTAGCCAAATTATTATAGAATACGTCCCACACACTGTAGAGCTTGCGCAGAGTAGCCTTTTTGTCTTCTACCAAAACCAATACCAAATCAGGTCATTGTTTGATGAAACGAAGCTTCAGACGTCATTGATCACATGCTTCTGATAAAGCAATACAGGCATCGAAACACTGCTTCAAAATAAACTGCTTAGCAAGTTTGGCGCATGCTTCGGTGTTCCACTATCAAACGTAACATCATTAGCTATAACTAGGCCATCAAAGGCCTTATGATATATGTAATTATTGTCATAAAGAATTACATTTTAAAGGCTTATAAGGCTGGAGGAAGCGTTCATAGACGGTTCTAGGAAGAACCCTCCAAAGATAAAATGGTTCTTGGTAGAACCCTTAATAGAAATAATACATTTACATAAGTATTCAGACCCTTTACTCAGTACTTTGTTGAAGCACCTTTGGCAGCGATTACAGCATTAATTAAGTATTCTTGGGTATGACGCTACAAGCTTGGCACACCTGTATTTGGGGAGTTTCTCCCATTTTTCTCTGCAGATCCTCTCAAGCTCTGTCAGGTTGGATGGGGAGCGTTGCTGCACAACTATTTTTAGGTCTCTCCAGAGATGTTTGATCGAGTTCAAGTCCGGGCTCTGGCTCGGCCACTCATGGACATTCAGAGACTTCTCCCGAAGCCACTCCTGCGTTGTCTTGGCTGTGTGCTTAGGGTCATTGTCCAGTTAGAAGGTGAACCAGTCTCAGGTCCTGAGCGCTCTGGAGCAGGTTTTCATCAAGGATCTCTTTGTACTTGCTCCGTTCGTCTTTGTCGCGATCTTGATTGGTGATTAATTGATCCTGATTGATCCTGAATGGTGGAGTGCTGCAGAGATGGTTGTCCTTCTGGAAGGTTCTCCCATCTCCACAGAGGAACTCTAGAGCCCTGTCAGAGTGACCATCTGGTTCTTGGTCACCTCCCTGACCAAGGCCCTTCTCCCTCGATTGCTCAGTCTTGGTGGTTACAAACGACTCCCATTTAAGAATGATGGAGGCCACTGTGTTCTTGGGGACCTTCAATGCTGCAGAAATGTTTTGGTACCCTTCCCTAGACCTGTTCCTCAACACAATCCTGTCTCGGCACTCTACGGACAATTCATTTGACCTCATGGCTTGGTTTTTGCTCTGACATGCACTGTCAACTGTGGAACCTTATATAGACAGGTGTGTGCCTTTCCAAATCATGTCCAATGAATTGTATTTACCACAGGTGGACTCCAATCAAGTTGTGGAAACAACTTAAGGATGATCAATGGAAACATGATGCACCTGAGCTCAATTTTGAGTCTTATTTGCAAAAATGTCATAAAACTGTTTTCGCTTTGTCATTATTGGGTTTTCTGTGTAGATGGCTGAGAAAAAAAACGATATTGAATCCATTTTAGAACAAGGCTGTAACCTAACAAAGAAAGTAAAGCTGTCTAAATACTTCCCGAAGGCACTGTAATTATTCTGTACACTGCACGAATATAAAACATGATTCACCTCTTCATAGTGATTCAACATAATTCAACCCACAATTCGGCATAATTGGTAACTAAATGTCTCCCATTTCCTCCAAAAGAGGCATACTCTGTTTCACTATCATACCCCCAAACAAGCATGAACAAGGCCTTATCTCATACATTCAAAACATAAACACACTTATATTTAATTTGATATATTTTCCAGTGAAAGAAAGTAAAAAACTGAAATAGGAACATTTGTTATATGCCCTCAGTTATCAGGGACAATAACGACACTGGCATTCTCTACAGAGACAGAGAAATCATCTGTGACTCATAATCCACTGCTTTACATGATCCCAAACTTGTTAACCCCACATGACCTTAATCAGTACACATCAGGGGCACAACTTTCACTGGGTACGGGGGGGACGGGGTCATGTAGTATTTTAACTGACATGCAACGTTAGCTAATGTTTCATCCCCTCTCGACTGAGGTGAATGATTAAGCTATGCTAGCTAGTAGCTACCACAGCCAGGTTAGCTCTAGCCTCTAGTTATCTGATAGATATGAAGTGGCTATTGTTAATATCTAACAACAGTTTTTTTATATGTAAATGTTTTGTAGCCTTTGTTTTCAGAAGTAAATGAACTTGGCTGGCTTTAGCCAGTTGATGTACCGAGAGAGAGCTGGCCAAAAGTTGGCTAACGTCAGCTATTCCTTTTGCCTCAATCACACTAGACCTGAATCAAACGATTAAACTATCGGCCAAACAAATCAATATTCATAGGCTGAAGTGTTTTCAGTGCAACGTGAGATTCATTAGTCAGTATGTCAATGTAACGTTATTGATCTGTCAGTTTCCCAAGCTAATTCCCTACTTTTCACACTGACACTAATAAACCGCTCTAACTTTACAGGCTTCAATGTCATGGTGCACAGTAGAGGTCTGCGCTGGACCGATTTCTTCATCCCGCTCAAACCTGCACCCGCTGGAGTTCTGTCCAACTCCAACCTGCTACGGCAAAAACTGCTCCCAAACCCAACCTCAGTCCCACAATGTTATTTTAGCCATAGTGGCGCAGCTTACTTGACAGCCATGGTCCCAGCAGTTTTGCACACTATAGGCAATATCAAATGCGCAAAAATAACTTAAGAAATATGTTAAATGACCAGAGATTCCTACATGGCCCTTACATTGTATTACTGGGCTATATCAGCCAATATGTTAGAAGTAGTTTGAAGAGAGCAGAGTTGGAGAGACAGAGAAATACAGGCAATCAATATTTAGTCCTATTACTAGGCAATTTAGTAAACTGTAGCCTAACCTTAGCCTATCTTTTAGGAGGACGATTTACAGGCACAGACAAATACATGTGTAAACAATACTTATGAAAATTAAAAGGTGCAATGCTCGCTCACCATAATAGTCTAACCTATGTGCGTGTTGTGCCTTTTCCTTTTCAATGATGCTAAAATATTTTGATTGTACTTCGACTGCCGTTGGTTGAGCGCAATTTATTTACAGACACTGTAGTAAACTACAGTCTAATCATATTGAAGTTAATTTCGTATTCAAGTTAACTGCCACGTTATTCTCTGCACGTGTAGGCAGCCGACTCTATTTCAATGAGACCACCTGTGACGATTTTAGCATGTAAATCTTGGTGGAGCGAACTCCATTTTTTTGTTGTTGATGCATGCCAGCAAAGCCACTACACAGCACAGCACTAAACTATACATTAATTGCAGTATAATGGCTACAAACAGTGCCCACAAACTGTTAGGGCCTACATAAAGCTGTCCCGACAGCAGAGCTTTCTTTTCAGCACCATGGAGTGAATCCTTACCACCGCTACACCTGGCTATCAGAGGAGTCTTGGCTGGCAGCGAAACAGTTCATTCAGCCTCATTTGCTACCTTTTTAAAGCATAGCTGATATGGATGACTTGCTTAAACAAATGTGGTTACTACTGACTCCTTGTGTAAGTCGATTTGTGTAAGTCGATAAGAACCACATTGCCCTTCAGTAATAACGAACGGCAACATGAGTTTTGACTTTTGACTCATACACAAACATTATTACATTTATGTTCAGTAAATTCATCATGTTTGTTCTTATATCATTAACACTTAGCACTAAGTATAGGCTAGTGCAAGCAAATGAGGTGTGACGAGGTAGGCCTATTCCTTCAGCATTTTCAAAATGGACACTGACAGAAATTCAGAGAGATACTTCAGACAAATTCATCAAGATGATCTGGCCTTCACCACACACAGAAATCGAGAGAGAGAGAGAGAGATGTGGTTAGCCTACCATTTGAATTATTTTATGAGGCCTACAGTATGTGGTCTTAAAAGGAAGTAAAATGCAATCACGAGGATCCACTTTCTATAGACAATATACCGAAGCTCAGACAGCACATTTCGCAAGCAAAACAACTCTCGCAATATCAACTGGAATGATCTATTACTGAACTTTTTGTTGAAAACAAATATTTGAATGGGAAGAGACTGTCACTCGCAAACATGGTTACAGAACCAACAACATTATATAGTATCTCCTCTTTGTGAAGAAAAGCACATGAGCTAATTTATGCAGCATCACACAATACATTTTTGTTTTTTTTGGAATTCCAAGTTGGATGACCATTGAAAACGTATTTTACCAGTCGGAGCTAGTTTTTTTTACAGAGTTTACAGTTGTCTTGAACTCACTGAAGTCTGAGATTTCCCAGTTCATAGTTTCCAGGTGTTTTGAACACAGCAGAAGACATTCTGGATTGACAGCATGGCCAATGTATTCAACCTTTTCTGGCCCATGGGGTTGTGAGTGAATGTTTATCCTTTTAAGCTTGGAAAAAAGACCATTTCAGACAGATGTTTTAAATCCTCAAACCCAGACTTGGACCACACACCTTGTCCACCGAATAGCAGGCAGGGGAAGCAAAATAGTGATTGCTTTGCAACGCTTGCAGTTAGCCACTGATTCCTTCCAAACCACTCATTGTTGAATTTGCGTTTTCCGACTTGTGTAATGTTTATGTCCAATGGACGATGAGCACCATACCTTTTATCTATAATTTATCTTCATACAGTATGACAAGGATTGAAAAGGATTCATGATGATGACCGCTTTTCTAGCTCGCTAGTCCAATCAAAGCTACGGTAGATTTGACATCATTTTATCTGTGGCCAATGACCTTATGCCTTCTTGGAGGGGCACTTCTAATGTAAATCTAAGGCAACACACAAGGGGGATTGAGCTGAAAGAAAGAGACCATGTTTGTGTGCGGCTTTATAAACTTTTCTTTTTTTACATTGTTTGCAAACTGATATGTGACATGAGTTAATGCCAAAATATGTGTGTGAATAATGTGAAAAATATGTGTTTTTAAAACCTTGGGAAAGAAAAGAATAATGACAGGTTGAAATAAGAAGGCCCTTTGGATGATTATTTTTTATTGGCAGATGACAAAGTAATGAATAGAATAAAAACAGAGGACAAGAAATATAGCTGTATTTCAATTGACCCCAGATCTGTTCTGTGTTGGTTAACCACGTGACACAATAGCCAAACCACATGTGAGGGAATGTATCAACGCGATGGTCATTAATCAAACAACACCCCTCCAGCTTTGTGCTTGCTGAGGTTTGCGGCTGCAGCTTCAAATGACAGGAGAGATCGGAGCCACGGATCGGAGCCACGGCTAGCATGAGAAACAGAGATATGGGTAAAGCAACAAAGTGAAATAATAAGTAGACCATTGTGTCATGAAGTGTCACCACAAACCAACGTGTCATGTATCTTTAATTCTTAGAACAGAAGATAATTATAGATTATATTGTTTGTATATCGGTATATACACTTGTTTTTGCTGGCCACAGAACTTTCAGATCTGGAAATATCTAAGAGCTGGGAATCTGGTGAGAACTAGGCATTGTACGTTATTCACAATTAGTGGTAATTTTTACAGCTATGTTTATCCCTATGTACCTAGGGATGAAGGGGATTAAGCCATCAAGAATGATGCAATATATTGTAATGTTTCACATGTTTGACATTACTTGAAACAAAACCCTTTTAGAGTGAGGACTGGACTAGTCACTCTCACGCGTGCACCCTCTCCTCATCTCTTCCTATTGGTGAGCTGTGGTGTGTGAACGATGCTGGTGTGATCATGTGGGAAGCCCCTCCCCCTACCTGTGGGTTCAGTGTTGATGGGATATGGCAAACAACTTTGAATCTGCACTTTACCTATAAGGATTTATAGACACTCCCTCAGGTATCTCTCTCTGTGTAATGGGGGAGACAAAAAGCAACTCTGACTGTGACTAGAGCATAGCTAAATGCTGAAGTGGTGTGAGTTGGCAGAGATTGGTCAAATACCTGAACTGAGTGAAGGTAATGCAACATGAGGCATTTATCCATTGCAGTTTGGGCTGGTGTTGTAGAGATATGGGAGCTCTAAGTCAATCAGACACAGTATAACTTACTGTAACAGAGAGAAAACAAATCAAATCAAATCTAATTTTATTTGTCACATACACATGGTTAGCAGATGTTAATGCGAGGGTAGCGAAATGCTTGTGCTTCTAGTTCCGACAATGCAGTAAACGAGTAATCTAACTAACAATTCCAAAACTACTGTCTTATACACAGTGTAAGGGGATAAAGAATATGTACATAAAAATATATATGAATGAGTGATGGTACAGAGCAGCATAGGCAAGATACAGTAGGTATTCCTCTTGTCCAGATGGGTTAGGGCAGTGTGCAGTGTGGTTGAGATTGCATCGTCTGTGGACCTATTTGGGCGGTAAGCAAATTGGAGTGGGTCTAGGGTGTCAGGTAGGGTGGAGGTGATATGGTCCTTGACTAGTCTCTCAAAGCACTTCATGATGACGGAAGTGAGTGCTACGGGGCGGTAGTCGTTTAGCTCAGTTACCTTAGCTTTCTTGGGAACAGGAACAATGGTGGCCCTCTTGAAGCATGTGGGAATAGCAGACTGGTATAGGGATTGAATGAATATGTCCGTAAACACACCGGACAGCTGGTCTGCGCATGCTCTGAGGGCGCGGCTGGGGATGCCGTCTGGGCCTGCAGCCTTGCGAGGGTTAACACGTTTAAATGTTTTACTCACCTCGGCTGCAGTGAAGGAGAGTCCGTCCGCATGTTGTCGTTGCAGGCCGTGTCAGTGGCACTGTATTGTCCTCAAAGCGGGCAAAAAAGTTATTTAGTCTGCCTGGGAGCAAGACATCCTAGTCCGTGACTGGACTGGTTTTCTTCTTGTAGTCCGTGATTGACTGTAGACCCTGCCACATACCTCTTGTGTCTGAGCCGTTGAATTGAGATTCTACTGTCTCTATACTGATGCTTAGCTTGTTTGATAGCCTTGCGGAGGGAATAGCTGCACTGTTTGTATTCGGTCATGTTACCAGTCACCTCGCCCTGATTAAAAGCAGTGGTTCGCGCTTTCAGTTTCACGCGAATGCTGCCATCAATCCACGGTTTCTGGTTAGGGAATGTTTTAATCATTGCTATGGGAACGACATCTTCAACGCACGTTCTAATGAACTCGCACACCGAATCAGCGTATTCGTCAATGTTGTTATCTGACACATTACGAAACATATCCCAGTCCACGTGATGGAAGCAGTCTTGGAGTGTGGAATCAGCTTGGTCGGACCAGCATTGGACAGACCTCAGCGTGGGAGCTTCTTGTTTTAGTTTCTGTCTGTAGGCAGGGATCAGCAAAATGGAGTCGTGGTCAGCTTTTCCAAAAGGAGGGCGGGGCAGGGCCTTATATGCGTCGCGGAAGTTAGAATAGCAATGATCCAAGGTTTTTCCCGCCCTGGTTGCGCAATCGATATGCTGATACAATTTAGGGAGTCTTGTTTTCAGATTAGCCTTGTTAAAATCCCCAGCTACAATGAATGCAGCCTCATGATGTATGGATTCCAGTTTGCTAAGAGTCAAATAAAGTTCGTTCAGAGCCATCGATGTGTCTGCTTGGGGGGGAATATATAAGGCTGTGATTATAATCGAAGAGAATTCTCTTGGTAGATAATGCGGTCGACATTTGATTGTGAGGAATTCTAAATCAGGTGAACAGAAGGATTTGAGTTCCTGTATGTTTCTGTGATCACACCATGTCTCGTTAGCCATAAGGCATACGCCCCCGCCCCTCTTCTTACCAGAAAGATGTTTGTTTCTGTCGGCGCGATGCGTGGAGAAACCCGCTGGCTGCACCGCCTCCGATAGCGTCTCTCCAGTGAGCCATGTTTCCGTGAAGCAAAGAACGTTACAGTCTCTGATGTCCCTCTGGAATGCTACCCTTTCTCGGATTTCATCAACCTTGTTGTCAAGAGACTGGACATTGGCGAGAAGAATGCTAGGGAGTGGTGCACGATGTGCCCGTCTCCGGAGTCTGACCAGAAGACCGCCTCGTTTCCCTCTTTTACGGAGTCGTTTTTTGGGGTCGCCGGCTGGGATCCATTCCGTTGTCCTGGTTGAAAGGCAGAACACAGGATCCGCTTCGCGAAAATCATATTCTTGGTCGTACTGATGGTGAGTTGACGCTGATCTTATATTCAGTAGTTCTTCTCGACTGTATGTAATGAAACCTAAGATCACCTGGGGTACTAATGTAAGAAATAACACGTACTTAATACATTCAGTAGCTTAAATTAGTTTTTCAATGATTGCTTGGTTGTAACAGAGCAATAAAGTTTATTGTGGATGTGGAGTGACATTTTTTTGCTGTTAAAATAAATAAGTAGGGCACACACATGATTTCCTGGACTATAGCAGACGGTGTAATAATTAGTTCAAAGCCAAAATGACTGGTGGAGATAAACATTTATTTTTGTGTGTGACAAACTCAGAGATTGTTTTGTGCTTGTAAGTAAACAAAGACAAAATCCTTGTTTTTTTAAGTAAGGGGGAAAGCCCCATTGGAGAGTTATTTCCTGAGTGATGTTGACTCGTTGTTTTGTAAACTCATATTTAGGATTGAATTGCACTTGATTAGCTGTTTGTACCATGTTTTTACGCCAGTGGAACTGAAACATGAGACACATTAGCTACTCTGTTGATCTCGCTTATAACCTTGCTTTGGTTTGGTCAAACAAAACAACCATTGTAACTTTTATGACATATCACCACATAACAGACATGAGTCAACTAAAACAGTACATTGTCTGTCCTTATTCTCCTGAGATGAAACAACACAAACCGCTTCAGTTTCAGAGTGAGCTTCAGATCAGGTAGACAGAATAAGATTTTCCATGTGAGGATTAGCAGTAATGTCAGAGTCTGGACACATGGTGTAAATGTCTGTCGTCAGTGTCTCTTACGTCTTCCCCATGTAGGTATTTTTAAGCTGTACCCTACGATCATACGGCCATGTGTGATTAGGAGTTCTGCGTGTGGAGGTAGTAAGACAACAACCAGGATTACAGAGAAACAACGTCACAGTGTGTGTCAGCTACAGAATCTGTTACATCATCAGTCTGTTTTGTTATTGTGCAGTTTCTACACAGGCATTGACTATGGTCTCAAGACTTACAATGAAACAAAAGCCTTTTTCATTATTTTATTTTGAGCAAACCTAATTTTCTACAGAGCCCTACGTATCTCCATAAACCTTGTGAGAGGAAGGTGACAGGACTTTACAGAAGGGGAACCCCCCATGGGAGAATAGAGACAGGACTTTACAGAAGGGGAACCCCCTATGGGAGAATAGAAACAGGATGTTACGTTCTGACCATAGTTCTTTTGTGTTTTCCTTGTTTTAGTATTGGTCAGGATGTGAGCTGGGTGGGCATTCTATGTTGTGTGTCTAGTTTGTCTATTTCTATGTTTGGCCTGATATGGTTCTCAATCAGAGGCAGGTGTTAGGCATTGTCTCTGATTGGGAACCATATTTAGGTAGCCTGTTTTGTGTTGGGTTTTGTGGGTGGTTGTTCCCTGTCTTTGTGAGCCACCAGTCAGCCAGGATCTTCCAGAGCCGCCAGTCAGCCGGGATCCGCCAGAGCCACCAGTCAACCAGGATCTGCCAGAGCCGCCAGTCAGCCAGGATCCGCCAGAGCCGCCAGTCAGCCAGGATCCGCCAGAACCACCATTCATCCAGGATCTCCCAGAGTCGTCAGCCAGTCCGGAGCTGCCCCTCAGTCCGGAGCTGCCCTTCGGTCCCGAGCTGCCCCTCAGTCCGGAGCTGCCCTTCGGTCCCGAGCTGCCCCTCAGTCCGGAGCTGCCCCTCAGTCCAGTGGGGCCATTTAGCAAGACTTTACAGAGCCAAGCTTTGTTTTTGACACTCTGAGAGCAAACCTTTGGTATTCAGACTATGGGAGGTGCACAGTACTACATAGATAGAGTCAAGTACTACATGGAACTATTCCACATCAAGTAACTGATGCAAGCAGTAAAATTACATTTAAAAAAATACAAATACACATTATGGAACAGCTGGGACTACAAAGAGACATAAACACAGGCACAGACTTGCACACACACACACACACACACGATAACATATGCTCTATACACACACATGCACATGGATTTTGTGTTGTAGATATGTGGTATGATAGTAGTGGCCTGAGGGCACACACTTAATGTGTTGTGAAATCTGTTGTGAATATATTGTAATGTTTTAAAAATTGTATAATAGCCTTAATTTTGCTGGACTGCAGGAAGAGTAGCTGCTGCCTTGCCAGGAACTAATGGGGATTCATTATGAATACAATTACATACACAAATTCAGAGTGAAACTTTATTGCATCATTCCATACAGCAAATACGATAAAAGAAACATTAATAAAAAAGCTAGAAGAAAGACTAGAACCTCTGACTCATTGTAAAGAAAGCCAATTCAAGGTTCATTTGGTGGAAAATAAACCAAATGAAAGGGTGAGTTTTGCATACAGTTTGCATACAGATAAGTGTTTTTACCACCCTCTTCCCTCTGTGTCTGTGTGTCAATCTTGTGACTACTTAAACACTATTATGAAATGACCTTCTATAACCCAAACAAACCCCAGACTGTAATTTAAACATATGAAGAAGCGGACTGGGGACAAACTCAAGGGGCTGAGCTCTTGGTGAGCTGGCTGTTGCATGATAACCAATGGTAGACATGATAAGAGTCCTGCTCCAACCCAGAAATTGACCCA
Organism: Oncorhynchus mykiss; assembly: GCF_057628025.1. Taxonomy (NCBI): domain Eukaryota; kingdom Metazoa; phylum Chordata; class Actinopteri; order Salmoniformes; family Salmonidae; genus Oncorhynchus; species Oncorhynchus mykiss. Next base: position 41,107,088 of record NC_143043.1, read on the forward strand.
TAACTATAAATGGTGTCAGACAACAATGTCAAACATAATACAAAATAATAATGTGGAATGTAGACTACACTAAGGCTCAGTTTCATGATAATTGTCAAGCCCAGGCTTTCTCCAGACAGAGTACAACCAAACACATCATATCACAGGGCCACTAGAGTAACTCTGATAAGGAGGAGCACTAGGCACACTAAAGGCCTGCTAAAGTCACATATGTTAACATTGAAAATAACACTTTTATGGTTGCAACTGGAAGGGTGAGCTTCTGATTTCCATTGGGGCCCATAGAGTGCTCATTTCCTAACTTACAAGCTGTTTTCCGTAAACACACACAATTGCATGGAGCTGATTTCCCTGAGCAGTGTTCCCACATGTGAGGAGGAGTGTAACCTGACCTTGATCCCCATTTGAACCTCGTCCTGAGCAGCTATAGCTTTGAGGGGCCCGTGTCCACGATCACTCCCTCCAGAATTTGACATTACATTTGCACAGGAACTGTTGAGGAGGAAATGAGAATTAACTAACTCACCAGAGGTAAACATTCTTCAACCAACCCACATCCCCTCTGCCCCTCTGTCCTCCTAGTGATGGGGAGGGGTGGGTTGCTCCTGTCTATGGTTAAACTATGTCAGAGAGATGGGGGGGAAGAGGGAATAACAGAGAGACAGGGAAAAGAGGGAATAACAGAGAGATGGGGGAAGAGGGAATAACAGAGAGATGGGGGGAAGAGGGAATAACAGAGAGATGGGGGAAGAGGGAATAACAGAGAGATGGGGGGAAGAGGGAATAACAGAGAGACGGGGAAAAGAGGGAATAACAGAGAGATGGGAGAAGAGGGAATAACAGAGAGATGGGGGAATGAGGGAATAACAGAAAGATGGGGAAAAGAGGGAATAACAGAGAGACGGGGGAAAGAGGGAATAACAGAGAGATGGGGGAAAGAGGGAATAACAGAAAGATGGGGGGAACGAGGGAATAACAGAGAGATGGGGGAATGAGGGAATAACAGAGAGACGGGGAAAAGAGGGAATAAAAGAGAGATGGGGGAAAGAGGGAATAACAGAAAGATGGGGAGAACGAGGGAATAACAGAGAGATGGGGGAATGAGGGAATAACAGAGAGATGGGGGAAAGAGGGAATAACAGAAAGATGGGGGAACGAGGGAATAACAGAGAGATGGGGAATGAGGGAATAACAGAGAGATAGGGGAACGAGGGAATAACAGAGAGATGGGGGAACGAAGGAATAACAGAGAGATGGGGGAAAGAGGGAATAACAAAAAGATGGGGGGAACGAGGGAATAACAGAGAGATGGGGGGAATGAGGGAAGAACAGAGAGATGGGGAAGAGGGAATAACAGAAAGATGGGGAAAGAGGGAATAACAGAAAGATGGGGGAAAGAGGGAATAACAGAGAGATGAGGGAATGAGGGAATAACAGAGAGATGGGGGAAAGAGGGAATAACAGAGAGATGGGGGAAAGAGGGAATAACAGAGAGATGGGGGAATGAGGGAATAACAGAAAGATGGGGGAAAGAGGGAATAACAGAGATGGGTGAATGAGGGAATAACAGAGAGATGGAAGAAGGAAGAGAGGAGGAAGGGATGCCCAAGTAGAGCGATTGTAGCACGAGGGTCCGTGAAACATAAACCCATTGATAAGAACAAAGGTCACGACTCAGAGGTCAAGCCCTCAGCTCCTACATCCCTTTCAGCCCTCCTTTCTATCCCCCTATTTCTCCTTTTGCTACTCACTGATCCCAACAACCTCCTCCCTCCACACAACGACGTCCGCAAACAAGAAGAAACTGCACAGCGTTCCATGGTGGTTCCTCTACCACGGCCAGACTCCCACATTGACTGTGCCCTTCATATTTTGGCCTCTACACCCCATGCCTCTGGCTGAATTCGGTCACCGTCATCGTCACATACCATACCTCTATCATCATATACTTCGATCGTCACATAACATACTTCTGTCTTTGTTTTATAATTTCAAAAGACTGCCTCCGACCACATGAAACCCCAGCTACCCCACTGGTTAATTCAGCTAAAATAGATACTCTAGTTCATCCCATTTGGTGGTCCAACAACATAAACATGCATAGGAAAACCTAGTGTAATAGGATGCAGTCTGATTCTGTCGTCTTTGATCTGATACCTACAGTATGTCATCACGGTATTTGGTGTCATTAAGAACAAGTTGATACTAGTTTTGAAGTTTCGGCTCACCAAACCAACTTAGAGACAGTATGGTGTCAACAAAAAGTACCATCTTCCCGCGGAGTTTCCCTGAAGAACAGCGGTGGTGTTGTTCAGACAGTAATTCACTTTGAATACCAACTTTGATATGATGTGATGTGACTGTTGACTGTTTACCTCTCTCCACTGAATGGGAGCTATTATTGGTGAAAGAACAAAGAACAAAAGAGGGAAGAAATCTACAGGACGAAGCGAGAGAGAAGAGGGACAAGGAGGGACTGCCTCAACCAACAGGTGACCAAAATACCCTCTTCTCTTTTACGGTAATACAGACTTCAAACTGAAAAGTCAAATCCAAAATCTGAACTACAGTCTCAATAAATACACCAAATATCACAGGCATTTCTTTCTCCAGCAGTGGTTGGTCAGTGTTTTGGATTATAGGTTTACTCCATTAATTCTCACTGACTATGTCAGAGTGTTGGTCTGTGTTGCGCCACAGTATTCCTTATGAGTTCCCCCTGGCCTATCCCTATCTCAGAGCCTAACCGATGAGCTCAAACGTAGCATGTTCACTCGTGAGTTCTGCATGACTTATGGAAATAAAGGAGGAGAGGAATGGGGTGCCAGCCTGCCCTCTTGGAAGGGGGAGGGGTTGGAGGGGGGTGTGGGGGTGTGGAGGAGGGGGAGAGAGGGGGGACCTCCCGCTCTTGGACACTGACCTCTTAGTACGGTTTATCTTAGAACTCTAGCTGTGGAAGTGACCCAGACCACTAATCCCTTGACCTCCAGCATGTTAAAGTGGCCGTTAGTGGACATGTAAGGCCAGTCTGTCACTCCACTCCGCTCTGGACCCCCAGTGGATGGGACAGAGGAGGGGGGGGGGGGGGGGGGGGGGGGGGGGGGGGCACTGGTAGGGGTAGAGGGGTGTGGAGGTTGGGTTATTGTGCATGTGCTGATTTTGGCCCATTTTGGCTCAATGCCCAATGTGAGGGTCTATGATAGATTTTGTTTGGGTTTGAGTGGTGTCCTCATGTGTCCTATTTAACATGTTGGCTTGAGGCTTGTGTCATAGCTGTGAATGCTAGTTGGGAAATACTTTATTAATTTGACATATATACTGAACAAAGATATAAACGCAACATAAAAGTTCATAAAAGGAAATCCGTCAATTGAAATAAATTCATTAGGCCCTAATCTAATCGATTTCACATGACTGAGCAGGGGTGCAACCATGGGTGGGCCTGGGAGGGGCCCACCCACTGGGGAGCCAGGCCCAGCCAATCAGAATTAGTTTTTCCCACAAAAGGGCTTTATTACCGACAGAAATACTCCTCAGCATCCCCCCTCAGACGATCCTGCAGGTGAAGAAGCCGGATGTGGAGGTCCTGGGCAGGCGTGGTTATATGTGTTCTGCGTTTGTGAGGCCGGTTGGACGTACTGCCAAATTCTCTAAAACAACGTTGGAGGCAGCTTATGGTAGAAAATTAAATGAAATTCTCTGACAACAGTTCTAGTGGACATCCCAATTGCATGCTCCCTCAAAACTTGAGACATCTGTGGCATTGTGCTGTGTGACAAAACTGCACATTTTAGAGTGGCCTTTTATTGTCCCCCGCACAAGGTGCACTTGTGTAATGATCATGCTTTAATCAGCTTCTTGATATGCCACACCTGTCAGGTGGATGGATTATCTCGTCAAAGGAGAAATTCTCACTAATAAGGATGTAAAAAATTTGTGCACAACATTTGAGATAAATAAGTGGTGTCTGGTAGATCATGTTTGTAGGGTGTCTGGTAGGTCATGTTTGTAGGGTGTCTGGTAGGTCATGTTTGTAGGTGGTTTGGTAGATAATGTTTGTAGGGTGTCTGGTAGGTCATGTTTGTAGGGTGTCTGGCAGGTCATGTTTGTAGATGGTTTGGTAGGTCATGTTTGTAGGGTGTCTGGTACGTCATGTTTGTAGGGTGTCTGGTAGGTCATGTTTGTAGGGTGTCTGGTAGGTAATTTTTGTAGGTGGTTTGGTAGGTCATGTTTGTAGGGTGTTTGGCAGGTAATGTTTGTAGGTGGTTTGGTATGTAATGTTTGTAGGGTGTCTGGTAGGTAATGTTTGTAGGTGGTTTGGTAGGTCATGTTTGTAGGGTGTTTGAATATAGGCAATATTCCATGACTGATTTCCTCACCTCAAAGCACAGGTTTGTTGTCTCTGGGATCTGTGCTCATCCTCACAGAGCTCTTAGGGACACTTTATGTAGCAATAAAAAGGTACAATAAATAAATAAAAGCACATTTCATCCTCCGGAAGATCTTCTGGCGGTGAGGTCATTGTTAAATATAGTATAGAGATGGAGCCCCCTCCTTTCAAAGGGAATTAGATCAGGGTCAGGTGCATTCAGACCTAAATTAATTGTCGTTGACATAATGTTCGACAATTTTGTTGCAGCCCAGGAGCAGTAACACTTACTAAGGGCCCTCAGCAGAGAGGTCATGCGGGGTCGACAAGGTCAACATGGAAGACATACCACCCTGCATTTGGTCCAATTGACTTTTTATTAAATAATTTGTAAAAATCGATTACTGTGCACTGAGAGGACTAAAATGAGAGGTGAACCAATATTGATAAAAGGATGATACATATCCAATAAAGTATTTGTTTACTTACTTCATATCTACTGACTATAGGGCCAAACTGTTCCCTTGTTCCACCAGACCATAAAGCCCACCTGGCCAGGCATACTCATCTAATCTACAACTTCCATAAAAACACTGTTGCTTTAACCGTCTGTCTGACGCAGGTCCTCAGGGCAGACAGCCAGCCACTGTACATTCCCACAGATTTGACTTACTTTGTATCTTCAGACAGATACACAAATGAATAACTAGCAATAAAAAGGTGAATGCCATCCCATTATTTCAAGTTTGTGTGTGAAAGATGGTTGAGTTTGCAGTTACTACTATAACATGTAAGTAGAAGTTGGAGAGCTATTGGAGTGTGGAGGGATTTGTATCCGTTTGTTTTCTACTACAGTGTGAGATACATGACACACAGTCAAAACATCCCTTCTGCAGGTGTCCAGATATACAGTAGGCCTATGGCTTTCAAGGTTATGCACAGTTGCGCACATTGCAGATGTCTCCTGAAAGTACTCTAAACACATGTTATGAAATATCTGCTATCTCAAAACCAAAGGACACTTAAATCTCACTTGTCCGTATTGATTCCATAAACACATTTTGTGAAGTGTATTCAACATACTCTTTTGTCTTTGGAACACAATCCCCAGTACATTTACATTTGCCTACTATATAATGTTATGATATTGCCTGATAAATTGGAGTGAATAGAAGAGAATTGACCTTTAAGATTACTTTATTGGTCAATTGCACACAAGGTCCAACCAAAATGTGACTATTGTCTTCCTGTTGAAGCGGTTTAACCTAATTAAACAACCATTATATCAATTTTAGTAACATTTATATCAATGTTATTAACCATTACATTAATGTATTGTTCCATCTCTGTTCTGTAGAAGGAATAGGGAGCTGGTGGTCAAGATTGGGGTTTTGGCCCCAGGGGAGGAGTGGGAATAGATTAAGGAAAGGGAGGATGGTAAGCCATGTAATTATAGTGTAATAACACATAGTCTAAACTGCTCTCAGCCATCTATGACCTGCATGAAGATATTAGGGACTATTTCATGGAGATTTTCTACCTCTCAATATCATGGTTATTTGTATTATATAATGTCTCATAGCTCTTTCTTAAAAAGACTGTAAAAAAAACTGCTCTTAATATGATCTGAATTCACACAAGTCAATGGCTAGAGAGACATTGAATATGAAAAACATTGAATTACTCATTGAGTATAGAAGTAAATAGATACCAACACAGTGTCTTTGCATGGCATTTTCCCCAACATTACCTCACTGACCATGTCACTGTGCCTGTGTCTCAAATAGCACCATATTCCCTATAACGTGTACTAGTTTTGAGCAGAGCCATATGGTACAGCACTATAGGGAATAGGGTGCCATTTGGGACCCGTCCCATGTGTCTCCATGTGGGCTGCGCTGGCATTGTCTGGGCTGGCATGAGAGAGGGGCCATCAACACCATCTCTTCACACTTCATATCGGCAATATAATTCATCATACTGACATGTCACTTATCAGAAGCTTTTATTAACTTACAGTACAGTGAGCTGAGTCAGTAGGTGCTCTTCAACTAACTGCAGTCTGCCTCCAAGCCATCATTGTTTTTCATGGAGTCAAACGAGCCGACCTAAAAGTTGGCATGTAGTTTGGGTTTGAGTCAGTCGACCCTATTAGAGAAATCAGAGGATCAAAATGATGAATGATGAAATGAACGCTTGTTTCAACCTTGTAATGACAGGAGGAGAGGGGAGAACAGTTGTAAAGTCTACAGTGGAGTCGTGTGGAAATGCACATACATAAATAGCATTCATTAAAGCCCCCATCCATCTGAGGTGGAAAACATTTTCCACAATTTAAATGACAAAAGTGCTAAACACGTTAATGCTGCTCTAGAAGCTGCTTTATGAGGAGGCCTGAGTTTTACATGAGGCTGACGAAAGGAAACGCCACACAATGAAATAATGCACAAGTACTGGGGCTGCATTCATGGAGCCGTCGCCCCTTTTCCATCTCCCCAAATAACAAGAAGAGAGGCTCTTTGACTACCTCCCTCGCAAATCTATCACTGAGTCTGTTTAGTGTTTCTAAAATAAGCGTGGTCGTTTGTTTATTTTTTGTTTTACAATGTTAGGCGAACTTTAGCGAGCAGTGATTTTAAAATGATTTAATGGACTCTGGCCCTGCAAGGTTTTATTGCGATAGTGTAATAAAACAGTGGAACAGTGGAACAAACTATGGAATGATTAATAATCTACTCGGTATTAATGAATTATTTTAAGGATTTTTTTTTTTTGTTAAAACATTTGGGGTAATATCATGTTTCACTTCATTTTCTTTCCCCCTTCGAGTGCAAGAGCCAAGACAAAGTAGAGCGAAAAAGAGAATGATTACATTGCTTGGCAGTTGAGGCAATGAAATGTTTGTTGGTTAAAATCCTTATTGTGGCCATTTGAACACTTATGCAGAGTAAAATCAGCGTAGGTAAAACTGTGGCTAGACAAGTAATGCTGCAGCATGTAAATAAAATGAAATATCTGTAAATTGGGACTGCATGTCTGTTGGATTTATACGGGCAATGATTCATTATTCTGATCTAAAAGTTGAAATAAAGTTTGGAAGTTACAAATTCAGAGTTCCAAGGGATGCAGTAAGCGAACGTCTGTGGTGTCACATTGTGCTGCCAACCTCTCTAACCATTACCTCACAGTCACCCACTAACACAGATCATCCCTGAAAGGCCTGGTTACCCTGGCTGCAGAACACGGACAGAACAGTGAGTCAGACGCCCTGTCTCCATGGTGAGACTTCAGGGTGCATCACACTAGAGAGAGACAAAACAGAGAGATGAGAGGGGGTGAGGAAAAGAAAAAGAAAGAGTGACACAGAAGTAGACAAAGAGATGAGAAAGAGAGAGGAAAACGGCAGGAGTGAGGAAAGAGAAAGCGAGAGACTAATAGTCTAATAGTGCTTTCGACCATCCCAGTTCCCTCTCTCTATTCACAGCAACAGAGGAAGCATGCATAGCTAACGGGAAGCATGCACAGCAACAGGGAAGCATGCATAGCTAACGGGAAGCTGTGTGAGGCCTTGTGTACCCTCTGCCTGCAGCGCGCTACTAAATGTTTCCGAGACACTTTATGGACTAGGCCTCGCTACAAATTGGACCCTTCCGATTCAAAGTGATTTAGCAACAATACAGAGGCTGCATGTATTTTTAGTACCCGTTGACTTGCTTATAGAACCACACTGGTACCAACTAAGTCCAACAGGAGAACACTGAGCAACACAGGACCATCTTTAGGCCCACCCATCTCCATGGCCCCTTCCTGAGATTCATGAACAGAAAGTCATTTAGATGTCAGGACCAACATGACAGGTAGGTCTTCATAGTGTAGATTTTGATCTCTCCACTCTACTGTTCTGTTTTACACTTTAACATGTCAGATCAGCATCAGACTAGAGGAACCCCCTTTACTCTCTGCTCTCTATATGAAGGAAAGGTAAAGGAATGCAGAGGCCTATTTTTCCTTAAGGTTTTCTTTCATAAATGAGGTAAGCTCTGACATCTCTTATTACTTTACTAGGCAAGTCAGTTAAGAACAAATTCTTATTTTCAATGACAGCCTAGGAACTGCCTGTCAAGGGGCAGAACAAGGGATTTGAACTTGCAACCTTTCAGTTAGTAGTCCAACACTCTAACCACTAGGCTACCCTGCTGCCCTTATGAGCTGCTGGGTTATAATCTCGCCCTGGTTTGAATAGGTGGGCAGTGATAGCAGTGCCTATTGATAAGCTGCAGTGGAAGCATTCAATCCTATTGTGAGGGTGGGGTTTTGCACAATGTGTTGGGTGAATAGCTAGCAAGTGTGTCCGTGCCCCCCAGTGCCCTTGGTGGTGTGGGAAAGTGGGTACAAAAAGCACCTGCAGCATCTTCACACAGGATCACACAGTACGGCAGTTGGACCCCCTCAAAAACCCCATATGACACTAAGTGACTAGAAGTGTCACACAAACACTCCTCATGTCTGTGAGCTTTGTGGCAGGGTTTTGAAATGGAGCCAATTCACACTGAAATAGTTGTATAGTACACACACTAACACAGAGAGAGACACACATACAGAACATGTACACACACGCAATTATGATATGGATCTGCAAGGACATGACTGTATATAGAAGAGAGAGAGCGAGAGAGAGAGAGAGAGAGAGAGAGAGAGAGAGAGAGAGAGAGAGAGAAACCTCACTTGCTTTGGCAATGTTAACACATGTTTCCCATGCCAATAAAGCCCCTTGAATTGAATTGAGAGAGTGAGTGAGTGAGAGCGCAAGAGAGAGAGGTAGGGGGGCAGGGAGAGAGGGAGATAGAGAAGGAGAGAGAGAAAGAGAGAGAGAAACGCACACACACCACAGTAAACACACCAGGACACCATCTGTTGTGTAAGTGCAAAGATAACCCATACATAAACATATAGTTACACTCCAAGCTATGTACCTTCTTGCTGTTAACAGCATATCTATAGAGCTCAGATACAGAGATAGAGAGTCACCTCCTCCCTATCAGAGCCACGAGAGGAATGAAATGCCTTCAACACTCATTAAAAAAGAAAATAAACCATCAATCATTCTCTAATTTATTGCAAAGTGTCACATGTGATGTGTTTGTGTTGCAATGCTGTCATTCCAGGCATTCCTTTGGAGACTATAAATAGGAGGACCCCATGAAACAGGGCTGAACACAGGAAAACACAGCAGAATTCCTGGGACAAGTATGAACAAATAATAGAGCTGCATTAGGTAAGCATGGAGCAAACCGTCACATGGAATATATAATAATGTGGCTCAGAAGACATGGCTTTAGGGGCGTGGCTTTCAAATGGTTATTTTTAGCCACACATGAGAGTAAATGCCATTCCTGTTCATCTGTTCTGTTGAACAGTTTTCACATATTAAGATCTAACATTTAAATTGTTGTAGTTTCAATGATGCTAAAAGCTTATGTAAATCGGCCTCGATCCTAGGCGAAGGGTCCCCCACAACACCCAAGATCCCGGCGGACACGGCCTGACAGTGCTGCGGCGCCTAGGGCGATGCGCCTAGGGGAGGGATCTCCTCTGGGCCCCGAAGGACAGGAAGGTTATTCATTCGGAAGAGCAGGAGAAAACGAGTTTGATAAGGTCTCACCCCGTTCCCGTACAAAGGACTGAAGACAGCTTTTTAACGAAGTGACTTTTAACATGTTTTCATATCTTAAAAATGTTTTTACTTTTGTTAAATAATGTGTACACATTTTAAATGGCTTTTACAGATTGGATGTTTTACAAGAAAAATTACTTTTATTCATGCTTGTTTCTATTATTTTTAACAACATGTACTTTTTAACAAATTTAAATGTAATATTCAAATGCTGTGTTTTATGCTTTTATGCCATTTTTATGTGTATAAAATGACGTGCAAAAATATATGAGAGCTGTTTTAAAGGAAATGCAAAAATAAAATGAATTACTTAAAAATCATACAATGTGATTTTCTGGATTTTTGTTTTAGATTCCGTCTCTCACAGTTGAAGTGTACCTATGATAAAAAATGACAGACCTCTACATGCTTTGTAAGTAGGAAAACCTGCAAAATCGGCAGTGTATCAAATACTTGTTCTCCCCACTGTATGTTTGGGTAATCCCAACAACCCAACTTGTTGGGTTATTTAAACAACCTAGTGTGTGTTCTGTCTAAGTAATTGCCCAAAGATGGGTTACCAAAAAGGCCAAATTGGGTCGTTTTTAGCCCAGCATTTTACATTTGACATTTGAGTAATTTAGCAGATGCTCTTATCCAGAGTGATTTTCAGTGCCTTCAGAAAGTATTCAGACCCCTTGACTTTTTCCACATTTTTGTTACGTTACAGCCATATTCTAAAATGTATTTGTCACACCCTGGTCAAAGTATTTTGTGTTTATCTTTATTTATTTGGTCAGGCCAGGGTGTGGCATGGGTTTGTGTATGTGGTGTGTATGTATGGGGATTGTAGCTAGTGGGGTGTTCTAGCTAAGTCTATGGCTGTCTGAAGTGGTTCTCAATCAGAGGCAGGTGTTTATCGTTGTCTCTGATTGGGAACCATATTTAGGCAGCCATATTCTTTGAGTTTGTCGTGGGTGATTGTCCTTATTGTCCTGATGTCATTGGTCTGTGTTAGGTTACACAAGTATAGGCTGTTTCGGTTTTCGTTAAGTTTATTGTTTTGGTAGTGTTTGTGTTTAGTGTGTTACTTCATTAAACATGGATTGCAATAGACACGCTGCATTTTGGTCCGACTCTCCTTCTCATCAAGAAAACCGTTACAGTATTAAATAGATCTTTTCCCTCATCAATCTACACACAATAAACCCATAATGACAAAGCAAATACGTTTTATTTTTTTATTTTAGCAAATGTATAAAAATATATATATATAAAAAAAACACATTTACATAAGTATTCAGACCCTTTACTCAGTACTTTGTTGAACCACCTTTGGCAGCAATTACAGCCTTGAGTCTTCTTGGGTATGACGCTAGAAGCTTGGCACACCTGTATTTGGGGAGTTTCTCCCATTCTTCTCTGCAGATCCTCTCAAGTTCTGTCAGGTTGGATGGGGAGCGTTGCTGCACAGCTATTTTCAGGTTTCTCCAGAGATGTTCGATCGAGTTCAAGTCCGAGCTCTGGCTCGGCCAACCAAGGAAATTCAGAGACTTGTCCCGAAGCCACTCCTGCGTTGTCATGGCTGTGTGCTTAGGGTCGTTGTCTTATTGGAAAGTGACCCTTCACCCCAGTCTGAGGTCCGGAGCAGGTTTTCATCAAGGACCTCTTTGTACTTTGCGCCGTTCATCTTTGGCTTGATCCTGACTAGTCTCCCAGACCCTGCCACTGAAAAATATCCCCACAGCATGATGCTGCCTCCACCATGCTTCACCGTAGGGTTGGTGCCAGGTTTAATCCAGACGTGACGCTTGGCATTCAGGCCAAAGAGTTCAATCTTGGTAGCATCAGACCAGAGAATCGTGTTTCTCATGGTCTGACAGTCTTTAGGTGCCTTTTGGCAAACTCCAAGCAGAATGTAATGAGGAGTGGCTTCCATCTGGCCACTCTACCATGAAGTCCTGATTGGTGGAGTGCTGCAGAGATAGTTGTTCTTCTGGAAGGTTCTCCCATTTCTACAGAGGTTCTCTAGAGCTCTGTCAATGACCATTGGGTTCTTGGTTACCTCCCCGACCAAGGCCCTTCTCCTCTGATTGCTCAGTTTGGCTGGGCGGCCAGCTCTAGGAAGAGTCTTGGTGGTTCCAAACGACTTTCATTTAAGAATGATGGATGCCACTGTGTTCTTGGTGACATTCAATGCTGCAGACATTTTTGGTACCCTTCGCCAGATCTGTGCCTCGACACAATCCCGTCTCGGAGCTCTATGGACAAATTCTTGGACCTCATTCTGCTCTGACATACACTATCAACTGTGGGACCTTATATAGACAGGTGTTTGGCTTTCCAAATCATGTCCAATCAATAAAATATACCGCCGGTGGACTCCAATCAAGTTGTAGAAACATCTCAAGAATGATCGATGGAAACTAAATGCACCAGACCTCAATTTCATGGTTTGAATTCTTATGTAAATAAGGAGGAAAAAAAGCGGTTTTGCTTTGTCATTATGGGGTATTGTGTGAAGATTGCTAAGGATTTTTATTTATGTAACACATTTTAGAAAAAGGCTGGAACGTAACATAATGTAGAAAAAGTCAAGGGGTCTGAATACTTCCCGAAGGCACTGTGCAGTAGAAAATAGGGTTAAGTGACTTGCTCAAGGGCTCATTGACTTATTTTATTACCTCAGGGATTCATGACATTATTAGACACAGGACTGGAGCACAGGTTTTAAGATACAGGGCATACTGACTAAACAACCTGTGTTAGGATAGACTTGAAGTTAGGGTTAGGTTTAAGGTAAGGATTAGGATTACTGATTAGCTAGAGTTAGGGTTGGAGCTAGGGTTAGGGTTAGGTTGGAGCTAGGGTTAGGGTTTGGGTTAGGTTGGAGCTAGGGTTTGGGTTTGGGTTAGGTTGGAGCTAGGGTTAGGGTTAGGTTGGAGCTAGGGTTAGGGTTTGGGTTAGGTTGGAGCTAGGGTTAGGGTTAGGTTGGAGCTAGGGTTAGGGTTAGGGTTAGGTTGAAGCTAGGGTTAGGATTTGGGTTAGGTTGGAGCTAGGATTAGGGTTAGGTTGGAGTTAGGGTTAGGGCTAGGTTGGAGCTAGGGTTAGGGTTAGAGTTGGAGTTAGGGTTAGAGTTGGAGCTAGGGTTAGGTTGGAGTTAGTGTTAGGGTTAGGTTGGAGCTAGGGTTAGAGTTGGAGATAGGGTTAGGGTTAGGTTGGAGTTAGTGTTAGGGTTAGGTTGGAGCTAGGGTTAGGGTTAGGTTGGAGTTAGTGTTAGGGTTAGGTTGGAGCTAGGGTTAGGGTTAGGTTGGAGTTAGTGTTAGGGTTAGGTTGGAGTTAGTGTTAGGGTTAGGTTGGAGCTAGGGTTAGGGTTAGGTTGGAGTTAGTGTTAGGGTTAGGTTGGAGCTAGGGTTAGGGTTAGAGTTGGAGCTAGACTGGAGGCAAAAAATATTTTACATTTGACCCCATGACCAAACTTTTGTTTTTTTTGTAAGATAAAGCTACTGACCAGCGCCTCTCCTTAGAAACATTTGACTGAACCCATTCTACACAAGACAACAACCATTCCTGAGAGCTTGCTGTCTGGAGCCCAGTAGTAGTCTTATGCTACAATGTGTCTGTTGTTCAAGCCCCTGTGGATTACTGTTAATAACTGGCCACTTCTGCTGCTGCATGGAATTAATGACTGAACAGTGGCTAAAGCCTTCAGCAGGGAAGCTTCCTAGCCAGTGGTAGGGCACTTAATTGGTTATGGAAGGGCAGTCTTTAGCCCTTAGCTCATAAAAGAGCAGAACAACGCTGTAGTGGGAGAGCAAATCTTATGATGGTGGATTATGTAAAGTCATTATTACGTAGCTAGGCTAATCTTACTGTGCAGAATAAATTGTAAGCTACGCTAGTCAATGTTGTTGCTCTGTCTTTATGCTAAGCTCTAAGTCTTGAAGTGGTTGAATTGACATCATTACAACCATTTTGCGACCAGAATGACGTCACTTTAACCAGCTTTGCCTGCTGGGAACTTTCTGATTTCTGTGGAACCACGACACTGGGGTTTTTAAGTTTGAAGTGTAGCCTAGAAGTTGCCAACACCCGGTTTATAATTCTGACAAATTATATATCACAAGTAGCCTACAGTCCCTTCATGAATGAAACACCATCTTCGTAAAAGCATAATCATAAAGTCTTTCATGTTTGTGTGGGCACATGTTGTGACATATTAAAATAAATCTATCTTTGGGATGAAATAGCAAGATATTCGTAGGGGCTTTTTAGGACAGAGTCTTGTTAACACATGTCCAAGCTGGAAGGCAAGTAGGAGTGTGTGGTGATGGGGGGTGGAGAGGGACATAGGAAACCATCTGTTGACCACAGCTTTTGGGAAGAAGAACACTAATATGGATTTAGGATATTATTATTTGGGGAATGGAATAAAGTACTCCTTGGGTTTCTCTGAAGGGCAGTTAAGGAGATGGGGTGGAGAGAGGAGAGGAGAGGAGAGGAGAGGAGAGGAGAGGAGAGGAGAGGAGAGGAGAGGAGAGGAGAGGAGAGGAGAGGAGAGGAGAGGAGAGGAGAGGAGGACAAGAATGAACAAAGGTTAATTATTGAGCTGTTCCTAATCCCTTCCCTCTATTCATAACCAAGAGCCAGGTATGTGGCTCAACTCAAACCCCCCTAAAAAATCATTGCATTCTAAGTTCACTGCACATAACTATCCACAGAGCATTCCATTCGACATTCCACACAACAACAACAGTTATGAATGGTTTCCCCCATTTGCTTACTTGTTTGTTTATCAGGCTTGTGCGGAGCTTTAAGCTGCTTTCACTGTCTCACTGGGACTTAGAGCAGAGCAGCTGCTCTTACCTGCAGCTCTCCGACTGGCTGGCTGGCCTATACAGGACACAGCATATCAATCCGCACATAGATTTACATTTACACTGCTTAACTATATGTATTTATTAAAGAGACAAATGTCTCTTAAAGACAAGCAGGTAAAGTAGTCCTTGTCCTCCTGCCCCAATGATTGTTGACCTATAAAAACATGCTACAGATTTACATGAAGAAAAGAGGCCTTTTTTGCAGAGCAGTCTCAGTTCTGTCCCAAATTAGGTGGATGTCCATGGATGATGGGAAGCTCCTGAAACTGTAGCTCTTTTCCGGCTCGGCTCCCGGCAAATTACACTCTCCCATGAATCCTGCCCTGAATCCCCGGCCTCCCCGGCACCAGACCTTCTTCATTCCCAATTGAAGCTAACGAGGGAGCGATTTGATATTCCAGGACATTTTTGTGGCATGGTTGTTGACCTGTCAGAGTGGGTGGAAACATGCCACAGGATTGGGATTGGGATTCAACATTGAGTTCAGTATGGGAGGGGAGGGGGAACATATGTGTGGGTGGGTGGGGGGGGGGGGGGGGGTCTTTCCTTGACCCCTTTCTGTTAGGTAAGATATGTAGACCTTTAGGTCAAGTAACCACACTCCAGGCGAGCTACATGAGCACATTTTAAATATACAGCAGTACCAAAATTGTGAAAATTAATGAGTGGAAACGTATTTGTTTGTTTCTGTTTTCACTAAAGGGTTATGCTTGTTTGTTGCCCTCTCTTGTATTTAAAAGGTTCAGACTGGGCACCCTTGCCCGCTCACACTTGTAATTTAAAAGCATTAAAGATTAATTGATTAATTAGGACAAGTAACTCAAACAGTTACCCCCAAACACACACACACCAACTCAGTTACCCCTCACCCCGTACCATCCACACAAAACTGCTCAAATCATTGCCCCCCACACTGGCCACAGTCAGAGCAGGGAAAATGCTCTTGGCTTACAATAGATTAATTGCCACAATATTAAGCCTTTCAAATCTCATCTCCGCCAAATTATTTGAAGTGGAAGGGAAGGGGTCTTGGAATTTATTAATGCTTGATAAAAAGGGTCTAAAGCCCTGATTAGTGGACTTGAGCTTCTGCCCGTTAGACGTTAGATAGGATTCCGGATTGAGGTTTGAGAATCTGTGCATTTACACGTACACACACACATGCGAGCACTGACACACAGACACAGACGCGAAGCCTCAGCCCACTTAAGGGGTTCCACAGATTGGCTGATTAGTTGTGTTCCTTCCTGATGCTGTTGGATATCCTGCTCTTTTCCTGTAAAGCACTGCTCTCTCTCTCTCACACACACACACACACACACACACACACACACACACACACACACACACACACACACACATACCACACACAGTTAGCTAACTAACACTAACTAGACTGGACAACTTAAACTTTTCCTCAAGACCTGTTTCCATAAACACTAGGTTCAATTGGATATTGGCAAATTGGCAAATCACCAGATCACACATTGGAAACCTCTGTTGTTCGTCTGGATTAAAGACCATCAGTCAAATATGAAATGCATAACCAGAAGGGGGAGGTTGTTTATCAGAAGCATATGTAATCCTACAGCTACACCCTTACAACAGACCAGCTCGTTCTAGTTTAGTGCTACAGAATCAGACAAGGAAATACAATCGCTCACTGTAATTAAAAATAATACTTGTTTCCCCTCTCTCAGAAGTTGTTTAATTGTTTGCAGATAGGTTATATGGGTGAATTGAATGGAATCGTATAGCAATCAGTTATACGTAGTTCTGGTTGATTGGAAACGTATAGCTGTCAGTTATACATGGGATTAACCAAACACACGTTGTGTTGAGGAACCAGAAAAAGGAATATCCTACCTGATCTGTCAGTCATCTGAATAGTAAATTGTTTGATTTAGTAGTTGGCATGTTTGATCTATTGATTATGAACTGATTCTTTGTAATGGCTTGGTCAATCGATTGTCAATCAGTTGTCAGACTGATCAATACATTGATTTATACTGGCAAAGCCATACACCGTATCATGCTGTATCACTTCAGTATCACCTTATGAGTATACAGGCTTACTTTACCTGCAATAGTTCATCCTGAGAAATATGATAATGATGGGCATGATTTTGGTTCAAATAGATGTGTATGAGTTTTAGGCCCCTGTATCAGTGTAAAACTAGCCCCTCAAAATGAGGCCTTATGAAATGCGTATGGTATTGTATTAATTTTATGATAACATATTTGCTAAGGATCTCACTTGGTGAAGTCCACAGGACACAAAATATATGAATGCCACAGCCATGTCTCTGTCGCTAACAATTACAGTCATAGATGGTAACTTAAAAAGGTACTTGAAAGGCACTCTGGGAAATATTTGAATAAGGCTTTGTACTAAGCAATGTCTTAATTTAACACTGTTCCGGTGTCTATATGTATACATTGTATTCTACATTGTCCTTGTTAAGTAACATATCTAATTCCACTAAAGTACAGAGTAGCCATACAGTACACAATGTTTTTATCACGAGCTTCTGCAAACTTAGAACTCTTTGGGAAAATGTTTGGAAGTGACCTTACCTTACAGTGGGTGAGTTTGTTTCGCATGTCCCGGTGTCCCGGGTGGGCGGAGTTTGTAAATGTTTGACCATTCCATTGGTCCTTAGGTGAAATCTCCACCTACCCGGGGCACCAGCCATGAAACAAACTCACCAAAAGTATTCTCATATGGGTGAAAAGGTGGTATGATGTTTTGTGTGTATGAGTTACAATGTGCCACCCTTGTTCTGTCTGACCCACCCCTTTTTCATTCCTGGTTGTAAGCCCTGGTCTCATACAGATGTTGGATCTTAAACAATCAATCAATAAAATGTATTTTATGAATCCCTTTTTCCATCAGCAGTTGTCACAAACTATTTATACAGATACCCATCCTAAAACCCTAAAGAGCAAACAATGCAGATGCACAGTGGCTAGGGAAAACACCCTAGAAAGGCAGAAGCTAGGAAGAAATCTGGAGAGCAACCAGCAGTCTCTGAGGGGTGGCCAGTCCTCTTCTGGATGTGCCGGGTGGAAATTATACACTAAAGAAAAATATAAATGCAACATGCAATAATTCCAAAGAGTTCCATATAAGGAAATCAGTCAATTGAAGTAAATTCATTAGGCCCTAATCTATGGATTTCACATGACTGGGAACACAAATCTGCATCGTTGGTCGCAGATACCAGTACCTGGTGTGACTACCACTTGCCTCATGCAGCGTGACAAATCGCATAGAGTTAATCAGGCTGTTGTTTGTGGCCTGTGGAATGGTGTCCCACTCAAATCAAATCAAAGTTTATTTGTCACGTGCGCCGAATGCAACAGGTTTAGTCCTTACAGTGAAATGCTTACTTACAATCCCTAACCAACAGAGCAATTTTGAAGCAAAAAATAGGTATTAGGTAAACAATAGATAAGTAAAGAAATGTAAAAAAACTGCGGAAATGATCGTGAAAATAACATTAGCGAGGCTATATACACAATGCAAATAGTCTGGGTAGTCAATGTGCGGGGGCACCGGTTAGTCGGGCTAATTGAGGTAATATGTGCATGAATGTATAGTTAAAGTGACTATGCATAGATGATAAACAGAGAGTAGCAGCAGCGTAAAAAAGGGGTTGGCGGGGGACGACGACGACGACACACAATGCAAATAGTCCGGGCAGCCATTTGATTACCCGTTCAGGAGTCTTATGGCTTGGGGGTAAAAACTGTTGAGAACCCTTCAATGGCTGTGCGAAGTTGCTGGATATTAGTGGAAACTGCAACATGTTGTCATACACGTCGATCCAGAGCATCCCAAACATGCTCAACAGGTGACATATCTGGTGAGTATGCAGGCCATGGAATTGTGTACAGATCCTTGCAACATAGGGCCATGCATTATCATGCTGAAACATGAGGTGATGGCAGCGGATGCAAGGCATGAAAATGGGCCTCAGGATCTCATCATGGTATCTCTGTGCATTCAAATTGCCATCAATAAAATGCAGTTGTGTTCGTTGTCCGTAGCTTATACCTGCCCATACCAAAACCCCACCACCACCATGGGGCACTTTGTTCACTACGTAGACATCAGCAAACTGCTCAACCACAGGACGCCATACACGTTGTCTGTCATCTGCCGGTACAGTTGAAACCGGGATTCATCCGCGAAGAGCACACTTCTCAAGCGTGACAGTGGCCATCAATGGTGAGCATTTGCCCACTGTAGTTGGTTATGAAGCCAAACTGCAGTCAGGTCAAGACCCTGGTGAGGAAGACGAGCGCACAGATGAGCTTCCCTGAGACGGTTTCTGACAGTTTGTACAAAGATTCTTCGGTTGTGCAAACTAACAGTTTCATCAATTGTCCGTGTGGCTGGGCTCAGACAAAGCAGCCGGATGTGGAGGTCCTAGGTTAGCATGGTTACACGTGGTCTGCGGTTGTGAGGTCAGTTGGGCGTACTGCCAACTTCTCTAAAACAACATTGGAGCTTATGGTAGGGAAATTAACATTCAATTCTCTGGCAACAGCTATGGTGGACATTTTAGACATCTGTGGTATTGTTTTTTGTGACAAAACTGCACATTTTAGAGTGGGCTTTTATTGTCCCCAGCACAAGGTGCACTTGTGTAATGATCATGCTGTTTAATCAGCTTCTTGATATGCCTCACCTGTCAGGTGGATGGGTTATATTGGCAAAGGACAACTTTTCACTAACGGGGTTGTAATAAAATGTTGTGTGTGTACAGAACGCAGTAATTGCAGAATAAACAGTGTTATTTTGGATGCCGTATTTGCAGCATACTGCAAATGGATGTCGATTAAGGCAGCCCTCCGCACCTCTCTGATTCAGAGGGGTTGGGTTAAATGCAGAAGAGACATTTCAGTTGAATGCATTCAGATGTACAACTAACTAGGTATCCCCCTTTCCCTTATACTGCACTCTGACTGCAATCTTTTTTCGTAAGGGCATGTGCACATTTGTTAATATTCTTTGCCAGTTAGCGAGTTAATAGGACAGTTATAGATAGGTATAGATCAGCAATGGGTAGTTACTGCTTACTACAAGAGCACAAAACATGTAGGCTACATTTCGAGCTGTCTTTGAAAAGCCAGTCAGGTAAAAAGTGTATGTCTTAATTAAAGGGCCAGATCGTTCTTCAAGATGGTGAAACGTTTATAGATTACCAGAAGGGTCAAATAATAGAGGGTGCAACAGGTCAGCACCCCGGGAGTAAATGAGAGAGAGAGGGAGAGAGAGAGATCCTGAGTCCTATTGAAAAAATATAGAGTTGGATAAATGTAGATAAACTATCATTTTTTTCGCAAGGAATTATAAAGCGTATTTCTTAATTAAAGGGGCAGTGTTGTATTTTGAGAAAGGTTTTGAATGATGTTGAAATGTTTATAGATTACCAGAAAGATCAAATAATAGAGGGTGCAAAATGTCAGCACCCCGGGAGTAAATGAGAGAGAGAAAAAGCTAGAGAGAGAGAGAGAGAGAATTTTTTCACAAGGACTTATACAGGACACTAACCTCAACTTCAAATCACAATTCCAGATCGTAAAGCTTGATTTTGGACTATTACTACCAAAGACCATCAAGAAAAAACTTCTAACAAACCAAAACCTGCAAAAGAAACAGAAAAACCTGGAAATACCATCTGCAACAAAACTGAGTGAGGAATATTCAGTCTGAACCTACTTCTGAAGACTAAAAGCCAAAGACAACAATCTCTAGGGAATTTTGTTATATAAAGTTTGATAAATAAGGTTCCAAAGCACCAAGCTGCTAGGAAAGAAAATTACCTGATCAATTAGCACTTAAGTGTGAAGAGAGAAGTGTGAACAATCTTGAGCCTAACAATGGCAGGAGAGTTCCACAGCCCCCCCCCCCCCCCCCCCCACACACACACACAAAAAAAAGCACCTCAAGGACAATCCAGAGACACTATTTGCCGACTGCTACAAAGAGGGGAATGTAAGCAATTTCATTTTCCACACAGACCATCCCCTGGCATGGCACAGTGCTATAAGAGCACACTACCCCTATGTCAAGAGAGAGGGTATTGGCCTAGGGTGGAAACTCAGAACACTAGACAT
Source organism: Oncorhynchus mykiss (assembly GCF_057628025.1). Classification (NCBI taxonomy): domain Eukaryota; kingdom Metazoa; phylum Chordata; class Actinopteri; order Salmoniformes; family Salmonidae; genus Oncorhynchus; species Oncorhynchus mykiss. The sequence continues at coordinate 41,128,119 of NC_143043.1, forward strand.
TGAGGAAATTGAAACAACCTATGTCAACCTCTACAAGTTGGGACAGTAATGGTGCAGGGCATCTTCATGCAGTTCCAGCAGGACTTTTATGGGATCAAAGACAGAAAACAGCAGGAAAAGATCTCTCTCTGTGACAACTCCCCCATCCTGAGTGAGTCTGATCACACCTCTTCAACCTGTCCTGCAGACGAGGATTCTTAGCTCTGGCATCTTCCCCGCTCTGGCATCTTCCCAAATATTTGGAACCAAGGACTGATCACCCCAATCCACAAGAGTGGAGAAAAATTTGAACCCAATAACTACAGTGGGATATGCGTCAACAGCAACCTTGGGAAATCCTCCGCATTATCATTAACAGCAGCCTCGTACATTTCCTCAGTGAAAACAATGTACTGAGCAAATGTCAAATTGGCTTTTTACCAAATTTTCATACGACAGACCACGTATTCACCCTGCACACCCTAATTGACAAACAAGCAAACCAAAACAAAGGCAAAGTCGTCTCATACTTTGTTGATTTCATAAAAGCTTTCGACTCAATTTGGCATGAGGGTCTGCTATACAAATTGATGGAAAGTGGTGTTGGGGAAAAACATACGACATTATAAAATCCATGAACACAAACAACAAGTGTGCAGTTAAAATAGGAAAATGGCCATGGGGTGAGACAGGGATGAAGATTAAGCCCCACCCTCTTCAACATATATATCAACGAATTGGCGAGGGCACTAGAACAGTCTGCAGCACCCGGCCTCACCCTGCTAGAATCTGAAGTCAAATGTCTACTGTTTGCTGATGATCTGGTGCTTCTGTCACCAGCCAAGGAGGACCTACAACAGCACCTAGATCTTCTGCACAGATTCTGCCAGACCTGGGCCCTGACAGTAAATTTCAGTAAGACCAAAATAATGGTGTTCCAAAAAAGATCCACTGTTGCCCTAGAGAACACAAAAAACTACACATACCTAAATATTAGCTCCACAGGTAACGACCAAATTCGAAACACATATTTCCCTCAGATTACACAGATACACAAAGAATTTGAAAACAAAACCGATTCTGATGAACTCCCATATCTACTGGGTGAAATACCACAGTATGCCAACACAGCAGCAATATTTGTGACCTGTTGCCAAAAGAAAAGAGCAACCGGTGAAGAACAAACACCATTGTAAATACAACCCATGTTTATTTTTTCCCCCTTTTGTACTTTAACCATTTGCACATTGTTACAAGACTGTATACATAATATGACATTTGTAATGTCTTTATTCTTTGGGAACTTCTATGAGTGTAATGTTTACTGTTCATTTTTATTGTTTATTTCACTTTTGTATATTATCTACTTCACTTGCTTTGGCAATGTTAACATGTGTTTCCCATGCCAATAAAGCCCCTTGAATTGGAGAGAGAGAGAGAGAGAGAGAGAGAGAGAGAGAGAGAGAGAGAGAGAGAGAGAGAGCGAGAGAGAGAGAGAGAGAGAGAGAGAGAAAGAGAGAGAGAGAGAGAGAGAGAGAGAGAGAGAAAGAGAGAGAGAGAGAGAGAGATCCTGAGTCCTCTTGATAAAATGTACACACAGATGGTCCGGGACATAGTAGACTAATTTGATCACTCTTTTGTTGCTGAGAATGCATATGAGCTTTGTGATTTACCTAAATTCATTGAAAACCCACACTAACACATGATTAACAGTATTGCATTTTTCATGTAGCCTACTTTTGGCCAACTAACAACCTGACCACCAATCCAGCAACAATATTTACTAAATGTTCAGAATTATTTAGCTGTGACAATATAGATCAATACCACCTCACTGTTTTGTGATACCATTTAAACCTATTGAAGTCAACGCTTTCACCTTTGAATGTGAGTGCCTCATGCGGGTCCTCTGTTGTAACACACCTGGACCACCCTGTGTGTGCTGGTATTGCATCACACTGTAATCAGCGTCACTGCACTGTAATAAAAAGGTGACTATGCATGGCAATCACCTTATACAGACTTATACTGTAGGTGTACATTGTATGTACTGTCTATGGGTATTGATTAATTGAGGTAAGTGATGGTGGCTGATGAACATCTATGGCATAATGATAATGTAATATGCTTTCTATTGTAGGCCACCAGGATTCAGCATCACATGCTTTTGTCCCAAATGGCAACCGATTCCCTACTTAGTACACTACTTTTGACCAGGACCCATAGGGAATAGGGTGTCATTTGAGACACACCATGTCTTGTGATGAGTCATGGGTTCCTCCAAAGAGGTCATTGTGATGTCAGAGCGCTCTGACAGTCAGGGCAAGTTCACACTCGTTGCCGATCACCTGGCTTTGGTCTACATCCGTGACTGCATCTATCTCTGAGTTGTTGCTCTGGGCTGGGAAACAACTGTCATTTGGTCGAGGGGGTGATAGGTTGCAGAGAAGACATACAACTTTGCTTACATCACAGGTTGAATCATGTGATTAAAAGAAAGGAGGACTTGCCCTTGGGGGATGTATTCTTGATGGGAAAATCAAAATCTGGGCTATACAGATGCATAATGTTGGGTGATCTTGTTTGACTGTACAGCTTGGTTCTAAAGAGTGGATACTAAATGATGACAGATAATATCAACTTCAGACATAAGTCTAGCTGTAATTCATGTCAAATCAAATCAAATTGTATTGGTCACACACACATGGTTAGCAGATGTTAATGCGAGTGAGGCGAAATGTGCTTGTGCTTCTAGTTCAGACAATGCAGTAATATCTAACAAGTAATCTAACAATTCCACAACAACGACCTTATACACACATGTGTAAAGGAATGAATAACAATATTTACGTACATATAAATATATGGATGAGCGATGGCCGAACGGCATAGGCAAGATGCAGTAGATGGCACAGAGTACAGTATATACTGTACATATAAGATGAGTAACGTAGGGTATGTAAACATTATATCAAGTGGCATTGTTTAAAGTGAGTATTGATGTATATATTACAACCAATTTTTTATTATTAAAGTGGCTAGAGATTTGAGTCAGTATGTTGGCAGCAGCCACTCAATGTTAGTGATGAATGTTTAACAGTCTGATGGCCTTGAGATAGAAGCTGTTTTGAGAGTGAGGTTATTTTCCTGACACCACACTCCGAGGGCCCTCACCTCCTCCCTGTAGGCCATCTCAACGTTGATGGTAATCAAGCCTACCACTGTAGTGTCGTCTGCAAACTTGATGATTGAGTTGTAGGCGTGCATGGCAACTGTAGTCAAGCTGTAGTCTATTAACAGCATTCTTACATAGGTATTCCTCTTGTCCAGATGGGTTAGGGCAGTGTGCAGTGTGATTGCGATTGCGTTTTCTGTTGACCTATTGGGGATGTAAGCAAATTGGAGTGGGTCTAGGGTGTCAGGTAAGGTGGAGGTGATATGATCCTTGACTAATCTCTCAAAGCACTTAATGATGACGGAAGTGAGTGCTATGGGGCTATAGTCGTTTAGCTCAGTTACCTTAGCTTTCTTGGGAACAGGAACAATGGTGGCCCTCTTGAAGCATGTGGGGACAGCAGACTGGGATAGGGATTGATTGAATATGTCCGTAAACACACCAGCCAGCTGGTCTGCGCATGCTCATAGGACGCGGCTGGGGATGACGTCTGGGCCGGCAGCCTTGCGAGGGTTAACACGTTTAAATGTTTTACTCACGTTGGCTGCGGTGAAGGAGAGTCCACAGGTTTTGGTAACGGGCCATGTCGGTGGCACTGTATTGTTCTCAAAGTGTGCAAAGAAGTTGTTTAGTTTGTCTGGGAGCAAGATATCGTGGTCCGCGACGGGGCTGGTTTTCTTTTTGTAGTCCGTGATTAACTGTAGACCCTGCCACATACCTCTCGTGTCTGAGCCGTTGAATTGCCACTCTACTTTGTCTCTATACTGACGCTTAGCTTGTTTTATTGCCTTGTATAGGGAATAGCTACACTGTTTGTATTCGGTCATGTTTCCGGTCACCTTGCCCTGATTAAAAGCAGTGCTTTCAGTTTTGTGCGAATTATGCCATCAATCCACGGTTTCTGGTTGGGGAAGGTTTTAATTGTCGCCGTGGGTACAACATCACAGATGCACTTGATAATAAACTCACTCACAGAATCAGCATATACATCAATGTTGTTGTTCGACGCTATCCGGAACATATCCCAGTCCACATGATCGAAGCAATCTTGAAGAGTGGAATGAGATTGGTCGGACCAGCGTTGAACAGACCTGAGCACGGGCGTTTCCTGTTTTAGTTTCTGTCTGTAGGCTATATGTTGGTTGCATATAGGCTGACCGAAAATAGTATCGACACAGGGGCCAGTTACACTGCATCTCACCTTACCGTAGGAAGGAATAAATTGTTATTTTACACATACACACACAGTCTTATGCAATTAACCTTGTGGGGACAAACAATTCAATCCCATTTAAAACCCTATCTGCCCTAACCCCTAACCCTAACCCGTACCCTTACCCTAACCCGAAAACCTAACCCTAGCTCATAACCCTAACACTAAACCTAATTCTAACCCTAACACTAACCTTAAGCCTAAAAATAGCATTGACCTTGTGGGGACCAACACATCTTTTTTGTTGGTTTACTATTCTTGTGGTCCCCAAAAGTATAATTAAACATGTCCACACAAACACACACACACACAGTGCCCCCAACAAAATTATAATGAAAGATACTGCACTTTTGTCATTGAACCATATGTGACTGTATTAGATTACATCTCTAGGCTGTGGTGGAGGAGAGGATGACCTTTCCAAAGTCTCTGTGGCTGCATGAGTTTCATAAAAGTTATATGAGCAGTGGTATGAAACTGGATATGGACTGAACTGTGGGCATTGAGCATTCATGTCAGCTGCCTCTAACACTGGGTGTGTCCCAAATTACAACCTAATCCCTATAAAGTACACTACTTTTGACCGGCTCTGGTCAAAAGTAGTGCACTATATAGGGAATGTGGTGCCATTTGGGACGTAACCACTGACAGAATTTACCACTGTTTTATGACAATGATATTCCATTCCAAACAATTCAAATGTAGTTCCACCATTCAGGCATTCAATTCAGGCCAAATTAGGAAAGTATCTAGAATGTATCAAGGCACAAGGTGAGACCCAGATGCAGACACAGGAGGCAGATGGTTGGAGCCTTACAATGTTTAATAATCCAAAGGGGTAGGCAAGAGGTCAAACCCAGAGATTGAATCCAGGAGGTGCAGAGTGGCAGACAGGCTCGTGGTCAGAAAGGCGGGTACAGATTCCAGAACAGGCAGGGGTCAAAACCGGGAGGACTGGAAAAAGGAGAATAGCAAAAGGACTATGGGGAAAAACACGCTGGTTGACTTGACTAAAAATACAAGACGAACTGGCACAGAGAGACACGAAACACAGGGATAAATACACTGGGGAAAATAAGCGACACCTGGAGGGGGTGGAGACAATCACAGGAACAGGTGAAACAGACCAGGGGGTGACAGAATGTCAATGTATACTGAAACTGTAGCCTTTATTTTGTACTGTATAGCCAACTCCTAATGTTGCTGTCATGTTGTCATGTTTGGCATGAAAGGACCATAGGAGTTGGCAAGACAGCACAAAACAGATCTGGGATCAGGCCATTGAACCTGTATCAGATTCACCCACAACTCACCCTACTAAACACATGTAATCTCTCTATCTCACTCTCTCTCTCCCTCCTAGGCATACAGCAGTGACAACAATAAACAAGCTCTATCCACTGTGATATGATGTGATATGAGCATCTTGTTGCCACTGAAACACCCCCATTGAGGGAGGTTGAAAAGAGCAGCCAATGCTATCTCACCTATGACCTCTGGCTTTCACAGAGGGAATATCCTAGAGTACCTGGGAATACTATTCCACCATTGGCAGAGAGACGAGGAGCAGGCACACTGTACAGTACCAACTACATCATGTTGTATAACAAACAACACACCAGCAGAGAGAGGAGGAGCAGGCATACTGTACAGTATCAACTACATCATGTTGTATAACAAACAACACACCAGCAGAGAGAGGAGGAGCAGGCATACTATACAGTATCAACTACATCATGTTGTATAACAAACAACACACTAGCAGAGAGAGGAGGGGCAGGCATACTGTACAGTACCAACTACATCATGTTGTATACCAACAACACACCAGCAGAGAGAGGAGGAGCAGACATACTGTACAGTACCAACTACATCATGTTGTATACAAACAACACACCAGCAGAGAGAGGAGGGGCAGGCATACTGTACAGTACCAACTACATCATGTTGTATACCAACAACACACCAGCAGAGAGATGAGGGGCAGGCATACTGTACAGTACCAACTACATCATGTTGTATACCAACAACACAACAGCAGAGAGAGGATGGCAGGCATACTGTACAGTACCAACTAAATCATGTTGTATACCAACAACACACCAGCAGAGGGAGGAGGAGCAGGCATACTGTACAGTATCAACTACATCATGTTGTATACCAACAACACACCAGCAGAGAGAGGAGGAGCAGGCATACTGTACAGTACCAACTAAATCATGTTGTATACCAACAACACACCAGCAGAGGGAGGAGGAGCAGGCATACTGTACAGTATCAACTACATAATGTTGTATAGCAACAACACACCAGCAGAGGAAGGGGGAGGAGGCATACTGTACAGTACCAACTACATCATGTTGTATACCAACAACACACCAGCAGAGGGAGGGGCAGCAGGCATACTGTACAGTACCAACTACATCATGTTGTATACCAACAACACACCAGCAGAGAGAGGAGGAGCAGGCATACTGTACAGTACCAACTACATCATGTTGTATACCAACAACACACCAGCAGAGGGAGGGGGAGCAGGCATACTGTACAGTACCAACTACATCATGTTGTATACCAACAACACACCAGCAGAGAGGAGGAGCAGGCATACTGTACAGTATCAACTACATCATGTTGTATACCAACAACACACCAGCAGAGAGAGGAGGAGCAGGCATACTGTACAGTATCAACTACATCATGTTGTATACCAACAACACACCAGCAGAGGGAGGGGGAGCAGGCATACTGTACAGTACCAACTACATCATGTTGTATACCAACAACACACCAGCAGAGGGAGGGGGAGGAGGCATACTGTACAGTACCAACTACATCATGTTGTATACCAACAACACACCAGCAGAGGGAGGAGGAGCAGGCATACCGTACAGTATCAACTACATCATGTTGTATACCAACAACACACCAGCAGAGGGAGGGGTAGCAGGCATACTGTACAGTATCAACTACATCATGTTGTATACCAACAACACACCAGCAGAGAGAGGAGGAGCAGGCATACTGTACAGTATCAACTACATCATGTTGTATACCAACAACACACCATTTCTCTGTTCAGCATTTCACAAAAACATCAACCATACAACTGAGTCAGCTTTCGAGAAAATTACAGCTCTGTGATATAAAGCCTGAAATAAGTGTTGACTTTTGTCAGTTTTCCCTCCTCTCAGTCTGAGTATAGTGGAGTATAGTCTATAGGCTGTGTTGACCACGGGAGAGGTCAACAAGTCACTTCTGGAGTCATTTTGGAGAATATTTTCTGAGGGGCAACATTACCAAGATTTACGAGGGATTTTGTGTGTGTCTGCACTTCTTAGCATTCCGTCCTGATATTTAGCAGTTTTATTTTTATAGTCTAGACCAGGCCTGAACAAAGGCAGGCCCGGAGGCCGTAGGCGGCCTGCGACCTAATTCAATACAACCCGCGGAATAATGCTCAGATCACTTAAAGAATTTGTGATAGTAAAGTTTTGAAAAAATATTTGTTATTCAAATGAAAAGCCCAATGAATACTCACCTTTGTGTAATGATTTAACTTCCACCGCTTGTGGGACATTTATTTTGAAGGCACGTATAAATAACAACTGCACGAGGACAGACAGTGACTGACAATCTTTTTCAAAGATTTCTAAGAAAAGGAAAGTAGACAAAGAATGAAGGGTGTTCCAGCAAGAGTGGACATCGACATATTTCTTTATTGATTCATCAGGGAAAGCTGTGTGCTAAGTATGCAAAGAGAGCATCACTGTCTTGAAAGACTACAACTTGTCCCGAGACTTCCAGTCGAAGTATGCAGAGAAATATAGGAATATGTCTTCTGAGCAGAGGGAAAGTGCATCGAAAGAGTTTTTTCTCAGTTATAAAAGCAGAAAAGACTTTTAAGAAAACTGCATTCAGTAAACGACTGAAACTCGAGAGCTAGATATGTACTGTCCCACAAGATTGCTAAACATAGCAAGCCATTCACTGAGGGCAAATTCATGAAATAATGTTTAATTGACTCTGCAGCAATACTTTGCCCCGACAAGAAAGAGCTGTTTGATGTCGCACAGAATATGGAACGAGGTAAAGGATTTCACCTATTTCTCCTTATCTCTTAAAGGGTGTGGGACCTGGATGAGAGCAGTGATGCACGTGACACGGCCTAAGTTGTGGATATCTATAAAAATCTGTAAACATAGATATCATCCTGACCAACCTGCCCTCTAAATACACCTCTGCTGTCTTCAACCAGGATCTCAGCGATCACTGCCTCATTGCCTGCGTCTGTAATGGGTCTGCGGTCAAATGACCACCCCTCATCACTGTCAAACACTCCCTAAAACACTTCAGCAAGCAGGCCTTTCTAATCAACCTGGCCCAGGTATCCTGGAAGGATATTGACCTCATTCAGTCAGTAGAGGATGCCTGGTTATTCTTTAGAAGTGCTTTCCTCACCATCTTAAATAAGCATGCCCTATAAAAAAATGTAGAACCAGGAACAGATATAGCCCTTGGTTCACTCCAGACCTAACTGCCCTTGATCAGCACAAAAACATCCTGTGGTGTACTGCATTAGCATCGATTAGCCCCCACGATATGCAACTTTTCAGGGAAGTTAGGAACCAATAGTTAGGAAAGCAAAGGCTATCTTTTTCAAACAGAAATTTGCATCCTGTAGCACAAACTCCAAAAAGTTCTGGGAAACTGTAAAGTCCATGGAGAATAAGAGCACCTCCTCCCAGCTGCCCACTGCACTGAGGCTAGGAAACACTGTCACCACCGATAAATCCACGATAATTGAGAATTTCTACGACTGGCCATGCTTTCCACCTGGCTAACCCTACCCTGGTCAACAGCCCTGCACCCTCAACAGCAACTTGCCCAAACCTCCCCCATTTCTCCTTCACCCAAATCCAGATAGCTGATGTTCTGAAAGAGTTGCAAAATCTGTACCCGTTAAAATCAGCCGGGCTAGACCATCTGGAACATCTCTTTCTAAAATTATCCGCCAAAATTGTTGCAACCCCTATTACCAGCCTGTTCAACCTCTCTCAACCTCTCTTTCTAAGATCTTCGAAAGCCAAGTTTGCAAACAGATCACCGACCGTTTTGAATCCCAAGGTATTCTCTGCTATGCAATCTGGTTTCCGAGCTGGTCATGGGTGCACTTCAGCCACTCTTAAGGTCCTAAACGATATCATAACTGCCATCGATAAAATACATTACTGTGCAGCCATATTTATCGACCTGGCCAAGCCTTTCGACTCTGTCAATCACCACATTCTTATTGGCAGACTCAGCAGCCTTGGTTTCTCAATTGACTTCCTCGCCTGGTTCACCAACAATTTCTCAGACAGAGATCAGTGTGTCAAATGGGAGGGCCTGTTGTCCGGACCTCTGGCAGTCTCTATGGGGGTGCCACAGGGTTCAATTCTCGGGCTGACTCTTTTCTCTGTAAACATCAATGATATCGCTCTTGCTGCTGGTGATTCTCTGATCCACCTCTACGCAGATGACACCATTCTGTATACTTCTGTCCTTTCTTGGACACTGTGTTAACTAACCTCCAGACAAGCTTCAATGCCATACAACTCTCCTTCCGTGGCCTCCAACTGCTCTTAAATGCAATTAAAACTAAATGCATGCTCTTCAACCGATCTCTGCCCGCACCTGCCCGTCCGTCCAGCATCACTACTCTGGACGGTTCTGACTTAGAATATGTGGACAATTACAAAAACCTAGGTGTCTGGTTAGACTGTAAACTCTCCTTCCAGACTCACATTAATTATCTCCAATCCAAAAATGTAATCTAGAATCGGCTTCCTACTTCGCAACAAAGCATCCTACACTCATGCTGCCAAACCCTCGTAAAACTGACTATCCTACCGATCCTTGACTTCGGCGATGTCATTTACAAAATAGCCTCCAACACTCTACTCAGCAAATTGGATGCAGTCTATCACAGTGGCATCCGTTCTGTCACCAAAGCCCCATATACTACCCACCACTGCGACCTGTATGCTCTCGTTGGCTGGCCCTCGCTACATATTCGTCGCCAAACCCACTGGCTCCAGGTCATCTATAAGACTTTGCTAGGTAAAGCCCCACCTTATCTCAGCTCACTGGTAGCAGCACCAATCCTTAGCATGTGCTCCATTAGGTATATTTCACTGGTCACCCCCAAAGCCAATTCCTCCTTTGACAGCCTTTCCTTCCAGTTCTCTGCTGCCAATGACTGGAAAGAATTGCAAAAATCACTGAAGCTGGAGACTCATATCTCCCTCACTAAATTTAAACATCAGCTGTCAGAGCAGCTCACAGATCATTGCACCTGTGCATAGCCCATCTGTATATAGCCCATCCAACCACCTCATCCCCATAATGTTATTTATTTTTTTGCTCCTTTGCACCCCAGTATCTCTACTTGCACATTCATCTTCTGCACATCTATCACTCCGGTGTTTAATTGCTAAATTGTAATTACTTCACCACTACAGCCTATTTATTGCCCTACCTCCCTAATCTTACCCCATTTGCACACACTGAATATAGATTTTTTTCTATTGTGTTATTGACTGTACATTTGTTTATTCCATGTGTAACTCTGTTTGTGTCGCACTGCTTTGCTTTATCCTGGCCAGGTCACAGTTGTAAATGAGAACTTGTTCTCAACTGGCCTACCTGGTTAAATAAAGGTGAAATACATTTTTTTTTTTTTTTAAACTTGACAGGATTTTTTTTTTTTTAAAGGACGCAAGATCAAGCAGCTGAGCTGAACCCAGATCAGAGAAGTATTTTCCTGCATTGCATTATTCATCAGGAGGTCCTCTGTAAATGTGTTCTGAAAATGAGCCATGTTGTGGATACAGTCACTAAATTGGTAAACATCATAAGAGGAAAATCTTTAAACCACAGGCATTTTGTCTCACTGTTGGAAGAGACAGAGTCGGGTCATGCAGATCTCCCCTACCACACAAATGTGAGATGGCTGAGTTTGGGGAAGGTGCTTAAAGGGTGTGGGACCTGAAGTCGGAGATTGCTAATGAAAGAAAAATATGTGGATTTCCCTCAACTGCAAGATAAAGAATGGTTGGCTGATTTTGCCTTCACTGTGGACATCATGGCCCTCATGAATGAACTGAATTACAAACTACAAGGGAAGGGCCTTTTTGCCCATCAGATGTACAGCCTTGTCAAAATTACTCCTCCTGACCCGCCAAGTAGAAGCCAACAATCTCACCCACCTTCCGACACTACTAGTCTGTTCCCTATCAGATGACCAGCAGGAGAAGTAGACATTGCTGCTGCGTGCTTTGAACGCTGAGTTGTCTCGCGTCTTGAGGATTTCAAAGTGTAAAAGTGAAAATGACATGCTGTTGGTTTCCTCTCCTTTCACCTTCAATGTGGATAACGCTTCCACTGACCTGCAACTTGAACTTATCGATCTTAAGTCTGATGCAGTGATTGGAGAACTATTCAAAACAATGTCACTGACGAGGTTCTATGCATCTGTCACATACACTCCCTCTCCGGGCTCTAGGTCATTAGGCTGCTGATTATCCCACATACCTGTCTCTCGAGCACCTGCGCCTCATGACACTCACCAGGACTCCATCACCTTCCCTATATCTGTCCCTCCCCTTGGTTCTTTCCTCAGGTGTTAATGACTCTGTTTTCATGTTGGTGCATTGTTTGTGTTAGGTGTTCATTGTTTCTTTTATTTATTAAAACACTCACTCCCTGAACTTGCATCCCAACTCACAGTGCACTCATTACAGAATAACACCTCACCTAAGGGAAGCATCAGGGAGTTTTTTTATTTCATGTGTCAGAGTAATGACGTTGGGTCCGGGAACTGCTACAGGCTCTCATGCCTCAACCATATCGCCAGGCTTCCCTGCCTCAGCCGGCTCGCCAGGCTTAGTCGGCTCGTCGGGCTTTCATGCCTCCACCGGATCACCAGGCTCCCCTGCTTCCACTGGCTCGTCAGGTTCTCATGCCTCAGCCGGCTCGCCAGGCTCCCCTGCTTCCACCGGCTCGTCAGGTTCTCATGCCTTAGCCGGATCGCCAGGCTCCCCTGCTTCCACTGGCTCGTCAGGTTCTCATGCCTCAGCCGGATCGCCAGGCTCCCATGCCTCAACCGATCTGCCAGGTTCCTGCCCCCCAGCTGACTCGACAGGTTTACATGCCTCTGCTGGCGTGACAGGTTCTCGCACATCAGCAGGGGTGACCGGTCCGCTCCTGATCTCCGGGTTCGTCCCCTTTGTTGACGTCTTGCGGCTGGAGCCACGCGTCGGGGAGTGGGTACTGTCATGTATACTCCCTCTCCAGCCTCTAGGTTTCAGGCTGCTGATTATCCCACACATCTGTCACCATCGTCTCGCACACCTGCGCCTCATGACACTCACCAGGACTCCATCACCTTCCCTATATCTGTCACTCCCCTTGGTTCTTTCCTCAGGTGTAATTGACTAGGTTTTCATGTCGGTGCGTTGTTTGTGTTTTGTGTTCATTGTTTATTTTATTTATTAAAACACTCACTTCCTGAACTTGCTTCCTGACTCTCAGCGCACTCGTTACAGCATCTCTCGATCAACAAAACTTTCCAAAGATTAGACGTCATGCTCAGAAGATGTTTGTACTGTTTGTGTCAACCTATGAAGGTGAACATTTTCAGTGATGAAATATAACAAGTCAAGGCACAGATCATCTCTTACTGACTCTCACCTCTCAGTAATCCTGTGCATAGCGACATCAGAAACTATACCTGACTTCACTGCTCTAGTCAATGCCTATCAGAGACTTCACTCCTCACACTGATTAAGTAGTTCAAATGTAATGTTGAGCTCTCTCTATCTTGTGTTTTTGTGCATACCTGTTATGTTCTGTCCATGGTGCTGGATGCACAGTGTAATTTTCCCTCTGTGTAGTTCATTGCATGTTTAATTATAAAAATACCTTCCAAAAGGAGAACATAGATGTGGTTTTATTTCTGTGCATGTTGAAAATGTCAAATAAGTAGCACATCTGGACGTGATTTCTAATGTATAATCCTGTTAAATGATTCTGGCTTGTAATGGCAAAAATACATTCTAATGTGGTCCTCCATGGAAAATAATTCCCCAGGCCTGGTCTAGACCATAGTGCCCCAGTGCCTTCTAACATGAGCTAAGAAGTGTGCGGTAACATGCTAACACACCAAAATGTGACTTTGTGGGGTGGCAGGTAGACTTGCTTGTTAGAGAGACAAGCCAGCAACCGGAGGGTTGCCAATTTGAATCCGTGGTCTGTCGGGAAGTGAGCTTGTAATTGGAGGGTTGTTGGTATAAAATCCTAGATGCCATTTCATGCTGTTTTGCTCTTGAGCAAGGCACTAAACCCCCCACAACAACAGTTCCCAGAGTGCCCAGTATGGCAGCTCCACACGCCTCTCTCCAAAAGCTGTATGTGTTTGTAAATTCAAATGTAAAATGTGTATGCATGTGTCTTTCGGAGAGGTTGGGTTCAAATTGACAATCACATTTTGGTTGTACCTTGTGTGCAATTGACCAATAAAATGATCTTAATCTGAAATTGCAGACATCTAAGGTTGCCTAAATAGGGCTGCCTGTGTAGGGCAAAAGATCAGAACAGGCTGCCTGTGTGAACAGCCTAAGTGCCTCTTTTTGCACTTTTTCTGAGATGGTGTCTGGGGTTAAATGGCTTTAAGGCCCAGAGTACTCTTCATGCGCATGGCTTATGATTATTTATAGGGTTAGTGTTTATGTTTATCTATAGGGTAAGTATGACAGACACTGAACTGGTCCTCAGGATCCTCAGACATCCTCACCTCTGGAAGCTTCTAGAAGCCAGCCTCAGTCACCTCACTGTTGGGTCAGAGGTCAACCATGTAACCTGACCTTGTCATGACAGGAGCGATGCTTTGGGACCATCCTGAGGAGAAATAATCCTCCAACACTAATTTTTAGTATATCCCCACCCTACCCCAGCCTGTGTACAGGTGTTGTGATGTTAGGGCCATTAGGTACAGGGTATTATTGTAAAGAGTTTGAGCAAAGGCCTATGTGAGTTTGTGAGGACTGAGACTGTATTGGGCTAGTGAGACTAAGATGGGGCATATGAACAGAACAGCAGAATGAGAAGTGAAGCCTAGTAAGAGAGTGGAAAAGACAGGTATTGTAGATACTAGGGCTAAAGAGCAGCAGTATAAGCCTAGGGAGAGAGCGGGATATTGTAGTCCTGTCCTGGTCTACCCCTCAGCAGTTGGTCATGGGTATGAAATGGGCTGCTGCATGGCAGAATTGGCAAGGTTGGCTGTCATGAGGGCGCTCCATTTGTGATTGGACTGGGAACAGAGGCATAGCGTGCAAGACCGCCGCAGGCAGCCAGGGAGGGAGCACACTCCACACAAAACACCCAGTGCAGCACAAATGGCCCCGAAGCTGTGAAATATCTAAGGCCTGGCACTCTTCTCTCATGTAAAAAAAGAATCCTCAGGGTGCCAAAAGGCAAGCCGAGAAAATAAACAAAACACCCAAAGCCTTTCTCTCCAGCTCTGGGTTTGAGTTTACTACCTACAGGTTTAGATGATACTGGAGATACTGAGGAGTCCAAAACCTGAGCTGGTAAAGCAACAGACATAAAAAAAAAAAGCAAAAGCGAACTTGACAGGTAGCAAGGGGAGGTTCTGGTTAAGTTAGAGGCGGTGTAGAGGGGGAGACACAGCAGTCAGCTGAATTTAACTGCCTTGTGAGGAAATGTAAAACCTTTTATTGGCATTTAAAAGGAGATAGCACAAATGAGGGCCTATTGTGAGTGCCCCTATGGAAGGGTTGGGGGGGTGGGAGGGGGAGGGGGATTGTGCACAGCTCAGTTGGCTTTGGAACCCAGGGATTTGGGATCAGCCCGCCCGGCAGCTATAAAAAACATGAAGGCCAAAGCCTGTTTTTTTCCACCGTTAAAACAGCTAGTTGCAAAGCACTGTTTATTCAAATACCTGTTATTCAAAGTTACTGAACTAGTACTGATGATATTATGAAAGTCCAACAATTATATTGTTTCACACTTACTTCAACAGAATAGGGAAGGAGTAAAACATCTGCTTATAAATTGCATGGTCCTAAATGTTAACTTTTAGTGTGCTGCCGCTGCCAGGCTGAATAACAGCAGAAGGATTTTAAAGCTGTTGTTTATGAGTTAGACTATAAAAATAAATCTGCTTAATATCAGGACGGAATGCTCAGAAGTGCAGACACACACAACATCCCTCGTAAATCTTGGTAATGTTACCCCTCAGAAAATATTCCTCAAAACGATTCCAGAAGTGAATTATTGACCTCTCTCATGGTCAACACAGCCTACAGACTATACTCAGACTGAGTCCTTGGGCAGAGGGGATAAAATTGCCAAAAGGAAACAGCTATTTCAGGCTTCAAATCCCAATGCTGTGATTATGTCCGTCTCAAAGGCTGACTCAGCTCTACAGTTATGTGACGGTTAATGTTTTTGCCAAAGGCCTAAAGTATAGTATAGTTGTCTAATGATACTGATTTAGGCTACACATTCCATAGGTAGACTATCTTTTGTCAACTTAGAACTCACATGTCAAACTACTTTATCATATAAC
This sequence comes from Oncorhynchus mykiss, assembly GCF_057628025.1. Lineage (NCBI taxonomy): Eukaryota > Metazoa > Chordata > Actinopteri > Salmoniformes > Salmonidae > Oncorhynchus > Oncorhynchus mykiss. The sequence goes on from NC_143043.1 coordinate 41,144,118, forward strand.
GTTAATCAAGCCTTGTACTGGACATATTTGTATGTACATATTTACATTCACAATCCCTGATAACGGAAACGGATAACTCTTGAGCCTGAAATAAAACCTGTGTGAGTGACTTGCCCTATAGCTTATAAGATAAAAATGACATTTATCAAGTCTTGCCACTTACTGCCTCCACAATCATGTGCCAGAGGAGGAAAATGCTACTGTATAGCCACAGAGACTGGGTATGCAATGTGCTCCTAATCTATAGCTTGTAGATAACTATTGTTGTGTCCAAGGACAGTGTTACTATTAATCTAAACGTATTTTATTTAAAAAAACAATATAACATTATGCAATATATAATATACCCAGGATTAAGCTGTACTTTACAGGTTTGAGACTGCAACTATTTCGTTTCAACTTCTTTCATTTTCTAAAGCATTGTCTAATATTATGTAATAGGTATATCAAATGTAACATAAGAATCATTGTTTGTGCTGGCTGGTATAGCTCAATATACTGTATGTGTAGCTGTATAGTCCAGAGAGAAGCTGTCCTTCTGCAGGTCATAGAATCAGAGAGTGGTCTGGGAAACTGAAGACCTTGAAGCATCCACACCGTAACGTTACTCCCTAATGCAACAGACAGCCCTGGCCGCCTCTCTCTCCCTATTGGTGCTTGGTTACTATCTTTTGGATACTTTTTGCTCGAGTTGATTACAAGAAAACAGGAAACAGTGAATAATAACATTTTCCATGGGATTTCACTTGCAACTACCTCTGAGAAAACAAATCAATACTTGCCAGCTTGTCATCTATATTTTCAACTATCAGTGTTGACAGAGAATTTCAGTATTACATGCATTTGAAAAACGTATTTGAATTATCTTTTAATTACACTGGGCTGAATTACACTCCAATGTATTGTGTATTTGTTATTTTCTGTTTCACCTGTCCTTGTGCTTGTCTCCACCCCCCTCTAGGTGTCGCTTATTATTCCTGGTTTATTTATCCCTGTGTTTCCTGTCTCTCTGTGCCAGTTGGTCTTATTTTGCCAAGTCACCAGAGTTTTTCCTAGCTCCTTTTTCCCAGTCTCTATTTTTTCTTAGCACTCCTGGTTTTGACCCTTGTCTATCCTGATGCCGAACCCGTATGCCTGACCAGCCTGCCTTGATCTCCAGCCTGATCTTACTTGGTACTGTTTGGACTCTGATCTGGTTTATAAACTCTCACCTGTCCCCGACCTGCCTTTTGCTATTTTAAATATCAGAGGTCAACCATCTGCCTGCTGTGTCTGCATTTGGGTCTCGCCTTGTGCCCTTATAATCATTTTTATAGCGGTTCACATTTTGTGACCCCCTTTCACAGTACATTGGTATCAGATGTCTGATATCAGGTTTGATAAGAGTGTCTGCTAAGTGATCTAAATGGAAATGTGTATTTAAAAAATAACAATTGCAAATGATGAGCTCTGCCCCGAAACAAGGTCAATAATAATACCCACTGTGCTTTGCAATTCAATTTTGGTATGTTCATTTTCACATATACATTTACATTTTGGTAATTTAGCAGACATTATTATCCAGAGTTGTTCAGGCAGGCTACTTGCAAATGTATTTTTGTAATTTAAAATCCAAATACATGTATTTTAATTCAATAGTTTATGTTGATACATTCATTTATCTTTATGGTATTTTGTATCTGTCTTTAATAATTTCATTTGAAAAATGTTGCCCATCCCTGAGTGCTGCTAGTGTTAAACCATAATTCATAATTCATATTAAAGGCAATATCTGTCCAAGCTTGTGTGACTGCATGATTTAACTCTCTTTCCCCCGTTTACAGTATAACCAGGGTGACTGCCAGGCAGGAGTGGCCAGTACGGAGTACGGACAGGGCAAGTATGGGCCACAGCTGGGACTGTTCACTGCTTAAGGCTAGTCAGCTACCCCAATACACTTAAACAGAGAGGAACTGCCAGGAACCAGGACACAACTTCAAAGGCAACGGATACGTTTCAACTGCTTTCAGGAAGTAAACCAATTGTGATGCAGCCATTCCAAATTCTATAAACAAGTACCATGTTCCTTTCCTGGGTCATATGTTGCATGGGCTTTAGGCAGGAATGGGAAGCAGAAGAAGCACAATTTATGGTAACACAAGTCTGTGCCTGTGACTGGGAGCAGAATTAATGCCAGTAGTCTGCTGCCTGGTGCCATTGTCTTGGTGAGTTTTGGTGTGCCTTGGAGATATTTTATAAAGTATTTTACAGAGAAATCCATAACAAACCCAGTAAGCAAAATTATGTTGAAAAGATGTCTTTTAGATGTCTTTTCAGAAGTTGATGTCACGTGCATTTCAGGTGCTGAATGAAAGGTGAAAATACAGTGCCTTGCAAAAGTATTCGGCCCCCTTGAACTTTGCGACCTTTTGCCACATTTCAGGCTTCAAACATAAAGATATAAAACTGTATTTTTTTGTGAAGAATCAACAACAAGTGGGACACAATCATGAAGTGGAACGACATTTATTGGATATTTCTAACTTTTTTAACAAATCAAAAACTGAAAAATTGGGCGTGCAAAATTATTCAGCCCCTTTACTTTCAGTGCAGCAAACTCTCTCCAGAAGTTCAGTGAGGATCTCTGAATGATCCAATGTTGACCTAAATGACTAATGATGATAAATACAATCCACCTGTGTGTAATCAAGTCTCCGTATAAATGCACCTGCACTGTGATAGTCTCAGAGGTCCGTTAAAAGCGCAGAGAGCATCATGAAGAACAAGGAACACACCAGGCAGGTCCGAGATACTGTTGTGAAGAAGTTTAAAGCCGGATTTGGATACAAAAAGATGTCCCAAGCTTTAAACATCCCAAGGAGCACTGTGCAAGCGATAATATTGAAATGGAAGGAGTATCAGACCACTGCAAATCTACCAAGACCTGGCCGTCCCTCTAAACTTTCAGCTCATACAAGGAGAAGACTGATCAGAGATGCAGCCAAGAGGCCCATGATCACTCTGGATGAACTGCAGAGATCTACAGCTGAGGTGGGAGACTCTGTCCATAGGACAACAATCAGTCGTATATTGCACAAATCTGGCCTTTATGGAAGAGTGGCAAGAAGAAAGCCATTTCTTAAAGATATCCATAAAAAGTGTTGTTTAAAGTTTGCCACAAGCCACCTGGGAGACACACCAAACATGTGGAAGAAGGTGCTCTGGTCAGATGAAACCAAAATTGAACTTTTTGGCAACAATGCAAAACGTTATGTTTGGCTTAAAAGCAACACAGCTCATCACCCTGAACACACCATCCCCACTGTCAAACATGGTGATGGCAGCATCATGGTTTGGGCCTGCTTTAGATTTGGGTATGTCATTTTAGGCGGAAATTGGAAAAAAAGGGACTGATCCTTAAGATTAAGGAGCTGGAAACCCCCCAAGCCAAATCACTGTAGCTCTTTGGGAGAAACCAGAGAAATGGCAAATCCCACGAGAACAGACACTGAGCCAGAGATGCAAAGACACCCTAGCTATTGCCTACTTCAACTTCAACCATCTGCCTGCTGTGTCTGCATTTGGGTCTCGCCTTGTGCCCTTATAATCATTTTTATAGCGGTTCACATTTTGTGACCCCCTTTCACAGTACATTGGTATCAGATGTCTGATATCAGGTTTGATAAGAGTGTCTGCAAAGTGATCTAAATGGAAATGTGTATTTAAAAAATAACAATTGCAAATGATGAGCTCTGCCCCGAAACAAGGCCAATAATAATACCCACTGTGCTTTGCAATTCAATTTTGGTATGTTCATTTTCACATATACATTTACATTTTGGTAATTTAGCAGACATTATTATCCAGAGTTGTTCAGGCAGGCTACTTGCAAATGTATTTTTGTAATTTAAAATCCAAATACATGTATTTTAATTCAATAGTTTATGTTGATACATTCATTTATCTTTATGGTATTTTGTATCTGTCTTTAATAATTTCATTTGAAAAATGTTGCCCATCCCTGAGTGCTGCTAGTGTTAAACCATAATTCATAATTCATATTAAAGGCAATATCTGTCCAAGCTTGTGTGACTGCATGATTTAACTCTCTTTCCCCCGTTTACAGTATAACCAGGGTGACTGCCAGGCAGGAGTGGCCAGTACGGAGTACGGACAGGGCAAGTATGGGCCACAGCTGGGACTGTTCACTGCTTAAGGCTAGTCAGCTACCCCAATACACTTAAACAGAGAGGAACTGCCAGGAACCAGGACACAACTTCAAAGGCAACGGATACGTTTCAACTGCTTTCAGGAAGTAAACCAATTGTGATGCAGCCATTCCAAATTCTATAAACAAGTACCATGTTCCTTTCCTGGGTCATATGTTGCATGGGCTTTAGGCAGGAATGGGAAGCAGAAGAAGCACAATTTATGGTAACACAAGTCTGTGCCTGTGACTGGGAGCAGAATTAATGCCAGTAGTCTGCTGCCTGGTGCCATTGTCTTGGTGAGTTTTGGTGTGCCTTGGAGATATTTTATAAAGTATTTTACAGAGAAATCCATAACAAACCCAGTAAGCAAAATTATGTTGAAAAGATGTCTTTTAGATGTCTTTTCAGAAGTTGATGTCACGTGCATTTCAGGTGCTGAATGAAAGGTGAAAATACAGTGCCTTGCAAAAGTATTCGGCCCCCTTGAACTTTGCGACCTTTTGCCACATTTCAGGCTTCAAACATAAAGATATAAAACTGTATTTTTTTGTGAAGAATCAACAACAAGTGGGACACAATCATGAAGTGGAACGACATTTATTGGATATTTCTAACTTTTTTAACAAATCAAAAACTGAAAAATTGGGCGTGCAAAATTATTCAGCCCCTTTACTTTCAGTGCAGCAAACTCTCTCCAGAAGTTCAGTGAGGATCTCTGAATGATCCAATGTTGACCTAAATGACTAATGATGATAAATACAATCCACCTGTGTGTAATCAAGTCTCCGTATAAATGCACCTGCACTGTGATAGTCTCAGAGGTCCGTTAAAAGCGCAGAGAGCATCATGAAGAACAAGGAACACACCAGGCAGGTCCGAGATACTGTTGTGAAGAAGTTTAAAGCCGGATTTGGATACAAAAAGATGTCCCAAGCTTTAAACATCCCAAGGAGCACTGTGCAAGCGATAATATTGAAATGGAAGGAGTATCAGACCACTGCAAATCTACCAAGACCTGGCCGTCCCTCTAAACTTTCAGCTCATACAAGGAGAAGACTGATCAGAGATGCAGCCAAGAGGCCCATGATCACTCTGGATGAACTGCAGAGATCTACAGCTGAGGTGGGAGACTCTGTCCATAGGACAACAATCAGTCGTATATTGCACAAATCTGGCCTTTATGGAAGAGTGGCAAGAAGAAAGCCATTTCTTAAAGATATCCATAAAAAGTGTTGTTTAAAGTTTGCCACAAGCCACCTGGGAGACACACCAAACATGTGGAAGAAGGTGCTCTGGTCAGATGAAACCAAAATTGAACTTTTTGGCAACAATGCAAAACGTTATGTTTGGCTTAAAAGCAACACAGCTCATCACCCTGAACACACCATCCCCACTGTCAAACATGGTGATGGCAGCATCATGGTTTGGGCCTGCTTTTCTTCAGCAGGGACAGGGAAGATGGTTAAAATTGATGGGAAGATGGATGGAGCCAAATACAGGACCATTCTGGAAGAAAACCTGATGGAGTCTGCAAAAGACCTGAGACTGGGATGGAGATTTGTCTTCCAACAAGACAATGATCCAAAACATAAAGCAAAATCTACAATGGAATGGTTCAAAAATAAACATATCCAGGTGTTAGAATGGCCAAGTCAAAGTCCAGACCTGAATCCAATCGAGAATCTGTGGAAAGAACTGAAAACTGCTGTTCACAAATGCTCTCCATCCAACCTCACTGAGCTCGAGCTGTTTTGCAAGGAGGAATGGGAAAAAAATGTCAGTCTCTCGATGTGCAAAACTGATAGAGACATACCCCAAGCGACTTACAGCTGTAATCGCAGCAAAAGGTGGCGCTACAAAGTATTAACTTAAGGGGGCTGAATAATTTTGCACGCCCAATTTTTCAGTTTTTGATTTGTTAAAAAAGTTTGAAATATCCAATAAATGTCGTTCCACTTCATGATTGTGTCCCACTTGTTGTTGATTCTTCACAAAAAAATACAGTTTTATATCTTTATGTTTGAAGCCTGAAATGTGGCAAAACGTTGCAAAGTTCAAGGGGGCCGAATACTTTCGCAAGGCACTGTATGTATTTTCCAGACATTGAAAATACCTATTTTCCAAAAATGTAAAATGTGTCATTTCCAGATGTTGAAAATACATATTTTTTGGTCATTGATTCTATGGGCAAATGTCAGTTGCTATACATTCTCAATTACAGTAAGTAAGCATTATATCACAATAATAATTGTTCACACCTCTTGAGGAGCCAACTGAAGACTGGAACAAAAAATGTATTATTTCTCCCATCTATCACATCCACTTCTGTTAGCTTCTTCAAAAGCTTTAAAACTGGCAGCAATGATGTTCAAGGAGTCTAACATACAGAATAAACCAACAGACCACCAACTACATTAACATTCTGAGTAATGGTTACAGTTGAATGCACTGTCTGTGGGTCAATATGGACAAGAGTGTTTGCTGAATGACCAAAATGTAAATGTATAAACAAACACTGGCAAAGCATGCTGGGTATATTTCAAATGAGCTCCGCAGGTTTTATTCTAATGAATCATAGACGTCTAGGCTATGTTTCACAAATTTGAACATCCCAGTACAGTACGGCACAGTTTAGTACGGTAGAGCACAGTAGAACACAGAAGAGTAGTACAGTACAATACGGTACGGTATCATACAGGACAGTAGAGTTTTATTCAGTACATTACAGTACAGTACGGTACAGTACAGAATACAGTAGAGTACAGTAAAGTACAGTACAGTAGAGTAAAGTACAGTACGGAGCAAAAATCTACATCCGTGAATGTTGAAATCAAAGCTGGTCTGAATCGCACCAAAGAAAACACCCAAAAAAGACAGAGGACCAAATGCTTAGTGGGAACTAAGAATTCAACCCAAAGTGTTGAGAAAGCTGGACCTGGAGGGCATTCCATATACCGTAGAGTATCTGGAAGAGTCAGCCAAAGTTACGTTGCATTTACACTGAAACCCTGACAGAAACCATCACAGTAAGATTACCGTAAAAGAGTCTCTTTAACCTCTACACGATAGGTGTCCCCCCCGCGCGGGACAGTAGAGCTAATGTAGGCTAATGTGATTAGCATGAGGTTGTAAGTAACAAGAACATTTCCCAGGACATAGACATAGCTGATATTGGCAGAAAGCTTCAATTATTGCTAATCTAACTGCACTGTCCAATTTACAGAAGCTATTACAGTGAAATAATACCATGCTATTGTTTGAGGAGAGTGCACAGTTATTGTCACGCCCTGACCTTAGTTATCTTTGTTTTCTTTATTATTTTGGTTAGGTCACGGTGTGACGAGGGTGATATATGTGTTTTTGTCCTGTCTAGGGTTTTTGTATGTTTATGGGGTTTTTCCAGTCTAGGTGTTTTTATGTCTATAGTTGCCTAGATTGGTTCTCAATCAGAGGCAGCTGTTTATCGTTGTCTCTGATTGGGGACCATATTTAGGTAGCCATATGCCTTGAATAGTTTGTGGGTTATTGTCTATGTGTAGTTGCCTGTGTCTGCACTCGTTGTTCACAGCTTCACGTTCGTTTTGTTCTTTTGGTTAGTTTGTTTTAGTGTTTTTCGTTTGATTAAAATAAGAATGTATTCTCATCATGCTGTGCCTTGGTCTCCTCACTATGATGAACGTGACAGTTATGAACGTGAAAATGTATTAATAAAACAATTAGGCACATTTGGGCAGTCTTGATGCAACATTTTGAGCAGAAATTCAATGGTTCATTGGATCAGTCTAAAACGTTGCGCATACACTGTTGCCATCTAGTGGCCAAAATCTGAATTGCGAGCTAACCTGGAATATCTAATGTGTTATTCTCCTACATGAATTTCACATTTCCACAAACTTCAAATAGTTTCCTTTCAAATAATATCAGTAATATGCATATCCTTGCTTCAGGTCCTGAGCTACAGGCAGTTAGATTTGGGTATGTCATTTTAGGCGGAAATTGGAAAAAAAGGGACTGATCCTTAAGATTAAGGAGCTGGAAACCCCCCAAGCCAAATCACTGTAGCTCTTTGGGAGAAACCAGAGAAATGGCAAATCCCACGAGAACAGACACTGAGCCAGAGATGCAAAGACACCCTAGCTATTGCCTACTTAAACTTCAACAAGAAAAAAAAACAGTGAAATATGAATTATGAAAGATGAATATTCTTCATCCAAAATTAAAGAGATTTTAAAGATAAACATGGCTCATGATTTAACTACTGTAATGTATCACATTAAGAACACATCAGGACACAGAAACAAAATACAAGACACTAATTCAGGAAATAAAATACAATTGTAGTTATCCAACTGCTACATCAGAATGTGTGTTCTGCACGACTGAATCTCAACACCTTCACATGTAACTTGTTGAAGAGAGCCATTAGCACAATGAGTGGTCCCTGTGCTTTATACTGAGTTGGACCACCAGTATACCGTGGAGAACATTTGTGTTATGACACGGTCTAAAAGCTCTCCTGCCTGCTTCCAGTGTCCCGCTATTCTTCAGGAGAGAGAGAGACCTCAGTGGTCTAACCTCACTCGCCCCACCGCTCACCTCACACTCCCCTCTGAGCAGAGAATCATACATAAATGAATATTAATATTTACACAGACTAACTTTCTTCCTTCTTTTCTGCCTGTGTCTGTCTCTCTGTCTCTGTTTCTCTCTGTCTCTCTCTGTCAATTCAATTCAAAGACTTTAGTGGCATGGGAAACACATGTTAACATTGCCAAAGCAAGTTAAGTAGATAATAAACAAAGTGAAATAAACAATAAAAATGAACAGTAAACATTACACTCACAGAAATTTCAAAAGAAAAAAAGAAATTTAAAATGTCATATTATGTTTATATACAGTGTGGTAACGATGTGCAAATAGTTAAAGTACACAAGGGAAAATAAATAAACATAAATATGGGTTGTATTTACAATGATGTTTGTTCTTCACTGGTTGCCCTTTTCTTGAGGCAACAGGTCATAAATATTGCTGCTGTGATGGCACACTGTGGAATTTCAACTAATAGATATAGGAGTTTATCAAAATCGGATTTGTTTTTGAATTCTTTGTGGATCTGTGTAATCTCAGGGAAATATGTGTCTCTAATATGGTCATACATTTGGCAGGAGGTTAGGAAGTGCAGCTCAGTTTCAACTCATTTTGTGGGCAGTGTACACATAGCCTGTCTTCTCTTGAGAGCCATGTATGCCTACGGCGGCCTTTCTCAATAGCAAGGCTATGCTCACTGAGTCTGTAAATAGTCAAAGTTGTCCTTAAGTTTGGGTCAGTCACAGTGGTGAGGTATTCTGCCACTGTGTACTCTCTGTTTTGGGCCAAACAGAATTCTAGTTTGCTCAGTTTGTTGGTTAATTCCTTCCAATTTGTTGAGTAATTATCTTTTTGTTTTCTCATGATTTGGTTTGGTCTAATTGTGTTGCTGTCCTGGGCTCTGTGGGGTCTGTTTGTATTTGTGAACAGAGCCCCAGGAACAGCTAGCTTAGGGACTCTTCTCCAGGTTCATCTCTCTGTAGGTGATGGCTTTGTCATGGAAGGTTTGTGAATCGCTTCCTTGTAGGTGATTGTAGAAGTTAACAACTATTTTCTGTTTTGATCATTATCAGGTATCGTCTAATTCTGTTCTGCATGCATTATTAGGTGTTTTACGTTGTACATAAAGGATATTTTTTGCAGAATTCTGCATGCAGAGTCTCAATTTGGTGTTTGTCCCATATTATGAATTCTTGGTTGATGAGTGGACCACAAACCTCACAAGTATAAAGGGCAATGGGTTCTATAACTGATTCAAGTATTTTTAGCCAGATCCTAATTGGTATGTCGAATTTTATGTTCCTTTTGATGGCATAGAAGTTCTTTCTTGCCATCTCCATCTCCCTCTCCCTCTCTCTCTCTCTCTCTATTACTCTGTCTCTCTCGGTCTCTCTCTCTCTCTCTCTGTCTCTCTCTCGCTCTCTGTGCCTCTTGCTCTCATCTCACTGAAGGAGAGTTTGGGATCTGATCTCACTGAAGGAGAGTTTGGGATCTGATCTCACTGAAGGAGAGTTTGTGTTGGTTTGTGTTACACCATGCTGTAACTGTCCACCTCATGCTGACTACGAGGTCACTTAGCACATTATACAATTAACTCTGAATGGAACGAGGCCCCTCGTTCAATACCAGGACAATATGTTGCTCATTGTCCAAGAGGCGGAGAATGGTAGGAAACACACTACAGACATGCATGAATGAAAACATGCACACATGGGCAGGCACACATACACAGAATGTACAGTGCCTTGCGAAAGTATTCGGCCCCCTTGAACTTTGCGACCTTTTGCCACATTTCAGGCTTCAAACATAAAGATATAAAACTGTATTTTTTTGTGAAGAATCAACAACAAGTGGGACACAATCATGAAGTGGAACGACATTTATTGGGATATTTCAAACTTTTTTAACAAATCAAAAACTGAAAAATTGGGCGTGCAAAATTATTCAGCCCCCTTAAGTTAATACTTTGTAGCGCCACCTTTTGCTGCGATTACAGCTGTAAGTCGCTTGGGTTGTCTCTATCAGTTTTGCACATCGAGAGACTTTTTCCCATTCCTCCTTGCAAAACAGCTCGAGCTCAGTGAGGTTGGATGGAGAGCATTTGTGAACAGCAGTTTTCAGTTCTTTCCACAGATTCTCGATTGGATTCAGGTCTGGACTTTGACTTGGCCATTCTAACACCTGGATATGTTTATTTTTGAACCATTCCATTGTAGATTTTGCTTTATGTTTTGGATCATTGTCTTGTTGGAAGACAAATCTCCGTCCCAGTCTCAGGTCTTTTGCAGACTCCATCAGGTTTCCTTCCAGAATGGTCCTGTATTTGGCTCCATCCATCATCCCATCAATTTTAACCATCTTCCCTGTCCCTGCTGAAGAAAAGCAGGCCCAAACCATGATGCTGCCACCACCATGTTTGACAGTGGGGATGGTGTGTTCAGCTGTGTTGCTTTTACGCCAAACATAACGTTTTGCATTGTTGCCAAAAAGTTCCATTTTGGTTTCATCTGACCAGAGCACCTTCTTCCACATGTTTGGTGTGTCTCCCAGGTGGCTTGTGGCAAACTTTAAACAACACTTTTTATGGATATCTTTAAGAAATGGCTTTCTTCTTGCCACTCTTCCATAAAGGCCAGATTTGTGCAATATACGACTGATTGTTGTCCTATGGACAGAGTCTCCCACCTCAGCTGTTGATCTCTGCAGTTCATCCAGAGTGATCATGGGCCTCTTGGCTGCATCTCTGATCAGTCTTCTCCTTGTATGAGCTGAAAGTTTAGAGGGACGGCCAGGTCTTGGTAGATTTGCAGTGGTCTGATACTCCTTCCATTTCAATATTATCGCTTGCACAGTGCTCCTTGGGATGTTTAAAGCTTGGGAAATCTTTTTGTATCCAAATCCGGCTTTAAACTTCTTCACAACAGTATCTCGGACCTGCCTGGGGTGTTCCTTGTTCTTCATGATGCTCTATGCGCTTTTAACGGACCTCTGAGACTATCACAGTGCAGGTGCATTTATACAGAGACTTGATTACACACAGGTGGATTGTATTTATCATCATTAGTCAATTAGGTCAACATTGGATCATTCAGAGATCCTCACTGAACTTCTGGAGAGCTGTTTTGCAAGGAGGAATGGGAAAAAATGTCAGTCTCTCGATGTGCAAAACTGATAGAGACATACCCCTAGCGACTTACAGCTGTAATCGCAGCAAAAGGTGGCGCTACAAAGTATTAACTTAAGGTGGCTGAATAATTTTGCACGCCCAATTTTTCAGTTTCTGATTTGTTAAAAAAGTTTGAAATATCCAATAAATGTCGTTCCACTTCATTGTGTCCCACTTGTTGTTGATTCTTCACAAAAAAATACAGTTTTATATCTTGATGTTTGAAGCCTGAAATGTGGCAAAAGGTCGCAAAGTTCAAGGGGGCCGAATACTTTCGCAAGGCACTGCTCAATACACTTCCTCAATGCTCATGAATTTTTTATTTTTATTTAATTTTACCCCTTTTTCTCCCCAATTTCATAGTATCCAATTGTTAGTAGCTAGCTACTATCTTGTCTCATCGCTACAACTCCCGTACGGGCTCGGGAGAGATGAAGGTTGAAAGTCATGCGTCCTCCGATACACAACCCAAGTCGCACTGCTTCTTAACACAGCGCGCATCCAACTCGGAACCCAGCCGCACCAATGTGTCAGAGGAAACACCGTGCACCTGGCAACCTTGGTTAGCGCCCACTGCGCCCGGGCCCAACCACAGGAGTCGCTGGTGCGCGATGAGACAAGAATATCCCTACCGGCCAAACCCTCCCTAACCCGGAAGACGCTACGCAATTGTGCGTCGCCCCACGGACCTCCTGGTCGCGGCCGGTTACGACAGAGCCTGGGCGCGAACCCAGAGTCTCTGGTGGCACAGCTAGCGCTGCTCCATCTCTTGCAGTACAGCGCCCTTAACCACTGCGCCACCCGGGAGGCCCGTACATGCTCATTTCTGATGACTGCATCTCTGTGCATCTGTAAATTAAAGTTTGTATGTGGGGGGGTGTAATTTTGGGGATGGAGGGGGAGGTATGGGGGAGGAAGGGGAGTGGCCACAGCACAGTGGGCTTAGTGGCAGCTGCCTGGAGTGACTGCAGGAGTGGGAAGGGGGAGAGAGAGAGGGAGGGAGCGAAGGGAGGTACGGCTGGCAGGAGGGCGGGTGGGAGAATGGAAAGGAGGGTGGGATGGATGGATGGTGGGAGCGCGGAAGAGGGAGGGGGAGAGGAAGGGAGGGAGGGTGCGCAGGGAGGGAGGGAGAGAGGATGGGCTGGAAAAGGGAGCAAGAGGGTGCAGGAGGGAGTGCAGGAGCGAGTATGGGGCGTTAGGGAAGGAGGATAATGAGGGATTGAGCATGGAGGGTGGGAGTGCAGAAGCGGAAGGGAGAAAGGGTAAGCAGGAAGGGAGAGGGTGGAAAGAAGTATTGCAAGTGCAGGAGCGAATACGGAGCGGTAGAGATGGAGGCTAGCGAGGGAGTGTGGGGGAGGGAGCGCAGGGGAGGGAGGGCTGGAGGAGTGGGTATGTGGTGTGCGAGCTAGGGCCCCAGCTGCCTGAGTGTCAGGGTTAGTGAGTCTTGAGCCGTAAAGATAATCAGCTTTATTAGCACTGCCTGCCACTAAAACCAATTTACCAACAGACTGAGGGATCAGACGGACCAGCTGGCCGGGCCATCGCCTCCCCTACGGCGGGCACACACATACACACACACACACTCTCCACCCTACACTCTAGCCCACCACACAAAATCCCACAAAAAACAGCATTAGTTGCCAATTAACCAAATCATTAAGTACCAGGCAGGTCCAACATGTTACGGCAGATACCAAACACAAACACTAGTAATGATAATTACATATATCAATTTATTTGAATGATGGCGATTTACTTGTAGAGTTCTGAATATAGTGTTCCTCAAATTCATTGTCATGCGACACGTTTCATTGTTATTCCATTGAATAAATCATGAATTTATAGCCTATATTCAATGGTCATTATGAAGTGAGTCATGGCCATCACCAATAATATGTTTGGGAATAATAGATAGCCTTGTCTTCATTCAAGCCCCCTCGCTGCCACTAAGTGATTCTAGGTCCATGCAGCGCTCCCTTTTGACCAAAAAAACAAACACAAACACCTAAAGATAATAAGCCCATGATCCTGACAGTGGCCCCACGTGGGATGACCTCACATTGTTTCCTTGAGCGCTCCCAGCCACGTAACACCACAGTGGAGAAAGGAAGCTAACCCCATATTGGAGAGAGAGCCCGGTAGGTTACTTTCACGAGACAATACGACAGTGGCCCAGAACTTTCCTGTCTGAGAGAGAGAGAAGGAGAGAGAGAGAGAGGGGGAGAGAGAGAGACAGGGAGCGAGAGACATAGGGAGAGAGAGAGAGAGAGAGAGAGAGAGAGAGAGAGAGAGAGAGAGAGAGAGAGAGAGAGAGAGAGAGAGAGAGAGAGAGAGAGAACCCTTATTCAAGGTTTCAAAGACCTCTCTGATGAGGATAGGCTACCCGTCCTATTGGGGGAGGACGCAGAGAGCTGTGGGTTGGCAGCGCACTACATTGCTGCCTGCCATAAATTGAGGGACAGTGTCCGATAGACCAATCAACCTGCATATGTACTCTACTGTATGCTTATTGTTATTGTTGAATGTATGGTTATTTTGACCCTTGTTTATTGTTGTTACTGTTGTCCCGTTGACAATTTTGATTCTCATTTTGATTTATTTTTATATTGTAAATATCCAAAATAAGCTTTGGCAATATGTACATTGTTAAGTCATGCAAATAAAGCGAATTGAAGAGATTGAATTGAAGAGAGAGAGAGAGAGAGAGAGAGAGAGAGAGAGAGAGAGAGAGGGAGAGATTCATCTCTCTTACTGCTGCTCTGCTACCTCAGCTTCAGCCTCAACATTCAGATACAGACCTCTCCTCTCCCTACTGGGCTGCAAGGCCAGATTAGCGAGAAAGGCCACACATGATCATTCTGTAATGGACTGTCTGGGATGTCTCACATCGTGTGTCTGGACTCTCACCCTGAAGTTTCAATTTGTTATGATTCTATTTTGTCTAAATATAATCCACATTTTAAGGACATCAAGTTCCCAACCCCAACTTTGTGAAGCAGTATACTGTTGCAGATCTTGAATGCATTCCTGCACAGCTCTGTGTGTGTGTGTGTGTGCGCGCTCATGTGCCCGCGCGCGTGTGTGCATACAGGTCATGTCAGGATTAGAGGTCGATCCATGTGGATCCATGAGGACGTTGGAAGATGACGTAAAAACTGGACACTAGGGGCAACAGTGAGCACTGTTATCTTCAAGCATGTTTCAGTTTTGCTAGAGCGTTGTGCAGGAGGATGTTTGCTAGGGCGTTGTGCAGGAGGATGTTTGCTAGGGTGTTGTGCAGGAGGATGTTTGCTAGAGCGTTGTGCAGGAGGATGTTTGCTAGGGCGTTGTGCAGGAGGATGTTCGCTAGAGTGTTGTGCAAGAGGATGTTTGCTAGGGCGTTGTGCAGGAGGATGTTTGCTAGGACGTTGTGCAGGAGGATGTTTGCTAGGGTGTTGTGCAGGAGGATGTTTGCTAGAGCGTTGTGCAGGAGGATGTTCGCTAGGGCGTTGTGCAAGAGGATGTTTGCTAGGGCGTTGTGCAAGAGGATGTTTGCTAGGGCGTTGTGAAGGAGGATGCTCGCTAGGGCGTTGTGCAGGAGGATGTTCGCTAGGGCGTTGTGCAGGAGGACGTTTGCTAGGGCGTTGTGCAGGAGGATGTTTGCTAGAGCGTTGTGCAGGAGGATGTTTGCTAGAGCGTTGTGCAGGAGGATGTTTGCTAGGGCGTTGTGCAGGAGGATGTTTGCTAGGGTGTTGTGCAGGAGGATGTTTGCTAGAGCGTTGTGCAGGAGGATGTTTGCTAGGGCGTTGTGCAGGAGGATGTTTGCTAGAGCGTTGTGCAGGAGGATGTTTGCTAGAGCGTTATGGACGGGGATGGCAGGTGACGTTTGAGAAACATGGGTGAACGTCTAATTCTGACGTAAGACCGTGAGAGCTTGTAGTTGTGTGTATGCGAGGATACACGTACGTGTGTGTGTGTGTGTGTGTGCAAAAAACCTCGCAGACAAGGCTCTAGCTGCAGAACAGAGATCCTTTAGGTCTTGTGGAGACCAGATCCCACTTAATCCACAGTTCACGGCTGTTTAAACAACCTCCATAAATGTTAACTGGGCTGACTAGGACTGTTTCAATGGGAGGCATTTAGTTCATGCAAAAACCGGCCATGTGTTAGAGCCTCGGGGGTCTTTGAGAGGGGCATTTAACGTATGTAAGAAGTCAGCCATTATCAGCCAGAGCACAATGGCACAATTCACACTGCAGCCACACTGGCTTCTGTTATCCCAGTTGGTTCACATCAGGACCAGTCTATGTGCTGCTTGCTGATGGACATCCCAAAGTGTTCCAGTCAGATGAATACTGTATGTGCACAATATGTGAGCACAGAAAGAGAAATGTTTGTGTGTGTGTGCATGTGTGCGTGTGTGGATGCGTGTGCTTGCTTGCGTGTGCGCAGGTGGGTGCGTGTGTGTGTGTGCGTGTAAACAAGCTCTCACAGTCTCACTGCAGAATCAGCCGTTCATACATGTCCATGAACGTTGGTGTGTGTGTGAGTGTGTGTGTGTGTCTGCGTGTTACTCACTAACCCACTCAGAACAACCCCCTGTGTCTACCATCTTGGCGCAGCGTTGGGTCCAACCATGGCAGCAGCTAGGCCTTGTCTACCATCCTGGCACAGCGTGGGGTCCAACCATGGCAGCAACTAGGCCTTGGAGGAGACCAGAAGGAATGACTGCAGCCATAGCAGACACATTAACACATGGGGGAGCAAACACAACACTCTAATAGTCTGTAACAGACACACACATAAAATGAAACGCACAGACACAGGGCTGGGCTGGACAGACACAGTCACACTAACACACACAGGGCTGGACAGACAGACACACACACGCGTACACACTGTGTAACAGGGCAGGGCTGACTGCTAGTTTACAGCGCTCATGGGAACAGAGTGATTTAGTGTTCCTCTCAGCTACATTATAAACACCAGGCCTGATTTAATGAGCCAACGACATGCTGCATGTTCCTACAGTGTTTTCCTTTATTTCAGGAACAGAACTCACTGATTGCTGCACATTAAGAGAACATTCACACTCGCATGAACACAAACACACCCTCAGCCCCTCAGCCTCACACACGCACACACACACACACACACACACACACACACACACACACACACACACACACACACACACACTCTCTCTCTCTCAGCCCTCTCAATCAGGGAGTAGGGTGAATTCGTGGAACACTTTTTGCATTTCTGTCTTCTGTAACCTCTTTCAACATCTATCCAACATATTAGCCCAACCAACACATGATACATTTCTGAAGTTCTCAAAATGTTTCCTAATCACACATGAAAAAACAAATGTTCATTTCATATTCACAGGATGCATGAACTATATGTACACTGAGTCAAAACAATACTTTCAGTTCACATTTGGTAGATGGACAGCTGGTTAGATGAACTGGGACACCATTATTATAGACAATTCTATTCAATTTTGTGTGATTAAGAAACATCTGAGGATTTCAGAAATGTATCATGTGCTGGGCTAATACACTGAGTGTACAAAACATTTGGAACACCTTCTTAATATTGAGTTGCACCACCTTTTGCCCTCAGAACAGCCTCAATTTGTTGGGGCCATGGACTTTACAAGGTGTAGAAAGCCTCAGGGATGCTGGCTCATGTTGACTTCCAATGCTTCCCACAGTTGTGTCAAGTTGGCTAGATTAATGAATTTTGTCAGCTGGTTATTGTCATGCAAAAGCTGCTAGTCTCACAGTAATTGACCATTATTAACACAAACATGTTTAGCATCTCCAGGCCTCCACACATACAAGCCATACAAGCCGCTGATGCATGCCTTTGGGAAATGTACATGTTAAAAAAGTCTAATAAATCAATTGAATATACACCATCACAATAAATCCATGATTTATTTTAGGCAGGTCTAAAGAAACATTATGATATAAAGAAAAATGGATTTCAGAAGAACAGAATATGAGTTGGCCTACTTTATGTTATCTGGCTAAGTGCCATTCCATAGGCTGTAGGCTTGTTCATTTAGCAGACAAGATAAGCTTATAAGTACCAAACCATTATTTTATATTCTATGATTTTATAGTAAGGACAATATAATTGAATTTAATAAAATAGAAAGAATGTTTTCCCCATTCCAATGTTGAGGTAAAGTTAATAATTTGAGACAGGTCCTAAATGCTAGATTTATACTTATTCTGCAACTTTAGTAGTGAATGATAAACACCTCAGAAAACCTTAGAAATCAAAAGAAATGGGGGGAAATAAATGGTCCGCATGATGTGACTAAAGGCTATTGATGATTTGAGAAAGTGTTAAAAAAATAATAATTATGTTCCTTGCCTCAAGCTGCACACGCGGATCATATTTTCACCCATCAGACTATTCTCAATTTAATCTTGTCTTTACTAATATGTAAAATGAGTTTAGGTTTAGAATGGCCATTATCAAACGGGCAGGATCAGGGACAAGACAAAAAAAGAGACTGGAATAGAGAATGGAGGCCACTTTCCCACGGGTAAATTTTTCACTCATGTAAAGTAGGCTACTCCGGTATTTTCGCTGCCTGACAGGTGATATTCCGTCTAAAATCTGTATGCCATGGGAACTCCAACCCTGTTCCTGCAGCAGCTACTCACTTCTTAATTTGGGAAACAAAGAAAAATATGTTTGTGAACATCGATAGAAACATGCTTTCACAATTAAACATATTCCATTAAACTGTTGACAGCCCCTCTCTCTGCAGGCTGGAGAAAGGAATTTAGGTCAAAGGTCATGTATCTATTAATTATGAAAATATAAAAAATGCACTATTACTAGGATATTCAAAATCAAATACAAATTCACTATACTTGTATGCTAACTCTAAATGTGTTTAATTTAGGCTAGACCAATTGTGTACCAATGATAACTTAAATCAGTATTTTCAAAATGTTTTTCTGACATGTGTAAAATGCGGTAAGCTCTGTATTGTATAAGGGCGCAATCACTATTTTAATTCCGTTTTTTCCCCGGGGTCATATACAGTGCATTCGGGGAGTATTCAGACCACTTGACTTTTTCATTTTTTCATCATCAATCTACCCACAATATCCCATAATAATAAAGAAAAAAATGGTTTTTAGAAATGTTTGCAAATGTATAAAAATGAAATAAAATTGAAATATTACATTTGCATAAGTATTCAGACTGTTTATTCAGTACTTTGTTGAAGCACCTTTGGCAGCTATTACAGCCTCGATTCTTCTTCGGTATGATGCTACAAGCTTGGCAAACCTGTATTTGGGGAGTTTCTCCCACTCTACTCTGCAGATCCTCTCAAGCTCTGTCAGGTTGGATGGGGAGCGTCGCTGCACAGCTATTTTCAGGTCTCTACAAAGATGTTCAATTGGGTTCAAGTCTGGGCTCTGGCTACGCCACTTAAGGACATTCAGAGACTTGTCCTGAAGCCACTCGTGTTGTCTTGGCTGTGTGCTTATGGTTGTTGTCCTGCTACAGTCTGAGGTCCTGAGCACTTTGGAGCAGGTTTTCAGCAAGGGTCTCTCTGTACTTTTCTACGTTCATCTTTCCCTTGATCCTGACCAGTCTCCCAGTCCCTATCGCTGAAAAACATCCCCATAGCATGATGCTGCCACCACCATGCTTCACCGTAGGGATGGTGCCAGGTTTCCTCCAGACATGACGCTTGGAATTCAGGCAAAAGAGTTCAATCTCGGTTTCATCAGAATAGAAAATCTTGTTTCTCATGGTCGGAGAACTTTAGGGGCCTTTTTGGCAAACTCCAAGCGGGCTGCCATGTGCCTTTCACTGAGGAGAGGAGTGCTTCAGAGATAGTTGTCCTTCTGGAAGGTTCTCCCATCTCCACAGAGGAACTCTGGAACTCTGTCAGAGTGACCATGGGGTTCTTGGTCACCTCCCTGATCAAGGCCCTTCTCCCCCAATTACTCAGTTTGTCCAGGCAGCCAGCGCTAGGAAGAGTCTTGGTGGTTCCAACTGTCTTCCATTTAAGAATGATGGAGGCCACTATGTTGTTGGGGACCTTCAATGCTGCTGATATTTTTGGCACCCTTCCTCAAATCTGTGCCTCAAAAAAAAATCCTGTCTCTGAGCTCTATGGACAATTCCTTCGACCTCATGGCTTGGTTTTTGCTCTGAGATGCACTGTCAACTGTGTGACCTTAAATAGACAGGTGTGTGCCTTTCCAAATTATGTCCAATCAATTGAATTTACCACAGCTGGACTCCAATCAAGTTGTAGAAACATCTCAAGCTTGATCATTGGATGAACCTGAGCTACATTTCAAGTCTCATTGCAAACGGTCCGAATACTTATGTGCAAAAATACCTAATAACCTGTTTTCGCTTTGTCATTATTTGCTATTGTGTGTAGATTGATGAGGAAAAAAATATAATTGAATCCATTTTAGATTGAGGTTGTAACGTAACAAAATGTGGAAAAGGGTAAGGGGTTTGAATACTTTCCGGATGCACTGTATATGCGCATGCATAAGCTCTATGGGTGTTTTGACTTAATCATAAACCTCAGAATTTGCTGTCCATTTTGTTGTGTTAGGCTTTTAAACGACATCCACAAATACCATGTTTTCAACGCAGTTTCAACCTGCTGTTGAAGTTCTTTCTTCAAATTGATCGATGACAGTGAGGTGAGTTTTAAAGCATATACTGTTTTGATGATAAGTGTTTGATGTGATTTTAGATTGTATTTGCGTTGATGTCAGAGTGGTTAGATGAACAATAGAGCCCTGAGTACCAGGCCATTAAGTCCTGATGGTCGTTAGTGAGTTTGGGTACTACTAACACATGTCCAGAATGCATAAAAAGAGAATGCATCGTTACGTAGAATTTTACTGCGGTCATGCCTCATGACTTCGGTGTGGTGGTAATACAGTCACCACAACAGCCCTAGCCTGGATGTCCTTTGGGTGGTGTACTATTAATGATACACACAGGAAACTGTTGAGTGTGAAAATCCCATCAGCGTTGCAGTTCTTGACACACTCAAACCGGTTCGCCTGGCACATACTACCATACCCTGTTCAAAGGAACTTACAGTAAAGATTTTGTCTTGCCCTGTCACCCCCTGGTCTGTTTCACCTGTTCCTGTGATTGTCTCCACCCCCTCCAGGTGTCGCTTATTTTCCCCAGTGTATTTATCCCTGTGTTTCCTGTCTCTCTGTGCCGGTTCGTCTTGTATGTTTAGTCAAGTCAACCAGCGTGTTTTTCCTGTACTCCTTTTTGCTATTCTCCTTTTTCTAGTCCTCCTGGTTTTGACCTTGCCTGTTTCTGGACTCTGTACCTGCCTGCTTTGACCATTCTGCCTGCCTGACCATTCTGCCTGCCTGACCACGAGCCTGTCTGCCACTGTGCCTCCTGGCCTCTGATCTGGTTTTGACCTTTAACCTGTCCACGACCATTCTCTTGCCTACCCATTTGGATTATTAAACATTGTAAGACTCTAACCATCTGCCTCCTGTGTCTGCATCTGGGTCTCACCTTGTGCCTTGATTTGCTCATTCACCCTCTGAATGGCACACATACACAATCCATGTCTCAATTGCCTCAAGGCTTAAAAATCCTTCTTTAACCATCTACACTGATTGAAGTAGATTTAACAAGTGACATCAATAAGGTATCATAGCTTTCACCCGGATTCACCTGGTCAGTCTATTTCATGGAAAGAGCAGGTGTTCCTAATATTTTGTACACTCAGTGTATGCTGGATATATGTCTGAAGAGGTTACCTGAGACAGAAATTCCAAAAGTGGCCCACATTTTCTGAATTCCTAGCCACCGTGCTTCTACACCTGCATTGCTTGCTGTTTGGGGTTTTAGGCTGGGTTTCTGTACAGCACTTTGAGATATCAGCTGATGTACGAAGGGCTATATAAATACATTTGATTTGATTTGAATAACGGTACTAATTACAGTACCACAATAAAACAAGTTAACAGGACATACAGTAATACTACAAGAATCAGAGCCCTGCCTAATCTAAGTACAAGGGGTCCCTAATGTAAACTGGACCTTTTTCCGCCATTGGAAAAGACTGTCCCACTTTAGCTACTCCATGTTGTCCTCTTGTTAACTAGCTATGGTTGGTAAAGCAGGATAACAACAAAAATGACTGAATTACAAAATGTTAACATAATATGGCAACATTTATATGTATTTTGATGCACCATTACATAGTATGCACATTTAAATCACAATTTGGCACAGTGCATTATTTATGACCGTTTTATAACATTCATATTAAAACAGGAAAAAAGCTGATCTTACCGTGTGCTTCGCAGTGTGAGCTTCCTGTTTGAAGCTTGCCCTGCCCCCTCTAGGATGTTACACCAATGAAATGCTGTGATTCTGACAATGTGGTTTCTCTGTAAAGGTTAAGTAACAATATAACATAACATGCTGCTGCTGCTCAACCAGGTTGTAAACACACAAGCATGCACACACACATACACAAACACACACACATGCACACACACAAGCACACACATACACACAAATGCACGCAGGCATGCACACATATACACGAACACACAAACTCACTTATGTATAGCAGTTCAATTATACAGTTCCATATGCCCAAGCATTTCAAAGCTTTAGTAAGGTATGCACACTCACCCTGAGCAGGTGATCAGATCATGCCGACAGCCACTCAGATTCAATTGTCAGATGCAATAAATCTTAAATACTCTTCCATAAAATCCCATCCCTGTAATACCAGGAACATATAGCTACCCAGCTGCACACTGGTTGCATCTTGGTTGCATCTGGACCAATGGGACACGGTGGAAACCCAGACTGAGTTGGCTCCGTCACAGAAGACGGCCATTAGATGGACCAGACCAGACCACTAGGTCCCAGTCGGAGTGTTCCAGTTTGACTGGTGGCCAAATCCCTGTCTATCTGGACTGCAGTGACCGTCATACACCTCAGCCTCAGTCAACCAAGGCTGGATAACTACCACCAATTAGGTATATTGAAGTACATTGAAGGCATAGAAACACAACACTGATAACAGTATGCAGCATACAGCACAGACACATGATACAGTAAAGAGTCCACACTATTCAGGGTGTCAGTGGGCAAGACCAAATCAAATCAAATGTATTTGTCACATACACATGGTTAGCAGATGTTAATGGGAGTGTTGCGAAATGCTTGTGCTTCTAGTTCCGACAATGCAGTAATAACCAACGAGTAATCTAACCTAACAATTCCAAAACTACTACCTTATACACACAAGTGTAAAGGGATAAAGAATATGTACATAAGGCATAGGCAAGATGCAGTAGATGGTATAGAGTACAGTATATAAATATACATATGAGATGAGTAATGTAGGGTATGTAAACATTATATTAAGTAGCATTGTTTAAAGTGGCTAGTGATATATTTTGCATCAATTTCCCATCAATTTCCATTATTAAAGTGTCTGGAGTTGAGTCAGTATGTTGGCAGCAGCCACTCAATGTTAGTGATGTCTGTTTAACAGTCTGATGGCCTTGAGATAGAAGCTGTTTTTCAGTCTCTCGGGCCCTGCTTTGATACACCTGTACTGACCTCGCCTTCTGGATGAAAGCGGGTGAACATGCAGTGGCTCGGGTGGTTGTTGTCCTTGATGATCTTTATGGCCTTCCTGTGACATTGGGTGGTGTAGGTGTCCTGGAGGGCAGGTAGTTTGCCGCCGGTGATGCGTTGTGCAGACCTCACTACCCTCTGGAGAGCCTTACGGTTGTGGGCGAAGCAGTTGCCGTGCCAGGCGGTGATACAGCCCGACAGGATGATCTCGATTGTACATCTGTAGAAGTTTGTGAGTGCTTTTGGTGACAAGCCAAATTTCTTCAGCCTCCTAAGGTTGAAGAGGCGCTGCTGCGCCTTCTTCATGACGCTGTCTGTGTGGGTGGACCAATTCAGTTTGTCCGTGATGTGTACGCCGAGGAACTTAAAACTTACTACCCTCTCCACTACTGTCCCATCGATGTGGATAGGGGGTGCTCCCTCTGCTGTTTCCTGAAGTCCACAATCATCTGCTTTGTTTTGTTGACATTGAGTGAGAGGTTATTTTCCTGACACCACACTCCGAGGGCCCTCACCTCCTCCCTGTAGGCCGTCTCGTCGTTGTTGGTAATCAAGCCTACCACTGTAGTGTCGTCCGCAAACTTGATGATTGAGTTGGAGGCGTGCATGGCCACACAGTCGGGGGTCAACAGGAAGTACAGGAGAGGGCTCAGAACGTGGGGCCCCAGTGTTGAGGATCAGCGGGGTGGAGATGTTGTTAGCTACCCTCACCACCTAGGGGCGGCCCGTCAGGAAGTCCAGTACCCAGTTACACAGGGCGGGGTCAAGACCCAGGGTCTTCGAGCTTGATGACGAGTTTGGAGGGTACTATGGTGTTAAATGCTGAGCTGCAGTCGATGAACAGCCTTCTCTTGTCCAGAAGGATTAGGGCAGTGTGCAGTGTGATTGCGATTGCGTCGTCTGTGGACCTATTTGGGCGGTAAGCAAATTGGAGTGGGTCTAGGGTGTCAGGTAGGGTGGAGGTGATATGGTCCTTGACTAGTCTCTCAAAGCACTTCATGATGACGGAAGTGAGTGCTACGGGGCGGTAGTCGTTTAGCTCAGTTACCTTAGCTTTCTTGGGAACGGGGACAATGGTGGCCCTCTTGAAGCATGTGGGAACAGCAGACTGGGATAAGGATTGATTGAATATGTTGGTCCCAGCTGGTCTGCGCATGCTCTGAGGACGCGACTGGGGATGCCGTCTGGTCCTGCAGCCTTGCGAGAGTTAACACGTTTAAATGTTTTACTGACATCGGCTGCAGTGAAGGAGAGTCCGCAGGTTTTGGATGCGCGCCGTGTCAGTGGCACTGTATTGTCCTCAAAGTGAGCAAAAAAGTTATTTAATCTGTCTGGGAGCAAGACATCCTGGTCCGCGACGGGGCTGGTTTTCTTTTTGTAATCCGTGATTGACTGTAGACCCTGCCACATACCTCTTGTGTCTGAGCCGTTGAATTGCGACTCTACTTTGACTCTATACTGGTGCTTAGCTTGTTTGATTGCCTTACGGAGGGAATAGCTACACTGTTTGTATTCGGTCATGTTTCCGGTCACCTTGCCCTGGTTAAAAGCAGTGGTTCGTGCTTTCAGTTTCACGCGAATGCTGCTATCACGGTTTATTTATCACAGTTATTCAAAGGGTTCTTCTATGGGGATAGCCGAAGAACCCTTCTAGGTTCTAGATTTTCTAGACCTTTTTTTCTAAGATTGCATAACTGACCGGCAGTATATATTATGTGACTTATGCATCTGTCCACAGCTCTCCCTTCACCCCAGCCTGTCCCACATCTGGCAGTATATGTTATGTGACTGATGCATCTGTCCACAGCTCTCCCTTCACCCCAGCCTGCCCCAAATCTGGCAGTATATGTTATGTGACTGATGCATCTGTCCACAGCTCTCCATTCACCCCAACCTGTCCCACATCTGGCAGTATATGTTATGTGACTGATGCATCTGTCCACAGCTCTCCATTCACCCCAGCCTGTCCCACAACTGGCAGTATATGTTATGTGACTGATGCATCTGTCCACAGCTCTCCCTTCACCCCAGCCTGTCCCACATCTGGCAGTATATGTTATGTGACTGATGCATCTGTCCACAGCTCTCCCTTCACCCCAGCCTGCCCCAAATCTGGCAGTATATGTTATGTGACTGATGCATCTGTCCACAGCTCTCCATTCACCCCAGCCTGTCCCACATATGGCAGTATATGTTATGTGACTGATGCATCTGTCCACAGCTCTCCATTCACCCCAGCCTGTCCCACATCTGGCAGTATATGTTATGTGACTAATGCATCTGTCCACAGCTCTCCATTCACCCCAGCCTGTCCCACATCTGGCAGTATATGTTATGTGACTGATGCATCTGTCCACAGCTCTCCCTTCATCCCAGCCTGTCCCACATCTGGCAGTATATGTTATGTGACTGATGCATCTGTCCACAGCTCTCCCTTCACCACATCCTGCCCCACATCTGGCAGTATATGTTATGTGACTGATACATCTGTCCACAGCTCTCCCTTCACCCCAGCCTGTCCCACATCTGGCAGTATTCAGTATGTTATGTGACTGATGCATCTGTCCACAGCTCTCCATTCACCCCAGCCTGTCCCACATCTGGCAGTATTCAGTATGTTATGTGACTGATGCATCTGTCCACAGCTCTCCCTTCACCCAGCCTGTCCCACATATTTCTCATACGAAGGGCCAAGTTGGACACATGAGTGACAGGTATCCTATAGTACACTGCCAAGAAATAAAAGGCTCAGGGTTAAGCTGTCCCAGTTTATATGATGTCCCACTCTATCTGAATTCACCCTGCGTAAGCACCTTTATAGGGTTTTTCTCTGCCTCTTGTTCTCATTACACAACAAGCGAGATTTCCTGCTTACCAGGTAATAAGGGTTTGGTCAAGATTCCCATTATAATAACTTTGTAAAGGGATGAGAGTGTAGCCTATATAAAGCTGAATGAAAGACAAGTGACCCATTCCATTCACAGAGGGCACAGTCTCAGGCTCCTCTTCTCTCCTGCACCAAGAGATCGATGTCAACAACATTAGTCCACAATGGGAGTCCATCCCATTGTATAACACTGTTTCCTGAACACTATCTGCATCCCAAATGGCACCCTATTCCTTATATAATGCACTATTTTTGACCAGAGCCATATTGGCCCATAGGGCTCTGGTCAAAATATAGGACTATATGTAGTGCACTTTACAGGGAATAGGGTGCCATTTGGGATGCAAACACTGTTTCATGGATAGAAGGTGACCTGTGCTGTGTCAACTCAGTCTTGTGTTTGTGTGTAAAGTGATACCCCCATGTCCTCGGGGAGGTAACACACACTAGCATGACACATCTCTCTGAGGAGTTGCGGAGTTATTGAAATCTGAAATATGCAGCGTGACAATATGTTTATAACTCACATGTTATCGATACGACGGGGGAACACAATGGGATGAGAGGCCAAATCACAATATACGGGATACAGTATAAGCTGGTTCTCTGCAGGGAACACTTTTGGCCTCTTGTACCATTGGAGTAGAGCAGAGAAAGAACACAGCTATTAGAACATAATTAGGAGTGTTCCAATTCCACTTTTCCACTTGATAATTTCTTAGAACCTCTTGGGGGCAGAGAAGTCAAACTGCCTACGGCTACATTTTAATTGATCTCCCTGTTGTGGATGAGAAACACAAAAAAACACAGAGAAACAGTGTAGCTGTACCCCACTATCAATGACAGGGTTAATAGATGGCAGGTGAGATGGAGCTCTCAACATTGCAATAGGATCCCACCTCTGGAAGCTGGCCAGATCCCTCTCTTCAGTCCCCACTCTGCAAATAAATTGGTGATACTTTAGCACTCTTCAATGCAAATACTACGGGCATCTGGAAAATGATCGAGGGCCAGGGATACCCCTCCGGTCTGTTATCAGCTGTCGATTTTTAAAAAGTGTGTTGATGAACAGCAAAATCATAAACATGTAAAGACAATGAATATAAATACTTTAGGCCTACTTGTTAAGTTGTGAGATATTTTGGCTACAACTTCTGACTGCCTCTGTAGCCTATATCACCATGCCTTATTAGTGCTGTCAGTGCTTCATTTATTCACCCTTATTTTACCAGGTAAGTTGACTGAGAACATATACTCTTTTACAGCAATGACCTGGGGAAGAGTAACAGCAGGGAGGAGAGGGGATGAACAAGCTAATTGGAAGCTGGGGATTGAGAATTTAGCTACACCAGGTTTAAGTGCAATGGGATCTTTAGTGACCAGGTCACCCATTCTAAAGTCCCATCCGAAAGATGGCACCCTTCGCAGGGCAATGTCCCCTTCACTGCCCTGGGATCTCCAACACCTCTTCCAGCAGCATCAGGTCTTCCATCCAGAAGCCGACCAGGACGGAACATGCTTAGATTCAGAGGCAAGCCAGCAGTGGAATGCAGGGTGATATGCTGCTGTCATGAGAATGAGTGCTCTAAAATGAGTACAGTTGTGTACTTTGTTGTGCAGGGGTTTTCATAGGTGAAAGTTTAAAAATATATTATTGGTAAATGTTGGAATTATGGGAGTATCCATGAACAATTATGTTTGTTGAAAATAGCAAGGTAGAGTTATATTTCGAACCTATTTCTGAGTTCCTAGGTCAAGCCATGTTGTAACTAGCATCTTAATTAGCATTGGGGGGGGGGGGGGGGGGTTGTCACATGGAATGGTTATCACTATCAACTCCACTATAATCCCAAACTCTTTTGTTCTTCTGCTATTAGGAGTTCCCTTTGTTGCCTCTCTCACACACACATTTTTTCTGTCACACAACCACACACGCGTGTGCAAACACACGCATACACAAAAAAAACTGTCATATGTTATTCTCACAGCATAAATTGCTGAATTGTGTTAGGAATATCGTTGGATCAAAATAAATAAGCTACTAAGAAACATTGTGACATCCAACTGTACGATGGTTCTGGTTGTCACAAGTGAACAGAGTGTGTTTGATGGCTTATACTGCCATGTTGGAATAAGATCTGAGGATAAAATGGGTTTCCCATTTCAACCCAACACCTTGTAAGATATAGGGAAAACCTAGTCAGTCAACTGAAAAGTGTCTTCCGCATTTAACCCAACCCCTCTGAATCAGAGAGGTGCGGGGGGCTGCCTTAATCGACGTCATCGGCGACAGTTGTTGTGGGTTAACTGCCTTACTCAAGAGCAGAAAAGCAGATTTTTCCACCTTTCAAGCTTAACCGCTAGGCTACCTGCCACTGGTGCTGAGAAATACACACAAGAATAAAAAGACATCCAACACTGGTATCCCCTACTTTTACAGATGAGATCATTGTTTGTGGTCATCATGAGGACAGCACCATTGCCCTCAGTTTGGAGGCACAAACATGTTCTATTTAATCCACATATTCCTGTCTGGAACATAGTCTTCCTCATAAACCAGACTCTACTTTTCATACAAATCAATCAGCTTTGCTCAGAAACAAGGGCCGGGAACACAGAAAAAATGAAAGTGCAACTAAATCCAGTAAATAAACAAGGCAGGGCGTACACACATAAATACCAGAATATGAAACAGCTTAGCAGACTTCCAGTATTTCATAGTATTTTTAGAAAGATTACAAATCCCTGTCCGGCCGGCAGCCGGCTGACGTTCCACACAGATTATAGCAGTGATTTTATTTCCGTGGGATTAAGCGTTGGATGGCGTTGAAACTGTTGTTTGTGTGAGTGGTGAGCGGTCACACACAAACATACACGAGTGAAGGCACCCACACACACACAGGCATGCGCGCATGTAGAGAGATCACTCAGTCTGTCTAGACTCTGGTACTGCTATAATGGGATTTACTGTCATTAATAAAGTACTTATGATAAAGGGCTACTGTATCTGGGCAGCTTGGTCAACAGTATAAACCTTTAATTTCTTCCAACAGGAACCAACACATCGGATGTGTCCAAAATGGCACCCTATTTCCTATATTTCCCGATATAGTACAGTATATTAATATAAACTACATGATCAAATGTATGAGGACACCTGCATCTCATTCCAAAATCATGGGCATTCATATGGAGTTGGTCCCACCTTTGCTGCTATAACAGCCTCCACTCTTCTGGGAAGGCTTTCTACTAGATGTTGGAACATTTCTGCGGGGACTTGCTTCCATTCAGCCACAAGAGCATTAGTGAGGTCGGGCACTGATGTTGGGCAATTAGGCAGCTGGCTCGCAGTCGGCGTTCCAATTTATCCCAAAGGTGTTTGATGGAGTTGAGCTCAGGTTTCTGTGCAGGCCAGTCAAGTTCTTCCACAATGATCTCGGCAAATCATTTCTGTATAGACCTCGCTTTGTGCATGGGGGCATTGTCATGCTGAAACATGACAATGTTGCCACAAAGTTAGAAGCACAGAATCGTCTAGAATGTCATTGTACGCTGAAGCGTTAACATTTCTCTTCACAGGAACTAAGGGGCCCGAACCATGAAAAACCTCCCCAGACCATTATTCCTCCTCCACCAAACTTTACAGGAGCAGGTGCAAAACTGTCATCATGGCAAAGGGTGGCTACTTTGAAGAATCTCAAATATAAAATATATTTTGATTTGTTTAACACTTTTTTTGGTTACTACATGATTCCATATGTGTTATTTCATAGTTTTGATGTCTTCACTAATATTCAACAATGTAGAGAATTTTTTAAATAAAGAAAAACCCTTGAATGAGACGGTGTCCAAACTTTTGACTGGTACTGCATATCGTTTTGTTAACCCATCTAGTGTCTAAATGACAGCACAGGTTTCAAGTATCATGCTAGCTTGACTTGGGTGTCAGCCTGGGATAAGTTACAGGAGAGACGGGTGGGACGAAAGTAACACAATATAAACTGATGACCTGGAATCTATTTTTTAACAAAAATTAAGCACAGGCCATTTGTCTCTTTTATGTAATATTGCTTTTATAATATTGGCAAAAAATCAACAAGTGACTGAATGATTGGAAATTATATATAACATAGTTAGAATGATGCCTTAATCAATTGAATTGATGGATCAGCTTCTCACATAAGCTTTTATCAACAGATTAGTCGGTTAAAAAAATATATATATATTTATGATTCTGGTGGACAATTATAACTAAGTATGAATAGTCATTGAAAATGGTGAAAAACAAATCCTACAACATTCCCATTAAAGCGATATGAGAAAATTAGCCTTAATATAGTTATTATGTGATCCATTTAAGTAATATTGATAGACAAAATAATTTCGTTGTGCATGGTTGATGGTTCATTTTCAGAAATTACGAACATATAGCATTAATTATTCAAATCGACACAAACACGTAATTATGTCTGATAGTACATTTGTTGAAAGTAACGAGCATTACAAACCAGAAACATGGAGATAAGACAGATATTGTGCACTTCTCGCCAGCTATTACTTCTGTCTCAAGGCTGTGTTACTCCCGCCCCGCTGGCAGGTACAAAAGTAATGTTGTGGTATTTCAATTCATTTACCCGAGAAATGAAATCACAGTTGCTAATGGAAGAGGACATGTATAGGTTGTTTGTCATAAAATATGGTGTTTCTATCGATCTCAGAGAAATTAGTAAAAAACAAAAACTTTCGTCTCGGTTCTCCCCTACTTTTGACCAGGGCCCGGGGGGGGGGGGGGGGGGGGGGGGGTCTCGAATAGTTGAGGGACAGCTATTGGGGAACTGTGGGGTGATCTTGGAGGGTTCGGGTTTCACAGGATTGTGATCATGAAAAAGGAAAGTCTGACATATATTTTATATCACTATCATGCACACGCACCCTCACACATAAGGATGGCTCTGTTGTGGAAAGACTGATACAGGTTTGATAGTGTCTTGATGTTGTATTGTTTGCCCTTCATGTTCTAATATTTTAACGTTACCCCCTTCCTTGTGTTTTTTTTTGTAATAAATAATTATAAAAAAAATACATTTTTTAAAGAAATATTATTATTTATTTATTTAAAATAATAATACAAAAAAATATAAAATAGTGCACTGTATAGGGAACAGAGTGTCATTTGGGAATCATCCATTGTCTTGCCAATGGATTTGACCCGTCCCAGTTGGAGAGCGGTATCGTCAAGGGAAGTGACACTGAGGAAAGGGATACTACATACCCAGCCAAGGTCTCACGTTCATTAAAATCATTAAAATCAATGTTGACAGCATGGCATGGCGATGGCTTCTCGAGTTGAGGGGTTAAATAAATACCTGCTGTGTTTGATCCTTATAACAGGATGTCACTATGAGCCACTGAGGTGATCTTAGAGCACCAGAACCTAAGAAAGTGTGTGGCTTACATGTACAGTTAAAGTCAGAAGTTTACATACACCTTAACTCACTTTTTCACCATTCCTGACATTTAATCCTAGTAAAAATTCCCTGTCTTAGGTCAGTTAGGATCACCACTTTATTTTAATAATTTGAAGTGTCAGAATAATAGTAGAGAGAATGATTTATTTCAGCTTTTATTTCTTTCATCACATTCCCAGTGGGACAGAAATTTACATACACTCAATTAGTATTCGGTAGCATTGCCTTTAAATTGTTTAACTTGGGTCAAACGTTTCAGGTAGCCTTCCACAAGCTTCCCACAATAAGTTGGGTGAATTTTGGCCCATTCCTCCTGACAGAGCTGGTGTAACTGAATCAGGTTTGTAGGCCTCCTTGCTCGCACAGTTCTGCCCACACATTTTCTATAGGATTGAGGTCAGGGTTTTGTGATGGCCACTCCAAAACCTTGACTTTGTTGTCCTTAAGCCATTTTTCCACAACTTTGGAAGTATGCTTGTGGTCATTGTCCTGATTGATGTCTTGAGATGTTGCTTTAATATATCTACATAATTTTCCATCCTCATGATGCCATCTACTTTGTGAAGTGCACCAGTCCCTCCTGCAGCAAAGCACCCCCACAATTTGATGCTGCCACCCCCGTGCTTCACGGTTGGGATGGTGTTCCTCGGCTTGCAAACCTCCCCCTTTTTCCTCCAAGCATAACAATGGTCATTATGGCCAAACTATTCTATTTTTGTTTCATCAGACCAGAGGAAATTTCTCCAAAAAGTATAATCTTTATCCCCATGTGCAGTTGCAAACCGTAGTGTGGCTTTTTATGGCAGTTTTGGAGCAATAGCTTCTTTCTTTCTGGGCGGCCTCTCAGGTTATGTCGATATAGGACCCGTTTTACTGTGGATATAGATACTTTTGTACCTGTTTCCTCCAGAATCTTCAAAAGGTCCTTTGCTGTTGTTCTGGGATTGATTTGCACTTTTCTCACCAAAGTATATTAATCTCTAGGAGACAGAGCGCGTCTCCTTCCTGAGCAGTATGACGGCAGCGTGGTCCCATGGTGTTTATACTTGCGTACTATTGTTTGTACAGATGAACGTGGTACCTTCAGGCGTTTGGAAATTGCTCCCAAGGATGAACAGACTTGTGGAAGTCTACAATTTTATTTCTGGGGTCTTGACTGATTTCTTTTGATTTTCCCATGATGTCAAGCAAAGAGGCACTGACTTTGAAGGTAGACCTTGAAATACTACATCCATAGGTACACCTCCAATTGACTCAAATTATGTCAATTAGCCTATCAGACGCTTCTAAATCCATGACATAATTTTGGGGAATTTTCCAAGCTGTTTAAAGGCACAGTCAACTTAGTGTATGAAAACGTCTGACCCATTGGAATTGTGATACAATGAATTATAAGTGAAATAATCTCTCTGTAAACAATTGTTGGAAAAATTACTTGTGTCATGCACAAAGTAGATGTCCTAATCGACTTGCCAAAACTATAGTTTGTTAAAAATAAATTTGTGGAGTGGTTGAAAAACGAGTTTAATGATTCCAACCTAAGTGTATGTAATATTCTGACTTCAACTGTATGTTGTGGTGTGTGAGAGTCATTTAGTCTGTTTCAATGGCTCCCTTACACCTAAGATCTCTTCAAAGGTTAAATATTACGCCATTCTTTTCAAAGGAATTGTTTCACGTCTAAAAAATAAAAAAGCTTCTTTGTCCTCTTTTTGTCCATCAACTACCCAGTTACACAGAAAGAAAAAACAGACAGGCAGCATGTGTACTGAGGTAACCAGATAGGTAGGATTCCTGTTGTTTTCTGTGGGTATGTATATCAGATATCCATGGGGACAACTACCTCAATTACTACTTGTAAATCTACTAGATTCATCAATCAGAACAAGCCCTGAAGATGTTTTTCCACCTAGAAGTGACAAAGGAGACATCAATCATGTAACAATGTTACATGGAATAGTGGAATTAAAGCACAAGCACAGCACGGCCATTTGGGGATTCAATCCCATACAAAGTCTTAAATGCATTCTCGGAAGCAAAGCTCTTTATTGTACGTTCAAAACAATTCAAGACAAAAGAGACTTATATATCTTGAAAACTTGACTGCTGACATGCAAAACATTTTGGGACAATATCAACAATAGACTAATTAAACAAATACCAAATGATAGCTTGTTTGAAGATTTTCTTTAAGGAAGGTGGGTGGGTTCTAAGATATGGCAACTGGATCATATCCGAGAGAGTTAATACAACAGGATACTCTCAGGACCATACACACTTGGGCTCTCTGATGAAAGAATACGGGACACAGAGTCAGTCTCAATTCCTCATCTGTCGCAGACAAAGGCTTTCAAGACGTGCAATATTGCAGGCTAATATAATGAAAGGAGATGGAGGGAGCAGGATAGCCAGGTATGTCAAAGGGGAAATGCCTTGATCCTTAACATCTGCATAATGTTGTTTGGTAACACTTTACTTGACACCCAGTGTCATAACACGTTAACCATATCTTAAGAGCTGACATAACTTGTCAAAACCGCTCATAATATGGTCATAACACTGTCATGACATATAACACTGACATGACCTATAATATGGTCATGACACTGGGCTCTCCTTCTCTGTGGCCAACGTGAGTAGACATTTAAGCGTCTTAACCCTCGCAATGCTGCCGGCCCAGAAGGCATCCCTAGCCGCGACCTCAGAGCATGTGCAGACCAGCTGGCTGAGTGTTTACAGACATATTCCCTATCCCAGTCTGCTGTCCCCACATGCTTCAAGATGTCCGCCATTGTTCCTGTATCCAAGAAAGCAAAGGTAACTGAATTAAATGACTATTGCCCCGTAGCACTCACTTCTGTCATCATGAAGTGCTTTGAGAGACTAGTCAAGGATCATATCACCTCCACCCTACTTGATACCCTAGACCCACTCCAATTTGCTTACCGCCCCAATATATTCACAGACGATGCAATCACCATCGCACTGCACACTGCCCTATCCCATCTGGACAAGAGGAATATCTATGTAAGAATGCTGTTCATGACTATAGGTCAGCATTCAACACCATAGTACCCTCTATGCTCATGATTAAGCTTGGGGCCCTGGGTCTGAACCCTGCCCTGTACAACTGCGTCCTGGACTTCCTGACGAGCCGCCCCCAGGTGGTGAAGGTGGGAAACAACACCTCCACTTCACTGATCCTCACACTGGGGCCCCACAAGGGTGTGTGCTCAGCCCCCTCCTCTACTCCCTGTTCACCCATGACTGCGTGGCTACTCACATGCCTCCAAATCAATCATTAAGTTTGCAGACGACACAACAGTATTAGGCCTGATTACCAACAACGACGAGACAGTCTGGAAGTGTGGTGCCAGGAAAATAACTTCTCACTCAATGTCAACAAAACAAAGGAGCTGATCGTGGACTTCAGGAAACAGCAGAGGGAGCCCCCCCCCCCCCCCCCCCCCCCCCCAATCCACATCAACGGGACCGCAGTGGAAAAGGTGGCAAGCTTCAAGATCCTCGCCGTACACATCACTGATAAACTGAAATGATCCACCCACACAGACAGTGTGGTGAAGAAGGCACAACAGTGGCACAACACTCTTCAACCTCAGGTGGCAGAATAAATTTGGCTTGGCACCTAAACCCTCACAAACTTTTACAGATGCACAATAGAGCATCCTGTTGAGCTGTATCACCGCCTGGTACGGCAACTGCATCGCCGGCAACCGCAGAGCTCTCCAGAGGGTGGTGCAGTCTGCCCAACACATCCCCAGAGGCAAACTACCTGTTCTCCAGGACACCTAGAGCACCCCGATGTCACAGGAAGACCAAAAAGATCATCAAGGACAACAACCACCCGAGCCACTGCCTGTTCACCCTGCTATCATC